>NC_132905.1:69556019-69878551 GCF_047675955.1 Chlorocebus sabaeus | reverse complement strand
CTTCATGGGTGGGGTGAGGTGAGTGTGAGTCAGGTGAGGGTGGACAGAGGTCATACTGCAGAAAGCAGGTGACTGCCTTTGTTGACTTCCTTGCTGATGAATTCAACTTTCTCTCAGCTGGCCAGTTCTTTGGAGCCTAGGTCTCCTCCCCAGTCAAACAAATCAGAATAACATCACACCCTTGTTCTGTAAACCTTCTCTGCAGCAACACACATCCAAGACAGGAAGAAGCTGAGTGGATCCCAGGGCCCAGGGATGCTTCAAGATGGAAATAAAAAGGCAAAGCTCTGGCTTAGATGTTTTCGCTAGGCCATGCGTGGTGACTCATGCCTCTAATCCTAGCACTTTGGGAGGCCCAGGTGGGTGGATCACTTGAGGTCAGGTATTCGAGACCAGCCTGGCCAACATGGCAAAACCCCATCTCTACTAAAAATACAAAAAATTAGCTGGGTGTGGTGGCAGGTGCCTGTAATCCCAGCTACTCAGGAGGCTGAGGCAGGAGAATCACTTGAACCTGTGAGGCAGAGGTTGCAGTGAGCCAAGGTCATTCTACTGCACTCGAGAGCCTGGGCAACAGAATGAGACTCCATCTAAAAAAAAAAAAAAAAAAAAAAAAAAGATGTTTTCACTAGAATGCCATTTGGGCAGCTGGCTAAAATGTGTGAGGCCAGGCTGGGTTCAAATCTTGTTCAGAGTAGAGGAGGAATCAAAATACAAAGAATATGCAGGGTTCATGCATTAACCTAACAGGGACGATGGAATTTTTTTTTTTTTTTTTTTTTTTTTTTTTTTTTTTTTTTGACACAGAGTCTCGTTCTGTTGTCCAGTCTGGAGTGTCGTGGCATGATCTCGGCTCACTGCAATCTCTGCTTCCTGGGTTCATACCATTCTCCTTCCTCAGCCTCCTGAGTAGCTGGGACTACAGGCGCCACCACCACACCTGGCTAATTTTTTGTATTTTTAGTAGAGATGGGGTTTCACTGTGTTAGCCAGGATGGTCTCGATCTCCTGACCTTGTGATCCACCCACCTCAGCCTCCCAAAGTGCTGGGATTACAGGCATGAGCCACTGCGCTCGGCCCAAGGAGGATGGATTTTAAAATTTTTGTGTTTATGCTCTGATATGATTTGGATCTGTGTCCCCAGCAAATCTCATGTTGAATCGTAATCCCCAGTGTTGGAGGTGGGGCATGGTAGTGGGTGACTGGGTCGTGGGGACAGAGTTCTCATGAATGGGTTAGCACCATCTCCTTGGTGCTTTCTCATGATAGTGAGTGAGTTATTATGAAATCTGGTTGTTTAAAAGTGTGTGGCATCTCCTCTTTCTTCCTCTTGCTCTGGCCATGTAAAGTGCTGGCTCCCCTTTTGCCTTCTGCCGTAACTGTAAGTTTCCTGAGGTCTCCCCAGAAGCAGAAGCTGCCATACTTCCTGTACAGCCTGCGGAACATGAGCGAATGAAACCTCTTTTTTTATTTATTTATTTTTTAAATAAATTACCCAGTCTCAGGTATTTCTTTACAGCAATGTGGAAACAGACTAATACATACATATGCTGGAATATGTCCCATCATGTTTGGGCAGATATTTGGAAACATTTAGAGATTTACATATATATATTTATATGGAGCAATCAGCGCCGAATTGAAGGCTCTGGGCTGCCCTTTCCCAGGGACTGCTCAAAGTCTGGTATGATTTTGTTGCAGGCACTTGACAGGGATTTTGCCCTTGTGATTTTCAGACAGGGCTTCTGACTGTTCCAAGGAAAGGTTAAGAATCACTACCTTTCCTTGAAACTGTCATCAAGGTGGAAAATGCAAATCTGTTTCCTGCAGCCCTGCCTTAATTGACTAATTACATGTTTGATCTTCATCTGTGCCCTTTTCAGAGGAAGAAAACCAATCTTACAGCAGCAATACAGATTATTCTAACATAGTGAGTCTCCAGACACCAGCCTAATGCTCCCTTTCAGAGAGTAGGATGGGCTGATTTCCCTTGAGTAGTACCTGGCTTAATGCTCTATTATTTACCTCTCAGGTCAATATACCTCCTTCCCTTTAGTTATGGGTTAAGAAGAACCGGTCACAGTCCATATTGACCTCCGCTGTCACGCTGGTTCAATGAGACAGTCTGTTCATCTGCTTCTCTGAGCATTGGAAGCAAGAGAACAAAATGACACTGCCAACCAATTTCTCTGTACACAATGTAGAAAATTCGAAGTACAGATTAAACAAAACAACTACATATGACTCTTTTTCTCTCATTCAGAGCAATCAATTTCAGGCCTCAACTTTAATTGCAGCTTCAAATTCTTCAGCAAATGATCATTCCCACGGGCATGACATAAGTAGTGAAAGTAATTTTTAAACAAAAGATACCAGAATGTGTATCTGCGAATGAATTTCCATCAAGGTAGCACTAGGGGCAGGTGCAACGCTTGAATGACTCTATTATTGCTCAACAACTTCTTGAACTGATGTTGCTGGGTGGCCACAACACATTCTAGGAAACATTTGTGGTGATAAATTGTGTATCTCTTTTAAGAGGATGAAGTTTCTTTTTGGAAATAGTTAAGATTCACCCAGAAACAAATCAGGTTAATGAAATGGGTGATTAAGCTGGTTGATACCATCTGGATGTCATAAATGAATTATCTCACAACGTAGCAAAATTGTGTCTATGTGTGACTCCTTGAAGATAATTCCAAAAGAAGACATCTGTAAGTGTTTGATCAATACATGTGTTTTAGTAAGAATTCTATGACTCCATGGTAGAGAGAGGATGATTATTTTGACGGTCACTTTTCATTTGGATTTTTAAGTTTTGGTACATTCATGAGAAAGTCCGTTTCTTTGCTGACTTGGTAAAGAAAATGGATTACAACTAACAGAGTACCATATGAAACAGAAGTTATTTTCTCTCAGTCTACAGGACTGGGCTGGTGAGGTGGCTCCATGGAGTCCTTAGGAACTCACATCCTTCCAGCTCATTGCACTACCATCCCTGGGACATGGCCACCCTCATCCTCATGTTGCAAGACACGTTCTGACCATCACATCCATGTCCAGGGAGCAACATGGAGTAAGGGAATAAAAATGGACACACGATGCTAGAAGTCTAGCAATCCCTGGAGGGAGGCTTCTAGAAGCTGTCCTGTGATGACTCCACTCATATCACATTGGCCAGAACCTTATCACATGGTTCTCTGAAAGGGAGGCAAGGAAATGTAGTTTTTAACTCAGGCGGCCATGTGTCCTGCTAAAAGCAAGGATCCTATTACAATGGAAGCATACAAGGAGCCGACCTTAGAGTTGACAGCTAGTAACCTATGCCACAATTCCCTCTTTTTATTTTTTTGAGATGGAGTCTCACTCTGTCACTCTGTCACCCAGGTTGGAGTGCAGTGGCTCGATCTCAGCTCACTGCAACCTCCGCCTCCCAGGTTCAAGCAATTCACCTACCTCAGCCTCCCGACTAGCTGGGATTACAGGTATGCACCACCATGCCTGACTAATTTTATTTTGTATTTTTAGTAGAGACAGGGTTTCACCATGTTGGCCAGGTTGGTCTTGAACTCCTGATCTTAGGTGATCCACCAACCTTGGTCTCCCAAAGTGCTGGGATTACAGGCGTGAGCCATCGCACCCCACAATTCCCTGTACTCATATCCGACATTTGGGTGCACTTGAAGGATACAATGATATTACTTGCCACAAAATCCTCTTAACAGATAATAATTTTAGTTCTATTTATAAATTGTTTCATAAACACAGAACAAGAAATGGTGCCATTAGCATTTATGTAGATGTTTTATTTAATTCTCCTAACATTTAATTTATGCTTATGTAATTCTATATAAGTAGTACCTATTTAATAGGTACTACTATCCTCAGTTTACAAATGAGCAGATTCAGAGGTTAGCCAGGGAACACCCACCTCCAGAGCCTGGGTTTTTAACCACATTATTATTCCCTAATAAGGAAAACATCTTTTTTTTTTTTTAAGACCAAGTCTTACTCTGTCACCCATGCTGTAGTGCAGTGGCACAATCTTGGCTCATTGCAGCCTCCACCTCCTGGGTTCAAGCAATTCTCCTCCCTCAGCCTCCCGAGTAGCTGGGACCACAGGCACACACCACCAAGCCCGGCTAATTTTTGTATTTTTTTTTTTTTTTTAGTAGAGTTGGGGTTTCACCACGTAGACCAGGCTGGTCTCGAACTCCTGACTGCAAGTGATCCTCTTGTCCTGACCTCCCAAAGTGTTGGGGTTACAGACTGAGGCACCACGCCCAGCCACATCTTGATTTTCTACTGGAACTCTGGAACCCAAACGTTAGTAGAGTGAAGAACGGAGGAATGCTAGAACTGTTTATTTATCAAAACAGAAGTGCCTACTGTAAGAAGGAGTCCTTCGATTGGATTAATTTGTTAACTCGATGAAAATCCTCCCAAGGTGAAGTGCAGCCTGGCCATGCCACCCAGAACCTTTCCTGTCACTCCGCTGCCGATGACTAATTCCCCTCATTCCAGCAGTGTGGACCCAGAGGGGAAGGGAAGAAAGGAAGGAGGGAAGAGAGGAGAGAGGGAAGGAAAGGAGAAAGAACAGGCAGGGAGGAGAAGGGAGGATAGGAGAGAGGAGAGGAGGTAAGTTTCTATGGCTGGACCAGTTTCATTGTCAACCCAGCCTGGGGCTCCCTGTTGGGAAAACCAGCTTAGGAATGTGTAAATATTCCTGACACTAGAGAGTCACACAGCTCTTGCTTTTGGAATGAAATGTTCTCTCCAAGCACTCGGGTGAACCTTCAGTAGGAAGAGGAAAAAGAATCGTATTCTCTTGCCTGTTTTTTTCAACAGAACGTGATGAAAGAGGTTTTAGTACCGAAAATGACTAGTGGCGGAGGATTGCCTTTTGGTCTGACAAAACTTAAACTCCACTTATCTGAAGACACTGTGTTCTGTGAAACCTGTCACCTTATTTCTTGCTCAATATCTGGGGATGACGACAAGGACTCAGACAAGTGTCAGTCTGGGGAAGGGGGCTCTCAGGTGCTGAGTTTGAAGCTATTCCTTTAGATCCCTGGTAGAACTTACCTAGGTGCTATAAGACCTGAAACCCTGCACTATTTTTAGGAAGGAAAAAGAGCATTAGTGTCTGCAGAAACCTAAAATATCCCTACAGAATAAAACTTCCAATCACATTTTCTGACAGCATATGTACTCTTACACTGTAAGGGTTGTAAAATAGATTGTGACTCTTGGGGAGTGTAGGACAATGTACAGGGGGTGGGCAAGGAAGGCTAAGAGAGTCAAAAGCTTCTTTCAAAAGTCCTTAAGCTGGCCAGGCGCAGTGGCTCACACCTGTAATCCCAGCACTTCGGGAGGCTGAGGCGGGTGGATCACAAGGTCAGGAGATCGAGACCACCCTGGCCAACTTGGTGAAACCCCATCTCTACTAAAAATACAAAAATTAGCTGGGCGTGGTGGTAGGTGTCTGTAATCCTACTCAGGAGGCTGAGGTAGGAGAATCACTTGAACCCAGGAGGTGGAGGTTGCAGTGAGCTGAGATGGTGCCATTGCACTCCAGCCTGGTAACAGAGCAAGACTCTGTCTCAATAAAATAAAATAAAATAAAAATTCCTTTTAAACTTAGGACACACAGTCCAATCTCATTTCCCTTTCCCCAGGAATCCAGAGGTGCCCTTAAAAAGTTCACTGTTCTAGGGCACGGCATCAGCTCCTGAGCTCAGAGACAGGGAGGAGCGACGTGAGAGCCAGCCTGGCGGTCTTTGCTGTCCCTGCCCCCACGGAGTGTAAATGCCAAGTTGCTGCAGATTACAAGGCAGTAGATGCTCATGATTCTTTTGCAAGTACTGTGCCTTTTCATTATACCCTGTTTTGAGGGGGATTTTTTTTTTTTTCGAGGCAGTGTCTTGCTCTGTGGCCCAGGCTGGAGCACAGTAGCGTGATCATAGCTCACTTCAGTCTTGAACTCCTGGCCTCAAGTAATCCTCCAGCTTCAGCCTCATGAAAGGGTAGGACTATAGGCATACACCACCATGCCCAGGTAATTAAAAAAATTTTTTTTTGTAGACACAGGGTCTTGCTATGTTGCCCAGGCTGGTCTCAAACTCCTGGACTCAAGTGATCTACCTCCCACCTTGGCGTCCCAAAGTGCTGGGATTATAGGCATGGGCCACTGTGCCCAGCGCATTATACCCTGTTTTTAATGTTAAATTTTAGGGTCCGAGGTCACCTCTTATGAATCCTCAGTTTTTCCTTCTATCTCTCAGGGGTTGTAGATGGCAGAGATGACACCCTTTGCTCAAGTACCAATCTTCACCCTAGAGACTCCTCCTCCGCCTCTGTGTACATTACTCTCACTCTATTCATTCTTTCAGTGGTTTGTGCATTCTCTTACTCATTTACTGACAGCGTTAGTGCTGGAAGCACTGCAGAAGTTCAGAGGAGGAGGTTGGGGGGAGTTAGCAGTTTCTCATGTGCTGGTTTAGCCCCCTCTGAATCCTGAACAGTGCCTCACAAAAGGTGCTCAGTGAATTCTCGTTAGGTTATCATCCTCAAGTAACCCTTTTTGGTGACACACGTAGGTGTCTAGAATATCCCATCTTGTGGCATTTGGCATTATGCAGTTGGTCTGGGATGAGACACTCGCAGACCCGAATTACGGCCGGACTGCCCACAGCCACAGACAACCACCAAGCAAAACTGTGGTGCTGGAAAGTAGTTCCATAGCAACTGGCCTGAAGTTCCCAAACTGGAGTCTGGAGAAGGGGAAAGGCCCCTCCTGGTCTGCCAGGTTCTTCCACCCAGGGCCCCAGGCAGGCTAACTGTGTTTCCTGGTTTCCTTTTCCCCCTTCAGCCTCAGGCCACAAATCCAGCCATCGTGCTGGTGGCAAAAGTGCTTTCTCCTTCCTGCCACAGCCCCTGAGATGAGACTTTCTGCCTGAGAGAGGGACTTGCTATTTCCACCTTACCAATCCAGGCATGAGCAGACCTAGGCTAACTCCTGTAGAGCGGAAAGGGCCTCTCCGCCAGTGCGCTGCAGCCCAGCGCTCATCCTTCTTAAGAGTATCAACTCTTGGGGTCTCTGAAGCTGTTCCACCAACAGCCCCGGTAGGCGCTAGATCCCTCCCGGGGGCCCAGGAGTCCTTCCTAATACTCGGAGCTGCCCACAGCCCTCTCCTCTCCCTCCCATCCTTCAGACCTGTTCCTCTGAGCACCACTAGGAGCTGGGCAAGCAGATGCGTGGGGTTGGGCGGGGGGCGGAGTGGGGGAAGGAAGCTCACAATTCCGTTCAATGTTTCTTCTTAACAGACAATCACCCTAAACAGACTCCGTGGCCAGCTGCCCTGAGGAAAAAAAACAACGCTTCTTGGCTTCTCTGTTCTTTCCCAAAGTGATTGTTAATGGGATATCTTCCCCATGGTAACAGCTGAGAGGCTGGAGGACAACTGAAACTCAGGGCCCTCATTCCACAATACCCCGGGACTCCTTACTGCCCCCCAGTGTTGCTTTATGTCAACACCAACCCAGCGCTGAGATGCATCTCCTCCTCCCGCAGATTCCATCGTGATCGCCTTCTGGGTGAGCCTGGCTGCCTTCGTGCTGCTCCTCTTCCTCATCCTGCTTTACATGTCCTGGTCGGGCTCCCCGCAGATGAAGTGAGTAACAAGGGGTGTGGGTCTCTGGGTCACTCAGACGCTCTCCAGTGAGTAATGGTGCAGGTCGAGTATCCCTCATCCAAAATCCTGGAGACCAGAGGTGTTTCAGATTTGGGATTTTAAAATATTTGCATTGTACCTACCAGCTGAGCATCTCAAATCCAGAAATCTGAAATATTCCAGGGAGCATTTCCTTTGAGCCTCATGTCAGTGCTCAATACGTTTCAGATTTTGCAGCGTTTCAGAGTTTCGGATTTGGGATGGTCAACTTATGTCCCTACAATGGAATAGTATTCAGCAATAAAAAGGGACGGAGTTCCGATCCATACTGCAACATGGGCGAACCTCAGAAACATCATGCTAAGTGAAAGAAGACAGACACAGAGCTGCATGTCGTATGACAACTTTCACACAAAACATCCAGAGTAGGCAAATCCACAGACAGAAAGCAGATTAGCAGCTGCCTAGGGCTGGGGGGAGAGCAGGGAAGGGGGAATGACTGCTGATGGGTTTCTTTTGGGGATGATAAAAATGTTCTAAAATTAAGCTGGGCACGGTGGCTCATGCCTGTAATCCCAGCACTTTGGGAGGCCAAGGTTGGTGGATCACTTGAGGTCAGGAGTTCAAGACCAGCCTAGCCAACTTGGTGAAATCCTGTTTCTACTAAAAATACAAAAATTAGCTGGGCGTGGTGGTGCACACTTGTCATCCCAGCTACTCAGGAGGCTGAGGCAGGAGGATTGCTGGAACCCAGGAGGCAGAAAGGTTGCAGTGAGCCGAGATTGTGCCACTATACTCCAGTCTGGGCAACAGAGTGAGACTCCATCTCAAAAAAAAAAAAAGTTCTAAAATTAAGCCAGGCACAGTGGCTCACACCTGTAATCCCAGCACCTTGGGAAGCCAAGGCAGGAGAATCATTTGAGCCCAGGAGTTCGAGACCCTGTCTCCACAAAAAATATTAACAAATTAGCTGGGCATGGTGGTATGCACCTGTAGTCCCGGCTACTCGGGAGGCTGAGGCAGGAGGATCACTAGAGCCCAGAAGGTCAAGGCTGCAGTGAGCTGTGATCACGCCACTGCACTCTAGCCTGGGTGATAGAGCAAGACCCTGTCTCAACAAAAAAGCAAACAAAAAGTTCTAAAATTAGATTGTGGTGATGGTTGCACAACTCTGTGGATGTACTAAGGACCACTGAATTGTACTCTTTAAATGAGTCAACTTCATGGAATGAAAATATATCTCAGTAAAGCTGTTAAAGAAAATGAAGCCAACTTGACACCATGGGCACTAAGTCTTGCTGGCCAGCTCACCAGGAGCATAAGAACCTTACCTTTGGCCAGGCGTGGGGGCTCACACCTGTAATCCCAGCACTTTGGGAGGCCAAGGTGGGCGGATTGCCTGAGGTCAGGTGTTTGAGACCAGCCTGGCCAACATAGTGAAACCCCGTCTCTACTGAAAAAAAAAAAAAAAAAAATATATATATATATATAAATATCCGGGTGTAGTGGTGCATGCCTGTAATCCCAGCTACTCACGAGGCTGAGGCAGGACAATCTCTTGAACCCAGGAGGCGGAGGTTGCAGTGAACCGAGATCGCGCCACTGCACTCCAGCCTAGGCAGGAAGGACGAAACTCTGTCTCCAAAAGAAAAAAAAAAAGAAAAGAAAAGAAAAAAAGAAAGAAAGATCCTTACCTTAGGTACCTATGGCCTGCATCTGTTATTGGATGCCTGCTGTGTGCCACTAAATTGGAGGTGAAATCCAGTTTTAAGAAGTAATTGGAACCCAGCTTGTTTTATGTTTTATGTTAATTCTGTTGTGCTAGAGGATTGGCTGCCACATCTAATGTTCCTTTCTAGGCTAATCAGCCCTCACAGCTGCTGGTCTCCTAATGACTGTTCTTAGGAGGCACCCTGTATTTTGCCATCGCCTATGCAAAGAGGGCCTGTCCAGTGGCTGGCCCATGCCCTTGGAAACGTGTGGCCTGGCGAAAGAGCTGGGACTGGTCAGATTCTTGTCTTTGGAATTTGGAATCTAGACTCTGAGGGATGGACCTGGTGTCTATGGGGCTGCACTGATTGGTCCAGGAGGAGGGCTAGGGCTGGTGCCATTATGGACTGTTACGTCCATTACAGACGGAAGTCTTGGGGACTGGAAACCCTCAGTGTAGGAAGCTGGTCAGCAGAGAGATGAGCTGAACTGTGCTGAGGAAGAGCTGAGTGGCCTTGGACCCCCTGAGCCAAAGTATCCCACACCAGGTCCCACGAGGAGCCGTGGACTCGTGCATTCGCACAGCATCTTAGTGTTTTCTGTTGCTGTAACAGAATACCTGAGGTTGAGTAATTTATGAAGAAAAGAGACTTATTTAGCTCATGGTTCTGAAGGCTTAGAAGCCTAGGAAGCATGGCATCGACATCTGCTCAGCTTCTGGTGAGGGCCTCGTTTTGCAAAAAGATCTAATTCAGTCTAGAGAAAAAAACTCATTACCCCTTAAAGGCCCCACCTCCCAGTGTTGCCACACTGGGGACCAGGCCTCCACATGACTTTTGGTGGTGACACATCACACCACAGCCCAGCGTTACCTCGAAGGGGCCTCTGATTCTCCTCCCCGCCCCGCCTGCCCTGCCCACGGTGTCTCACCCACCAGGGCTACCCTTGCCAGGCCATTTGTGCTCACCTTGGTCACATATGGAAGGTAGCTTTACAGCAATGAAGAAATTCATTCAATTTTTTTTTTTTTTTTTTTTTTTTGAGATGAAAGTCTCGCTCTGTCACCCAGGCTGGAGTGCAGTGGCATGATCTCGGCTCACTGCAACCTCCGCCTCCCATGTTCAAGCTATTCTCTTGCCTTAGCCTCCTGAGTAGCTGGGATTACAGGCACCCACCATGACGCCCAGTCGATTTTTGTATTTTTAGCAGAGATGGGGTTTCGCCAAGTTGGCCAGGCCAGTCTCAAACTCCAGACCTGTAATCCTAGCACTTTGGGAGGCAGAGGTGCGTGGATCACCTGAGGTCAGGAGTTCGAGAATGGCCTGGCCAACTTGGCGAAACCCGGTTTCTATTAAAAATACAAAAATTAGTTGGGCATCGTGGCTGGTGCCTATCATCCCAGCTACACAGGGAGGCTGAGACAAGAGAATCGCTTGAACCTGGGAGGCAGAGGTTGCAGTGAGCCAAGATGGCGCCACTGAGGTCAGGAGCCACCTGACCTGAAATCTGTTCTTCTCTTTCAGTTTTTAGAACTCACATTCAATTTAAGCACATTTTTACACCCGAGACACATCTGAGGGATAAACGAGTGATGTCACCTTTCTTTTCTACTCTTCTGAGATGACCTGCAGCCGCCCTGGGTCAGGGAGTGTGCAAGGATCGTCAGTAATCCTCCTGGTACAAAGCTCCCTGGCCTGGTCTGGCAAGCCCAGAGGCTGCCTCCACCGTGCCCAGCTCCCTGGGGGGCACAGGCCTTCTGGGCTATTTCACAGGGGCAAACTGATGACACTGTACGTCCTGACCAGCTACAGGGCTCACTAAAGAAAATGCTCTCAAGGCACTTGGTAACATTCCTGGAATGCTCAGGGCAGCAAAGTGGATCCTTAGCAAGATTTAGGAGTCACTCCATGAGGAGCTGACCTTCCCATGAGGAAGGGGAGGAGGGAGGGCATTCTTGGGCGAGTGCCATCTGAAAGGACAGCCTCTGCCCAGTGGGCTCATCACTTGGTACTCTTCATTCGTGCCAGCGTTGTAACCACATTTAAAGTCGTTTTATACGTCACCTCATTTCATCCTGAGGCTATCTGTGAGCCAATACTGTCCCATTTTACAGATGACGTCAAAGGCAGCTGGGAAGTGGTGGCCAGAGCTCACTCCAGATGGCCATGTCCACTGCCCCAGCACTTTCTGGGCAGGAGAATCCACCCAGGGAGGACGCTTTTCTTTCTTCTCTTTTCCTCCTCTTTTCTTTTTTTTGAGACAGTCTCGCTCTATTGCCAGGCTGGGGTGCAGTGGCGCAATCTGGGCTCACTGCAACCTGACACCTTGGTTCAAGTGATTCTCCTGCCTCAGCCTTCCGAGTAGCTGGATTACAGGCACGCGCCACCATGCCCAGCTAATTTTTGTATTTTTAGTAGAGACGGGGTTTCACCATGTTTTCCAGGATGGTCTCAATCTCCTGACCTCGTGATCTGCCTGCCTCTGCCTCCCCAAGTGCTAGGATGACAGGTGTGAGCCACCATGCCTGCCACAGGGAGGACGCATTTCTAGCCAAGTGTATTAGTTTGCTCTCAGCTGCTAATAAAGACATATCCGAGGCTGGGTAATTTATAAAGGAAAGAGGTTTAATGGACTCACAGTTCCACATGGCTGGGAAGGCCTCACAATCATGGCAGAAGGCAAAGGAAGAGCAAAGCCACATCTTACATGGCACAGGCAAAAGGGCATGTGCAGGGAAACTCCCCTTTACAAAACCATCAGATCTCGTGAGACTTATTCACTATCACGAGAACAGCATGGGAAGACCCGCCCCCGTGATTCAATTACCTCCCACTGGGTCCTTCCCACGACCGTAGGGATTATTACAATTCAAGGTGAGAGTTGTGTGGTGACACAGCCAAACCACATCACCAAGGTACAAGCTGGCTTGGGCTACGGATATAAAATGAGGTACACTCAGATACAGGGCTAGATGGGAGGTCAACCTGCTCCTCCAACGCCCCCATCCCCTCCATCCTAAATCAATATAGGAAGAAGTGGCCTCCAGGAAAAGACCTGAGGCCTAGTTCCTGACAAAGCACCTCCTCTCATTCTGAGATCTCTCTACAATGGCCACCTTGGTGAGCTGGCTGACCCTTCTCAGGAATTTGCCTGTGTGGCCTTCCCTATGGGGTCTGGGCAGATGGCAGGTGTGGCAGGAAACCCCCAAGCCCCACAGTACGGACTGTTCTGCAACTTTGACGCCTGCCTCCCACTCCGCTCTGTTCACAGGAACAGCCCCAAGCACCACCAAGCATGCCCCTGGAGTCACAGCCTCAGCCTCCAGCTCTGCATCCAGAAGTGCCTGCCGTGCCACAGGGAACCCCTGGGGACCTCACAGGCTCAGGCGCGTTCAGTGGAGCCAGGGAGCAGAACTGACCCTGACCAGCTGCTACGACAGGAGAGCTCCTCCACCTTGCCCCTTGGGATTTTCCAGACCCACCCCACTCTCCTCTGGGAACTGACCCTCAATGGGGGTCCCCTCGTCAGGAGCAAGCCCAGCGAGCCTCCCCCTGGAGACAGGACCTCTCAATTGCAGAGCTGATGTCAGCAGATCGTGGCCATAGCTGAGTAAACTGATGAAATCAAGCCAACCTGGACACCTCCGTTCTTTGTTCTTCTTAGAGGCTGTCTGCATGTAGCGGAAAGGGCACCTAAGGTCAAGCGCGACTAGAGCAGGAGCATCCTATGCCTTTGACAAAGATTGCAGTGGTCCCTCGAGGGCAGAGGTCATCCCAGGTGTTGCTGATTTTATTGAGCACACTTAGCCCGCTTGCTTATGGCTTGTTTGCTTAGGGAAAGAGTAGGAAAATAAAATATATGTAAATCCAGAGGAAAACCTGTTTGCTTACTATGCCACTTTACCATTACTGTGTAATGTGTTATCAGCCCTGAGTTCACCTGGTCCTTCTGTACCTTTGTTAGGATGCTGGGTAAGTTCCCATCCAAGCTCCACTGGCACCCTCCGGCTCCCCCAGATGTGATGGCATCTGCCCTGCCAGGTCAGCTCGCTGCAGTCAGGGGACCCGAGTCTCACCTTCAACCTGCCCACAGCCTTTCAAAGACAGAGCCCAAGGAAGTCTCTCCCCTGGAGGGCAGGCAGCCAACGCCTGTCAGCAGCCAGGCCCGGTAAGCAGGGCCTATGCTCAAATGCTGTCACAGAACACAAAGAGCCCTGGAAGCCGGCAGGAAAGGTCTCCTTCTGGATGTGACTTTATGTGACAGTGGATCTGGGACCCTTGAAGGATCTAGTCCTCTAGTGCCCAGCAGCTTTGTTCCTGGAGAGGAGACAGCATCACACTGCAAATCCCAGAAGAGCCATGTGTCCCCTACAGCTTTCCAGCAGCAAGTTGGTAGGTTTTATTTTTAAAAAACTGCCCCCCGCCCCACTTATTTCTAATTTAGCATTTTATATTTTAAGTCAGGTGAAGACCATGTACCATCTATTCTCCATGGGATGAGATTCCCTTCCTCCACGCTAAGTGACTGGAAAATACATGGACAAGGTCAGGGCAGTGGATTGAGAAGGGAGAACAAAGACAAGCAGGACTGATGAGCTCCAGAGATGCAGAAAAGAAGGTGAGGTGCTGAAAATGTGTCCTCACTTGACTGAGCTGAACTCGGCTTTGGAGCACTTGTCGCCACCTGACGTAGCATGTATTTGACTTGTAGGGCCCTAAGAACCTGGGAGGCAGCTAGGCCTGGAGCTGGGGATGAAGCTGTGGAAATCCATCCCACCTGCTTGCTGCCCCTCCCCACGCCCCCAGAGGCATGGGGTTCAGGGATATTCCCCAGACCCGTGTCCTTCCAGCCAATGCCCTCTGCATGAACGAGCAGAGGTGCCTAGAACCAAAGGAATCCCCATCGACAGGCCTCGGAGAGGGGGATAAAGGTTAAGGGGAACCAGGAAGAGAATGTTTTGCTGGAGCAGTGCTTGCCTGAGTCCAACTTGGATCTAAACATCGGATTTCAACTTCAGGACAGTCTCAAATAACAGCGTTGTAAGGTTTATTTGGGTAGGGAAGGGGGACAAGTGAGGTAACTGATCCTTGCTTTGTAGACAATGCAAGACAATTATTTGTGGTGAAGGGACTATATGCCAACAAGTGTTACTCATGCTTTAGTTAAAACTTTAAGTCACCTAAAACAAACAATTCTAAAGAACACTGGTAGAAAATAGGGGCCGGGTGCGGTGGCTCAAGCCTGTAATCCTAGCACTTTGGGAGGCCGAGACGGGTGGATCATGAGGTCAGGAGATCGAGACCATCCTAGCTAACACGGTGAAACCCCGTCTCTACTAAAAAATACAAAAAAAAAAAAAAAAAAAAAAAAAAAAGCCCAAAAAACTAGCCAGGCGAGGTGGCAGGTGCCTGTAGTCCCTGCTACTCGGGAGGCTGAGGCAGGAGAATGGCGTGAACCTGGGAGGCAGAGCTTGCAGTGAGCTGAGATCCGGCCACGGCACTCCAGCCTGGGAGACAGAGCAAGACTCCGTCTCAAAAAAAAAAAAAAAGAAAAAGAAAATAAAAGTGTAAATGTTTCAGACAAAACCAAGGCATTGTCAGCGTGATGTATGTTATATGGCAAATAAAACAGACACGTCCTAGGCCACAGAGCAGACCCCAAGAGCCCCAGGTATGCAGGAGAGTTTTAAAGGAACAGACAGAAATTTTAACTGCGAAAACCACGAAATTTCATGACTGTCAGCTACAACACCAACTAATATATGACCATTAATAGTAAAATTCTGACCTTTAAAATAAATGCAGGCCTACGTGGAACAAAAATAGCCTCTTTAACAATGGAAGGAAAACACAAAAACCTTACAAAAATAGACATTTATTAACAAGCATTCATAAAATTCAAAATCCCCTCTTTGAAGTATAACTTTAAAAATTACAGGCTGTGTTCTCAAAGCAGAGGTCAAATCACTTTTACACTTTAAGGATTCAGTGTAACATCTTTTATTTAATAAAATAATTAACAAACATTGGCAGAAATTAACTTATTCAAAAAGTCATACTAAACTTTGTTATGACTTTTTATAGAAAAATAAACTTTATTTTATTTATTTTTTTGAGATGGAGTCTTGCTCTGTCACCTAGGTTGGAGTGCAGTGGCACAATCTCGGCTCACTGCAGCCTCCACCTCCCAGGTTCAAGCGATTCCCCTGCCTTAGCCTCCCGAGTAGCTGGAATTTCAGGCGTGCACCACCATGTCCAGCTAATTTTTGTATTTTTAGTAGAGATGGGGTTTCACCATGTTGGGAAGGCTGGTCTTGAACTCCTGACCTCAGGTTATCCACCTGCCTTGGCCTCCCAAAGTGCTGGGATTAGAGGCATGAGCCACCTCACCCAGCTGAAAAATAAAATTTAAACATATCTCTTCGTTTTTATAAAAAAAAAACCTGATACCTTTTGACATTTCAGCTTTAACACACATGAATCTCTTCTGCATTCAGAAGTGCCTCAAACTTGAGCTATTTCCTGTGACGAGCTCCAAGCCCCTAGAGAGGAAGGGGCTGGGCTGACCTGGCCTGACGAGGCAATGGATGGGCCTCATGGCCTGGAAGTTCCTACATTCCCTGCAACTCTGATGCGGGGCACACACAGGCCCGAGTTTATCATTTACTGGCCTGTTCAATAAAGTCCTCTCGACTTTTCTTGTCAGAGAACTGAGTCAATGTACTGAACCTGTTGTTTTCCATGCCTTCTCCGGAAACCCTTGACTCAACCAAACTTCTAGAAGCCGGTGCTGTGCTTGAGGCTCTGGTCATCAGGGCGCAAGGCGCTGGCCAGTAGGAGTCAAGCATCTGAGGCTGCACTGGCGACATCCTTGCAGAGCACCACGATGGCCTCCTCTTCACTGCTAGGAGCATCATCTGCGGCCTCACACACCATCCGGATGTGGGCTAAGAGGGTGTCAGGCTGCTGGGCCCCCAGCCAGATGTCCTTTATGTAGAGAGACACCAGGAATGCTGCGGAGGCTGAACAAGAGCAGGGGATAGGCCGTCAGGATGCACACCTGCTCAGCTCGAAAACAGGTCATCCTGCCCACAACGCAATGGCTTTGCCAAGTGCCCAAATAAACCGTGCGACAGGCCTGTGCAACCCAAGGTGAGCAGACCGATACAACAACTCATTCTGCCTTTGCTTAACTTTTGTGTTAATCTTTTTTACTAAAAAATTTTTTTCTTTCTTTTTTTTTTTAAGAAAAAGACAGGTCTCACTCTGTCACCCAGACTGGAGTGCAGTAGCGTGATCTCAGCTCACTGCAACCTCGACTGCCTGGGCTCAGGTGATCCTCCCACCTCAGCCTTCAGAGTAGCTGGGACTACAGGCATGTGCCACCACGCCCAGCTAATTTTTGTAGAGACAGGGTTTCACTATGTTGGCCAGGCTGGTCTCAAGCGGTCTCCCCACCTCAGCTTCCCAAAGTGCTAGGATTATAGGTGTGAGCCACTGTGCCTGGCAAAAATTTATCTTTCTTCTGATGAACATGTGTGGATCCCCTCAAAAAGCTGTTACAAGACAAGTCTCTTCCTGGTTTTGACCGTCCATGCCAAGAATGAGACTGAAGTTTGAGAAAAACCTCCCAGAATCATTTCCTACCATTTCCTCAGTGGCACGGGTAAGGAGGAAGAGAAAGCTTTGCAGGCAAAAAGGCTCAACTCCCCAACTGGGGCCAGACCAGAGGGCGAGGTCGCCCCTGCTACCAGGTGAGTCCACCCACTAGGCTGCTGGCCCCTCCCTCCCCTGCACCCCCACATTCCTCCGTGAAAGGACAGCCCTCTGGGTTACCACACCCACCTCCCTGGAGCTCTAACGGCCCCCTGGAGCCTGTGCTACTCACTCATTCACACTGCTAGGCTCCTACCTAGTGACTGCCAAGTACACAGACTGCACATGGGCACATTTGTATGCATGTGAAGCTACATGTGCACACACACGCACACACGCAGCTGGCCACACGTGAAACAGAACTCGTCATGTGGCTAATGGTTGGAAACCAACTGCCCCGTGGGGTGGAGGGATGCCAAGGTTCTGTGGTGCCCTCTCTGCACTGTCAACATAACCAGCACCAAAGGTTTCCCCTGCAAGTGAAGACAAAGACTTCCTTCCCTTCACATTCACTGCCCAGTGGCAAGTTCTCTACAACCCCAGAACCGTAAGAGGCCACCTAAACAGGCAGAACAGCCAGCTGAGGAAGTCGGCAGAAACCTAAGCGTTCCAAGCACAGAAGTCACTCCTGCCCCAGACCCACTTCTGCATCCATTTCTTCAGCCTCCAACGAAAAAACCAGCCTTACCTCGTGTGGCTTCGTCCTTCTCACTCAGAGAAGACAGGCAGAGAGCTTCCATGGCTGGGTGGAAGGGGCTCCCTGCCTGGCCCTGGGCGGCCACCAGCTGCAGCATGACCAGATTGAACAGGCAGGCCACCTCCTGCGCAGGCCCCGCCAGCCCCTCGGCCCCACAGAGCCGGCTATACAGCTTGAATATGCTGCTCCTCACAGCACCGTCCTTAAGGAGGTCAGCCACGACCACAGGGTGTGGCAAAATGTGGCTCTTAAGCCAGCTAACCAGTCCTGCAGCCTCTGCCCTGCTGAGCGGGTGCTCGGCCACCGACCGCAGCACCCAACTGACTGCCAGGGAAGCGGCGGCATACACGGGGCCTGGTGCATTGCTCTCGGGGCTGGCTGAGTCCACAGGCTCCTGAGTGGGGTCAGGAACAGGGATCACTGGTCCCCAGTAGGTCAAGATGGACCTCAGGAGGCCCTTGCATGTCTCCAAGGTAGATGCCATCAGCTCAGGGTCGGCCATCTCCTCTGCCTCCCCAAGCCTCCTCTTTCGGCCCCGTGGGCCTTTGGCTCGGGCTGGCAAGACAGGCTTGTTTTTATCCTTCAGCATTTCTGTGAAATGCACAAAGAGAAGGTAGTGAGACGGGGGTCCCTCCTGCCCACACAGATCCACATGTGGGGAGGTGTCAATGGGGGACAAGCAGGGCGGCTTGCATGTCCTGAGCACCTGGCCCTGCTCCCACGTCAGGAGCCTGGTGAGTGCTTGATGTTTCACTATGCCTGTCATCACTGTTGTTATAACCAACTCATTAATCCTCACACCATGAGGCAGGCGCCATTACTGTCCTCTTTAAACACAGGGAATCAGGGCAGCATCAGAGCTTCAGTCCAGGAGGCCTGGTTCCAGTCTTTTCCTTAACCCTGTACTACAGGATGAGGTGGCAGCAAGTAGCTCATAGCCACCCCCAGCCTCTTTACAAGTGGGCACCCTGACACTAACGTAGGTGAAGTGACTTCTCCAAAGACAGACAGCTAGTCAGCAGCTGGGCTGAAACTCAAAGGCTGCCCAGCTCCCCCTCCAGGGCTCCAAGATGGATGTGTCCCATCTCTGAGCCTCATTAGCTTTGGAAATGTGGCTGAGAGGCAGAGAGAGAGGGAGAGAGAGAGAGGGAGAGGGAGAGAGAGGGGGAGAGAGAGGTGTTGACTACTCTGGGCCAGTCTTGGGTCCTGACACTTACTCATGAGCTCCCGGGCTTGGCCCTTCTCAATGGCTGCTCTCAGGTCTTCCTGGAGCTTGAGGTCTCTTTCAATGAGGCTCCACTTGTGCAAGAGGACAAGGACATCCTTGGTGGAAAGCACTGTCTCATTTACAGTGAATCTGTTCATGTCCTTGAAGGCCTGTATGACGGTGGCCCGGTACCTCAGCACAGACTCAAGTGTCCCGAAGAAGTTGGTCAGCTGGATGGGGGCCAAGGTGGGCCTGTTTGGGAGCCAATGTTACAGACTGAGCAAAGGCTGCCTCCCCAGCCTGGCAGGCAGCACTGCGGCAGCCTGATGACATCACACACCCAGAGGTACACACAGTTCCTCCAGGAACCAGCTTTTCCTGCACAGCAGACATCTAGCATGGGCCCCCAGGATGCAGAAAAGAAAAAAGTGAGCCACTCCAGCAAGGCACAAAGGGGACCTGGAGTATGATCTGCACCCCAGAGGCACAGAAGCTTCCAGAAACCCTGGCTAAACAGGGTGGCCAAACACACAGCTTGAGTTTGGCCACCTCAAACAGCCAGGGTGCCAAGAGCCTGCGAGGGCTCCACTCTGGGCCTGCCCATTTCCCTTGCCTCGCTGACCACCAGTCTGAAGTGAGAAAAACTCAGGGAGGCCCTGGAACAGCGTCATCACCCACGGCCAAAACCTGACTGATGGCCACCAGGAGGAAACAGATCTCTCCGAATTCCAAGAGAGTTAAATCCTGTAACATTGCTTCCACACAACTGTAAACGGAAAACCAGTATTTTACATAGCAATTGGTTCTTAGACACCAGCATGTCTTCCGGCAATTCCTACATAGGAAACGTTGACTATCCAGCATGGACTTAACAATTTAGTTTTAAACAATACAAAACAAAAGGCCTTGTTCTTTATCAAGACATTTTTCCTTCTGAGATTATAATCCTCTTGCTATCAACCTTCTGGTTCCGGTTAGCATCACTTGGCTCCCAAATCAGAAATAATGAGTGCACACTGTGTATTTTCTGTAACATGGTAGATTCGGAGGGAAACTTAGCTCTTCCGAGGAAACCAAAAGCATGACTCCAAGGGATCGGGTGAAAATACTGAAACATTCAAGAGAATTCATGGACAATGAGTCTTCACAGGCTAATATAATGAAGGCAGAGGCAACTTTGGGAACACCCTGTCTTATGTTAGAGTCATAGAAAATACTTTCTTTCTATGAAACATCACTTGATTCTAGTGTTTGAATCACAGTATCAAGGTAGATGGCTCGCCAGCTAAAAATGACCTCAAACAATGCATATTCGGGTTTGAAAAGTACGTTAAGTTCTCAAGGCCTTGACAAGAAGCCTTATAAAGTTGAAGGGGAAAGAAAGAGCTAATGAAATAGATGTTCTGACACTACCTACACCTGACACTGGTACTCTGCCCCAATCCACAGCAGGTCACGGCCCAGCGTTCCCCTGGTACAGCCAGAGTCGTGACTGAGACATGGTGTCCACAGGTGGCAGACCAACACAGCATCCAAGAGGCCAGGAAGGCCTCCCTGGCGGGGGCAGGACTCACCTCAGGTGTTTCATGAGCACGACAAGAACATAAAGGAACTCGTTGACCAGGTGCAAGGCAAGCCGCTTGGCGGGCTCCCGGGAACCAGGCTGGCAAGGGTGCTGGCTCTCCCACTCCACTGCCTTATCCCCCAGGTTGGTCACCCACAGTGTGTGGAGTAAGGAGATCACATTAGACAGCAGCGGAGTCTCCAGAAACCTAAAACCAAGCACAGCAGCCTTCAATCTGCCACATCTTGTCCTTTCAGCAGGATCAGACTATCCCCCTCCGTAATCCTATCTGCTCATCCCCCTAGACAAGCATAGTCTCCAAGTAAAAACAGGGTGCTTGCTATACGAACGCAGCTTCCACACAGGACAAGGTGCACCTTCCTAACAGAAGACTGCCCTAAGTCCCTCCAAAAATTCAGGAGCCACTGGGGCACACTAATAAAAACTGTCCTGTTCATGATAACAACTCAATTTCTAAAACAAGCCATTATTAGCCAGGAACATTAGCTAATTATGCCTTTTATAAAGTTGAAACAGTCTTGAAGTTGATGTCCAAATACACATTCTAATTTTGGATATTAATTTCTTCCCCCCACCCCCTTTTTTTTGTTGTTTGCAGATATACTTGGATATATTACTTTCTTTTAGAGAAATTTCAGGAAATACTTTTAAAAAATGCACAAAAGGGCCTGCATTCTCCCAGGCTTATTATAGTAGTTAGTTCTTTGTAAGACAGAGCCCTCCCGCCAAGTGCTGTCTGCTGTGACAGGGTCTTCATCTTTTCAGACAGTCTCAAACAGCAGGAGAATCAGGAATCACAATAAATCATCAAGTTCAGACCCTTGGTGCTGTTCCTCCAATGCGGGCTCGTCACTGAGGACAGACCCCGCACTGACAGCAGAGCCCTGTAACCTGTTAGACCGGCCCTCCTGCAACAGACGGCTGCTGCTGCTAAAGCCTTAGCGAACAGGATACTACTTCAGAGCACAGAAGGCTGCTGGGACACCAGGGGAGGAGCCTGACCTGAGCAGAACAGAGCCAGACAGGCTGGCAGAGACTCTGCCAGATGTGAACAGCAGCTGGTGTCTGCTGTCCCATGGCAGACAAGAGACATTCAAGGAAAGGCTGTGAATGGAGGAAAGGCACTTTGGCACTGCCAGGAGCCGGACTTCCAGGCATATGGTGGCATTGGAGGACACTGCATTTCAGAGAGCATGGATTTTACTGGACATTTCCAACCAATAGAGCTGGCAACAGACACCATTGTTTCTGTTCCTTTCCTTCCCACCTGACGTGCACCTCGCATGCGAAAGGTACTTACTTGCTTTCAAGGATGTGTAAAATCCATGTTAAAAGGCTATAGTCTCGTATGATTTCATAGGCAGATCTGGCAACCTGGGCAGCATTCTGTAGAATTTCCAGAATCCAATTCTGAAAACCCCAAACAAGAAGTTACTCTTCAGTGAGAAAACCCAATTTACTTGACTAAAGAAACCGTTTTAAAAATGTAATGGTATGGTGCCATTACAGGTGGCGGCTGCAAATGAAGCCTGCTGTGCTAAGTCTGTCAGAGTGGTGGCCGTGGACGAACGTGCCCTTCCCCACAAGTGACAGCCAGAGGACACAGACTTCCACAGCAATCTCTGGGCCCGGGGGATCCCCACTTCCATTAATCCATCATCTGGAGCCTACCCACAAGCAAAGCTGCACCACAGAAGCCAAGGGCCCAGACGCGCAGCCGCCGACACAGGGACTGCGTGAGGCCCGCCTCCAGGCCAGCCACTGGCCGCCAGCCACGAGCCACGCAACCCCGTGTTTACCACCTGGAAGGGAGGACATAAAAATGGGACTGTCCCCTGACGTGTTCATGGGGTGCCTCAGAATTCTCACATGTCACAAAAAGCAAAAAGTTACCATACTCAAATTCAGTTTAATCAAATGGGCTTCTTCATCTTGACTTACTCTATTTACCCACATTTTACATATGAGAAATAAAAGCTGACTACGTTAGAAATTAATCAAAATACTAAAGGCTTTTCCTATTTCCTTCTACCACCTACCTGTAATATCTAGAAGGCACACACACCAGCTCTTGGTTCCTGACTGGTTAGGTGAGGCTGTCTGTTTCAACCTGACTCTTGCTTTCTAAATGAGTTCTAATGACCCCCAACTTCTGTAGTGGGTGAAATCCTGGTGATTCCAAAGTGCCTCAGAGCACCTCAGTCACTGACAGGGGGTTTCTAGACTTTTTGGCCACTCCGAAGGCTCATGATTAGTGATCAGTACGCCCCACTGATGGCCTTCGTATATGCCAAGGGCCATATACACAGTAGGAGGGCTGCAGTAAAGAATATTCAGAGGACACACGACACTGGGCGTCACAACACTGCAGCCTCGAGTGAATCCACCTGCTCTGCACGCAGGGAGCAGGACAGGCGCTGTCAGTGTCTCACTTCCCCTAACTGAGAGCCAGGTTTTGGTCGGTCGTGTCCAGGCTGGGAACTGAATTCATACAGACTTGACTTTCAAACAAAACCTTAAGAAGCGGCACAGACCTCTCGCTTTCAAATAAGCTTGCGGAACCCATGTACCTGCGCCGCCTCGTCACACAGTGGGCTGTAGAAGAAGGACAGGATGATGTGGAAGATGCCACGGCGGGCACACAGCTCATAGCACTGCTTGTCACGGATCCCCTGCCGCAGAAGACCAAACACCCACTCCTGCTCCGTTTTTTGCTATAACCCAGGCACACAAAAAACCATTGTTAAGTAAGTGAAAGTCCTTTCATCTGACAACTGTTCAAACACTACTATTTTTAAGTGGTGGCAAAGGTTGTAACACAGCAGCCCTGACCTCCATGTCTGATTATGAAAAATCCCTGATCTCATCTTTGATTCTATTTCTTCAGGTCAGAAATGGAGGATCGAGTCAAGTTTAAATACTGAAGTCAGATAGGTATTCTATGAAAGAATATTTAATATGAATATCTAAAAAAAGAATTTAATATTTACCCCAGTGATTCACCAAGAAAATACGAGAATGTCGTAAAGCTCAGGACTCTGAAGCAGAGTTTTGAAGGTGTGAGGCACCATGTAGAAGTGAGCCCACAGCACAGCGGCATTCCAAAACGCAAGCCTGCGTGGTCACTGCCTGCACAATTGTGTGGGCTGTGCAGCACACAGTATCCATGGGGAAAATGGCAGTAGACAACAGCGGCTGCATAGTCAATTCAGGGGCCTGTGGAAGGCCATGCGGACTGTGGAAGCATACCTCCAAGTCGGAGCTGTAGAAGAACTGGTAGAAGCCTGGCACTTTGTCCATGTTCAAGTACTCGTGCGACAGCAGGAAGTTGCTGACCTTCAGATACATGTGCTCCTCTGAGAACACAGGCAGGTAGTCAGTCACGGCAGGCCCCAGCAGGACGCCCCCTGGTCTGGCAGCACTCAGAGGCCGGCGTTCTGGGTATCAGACATAAATCCCCTCCCAGGAACTTTTGTATCCTGACCCAGAGGACTGGCTCTCAAGAATGAGAACACAATTTGACACCTCAGCTCCATACTGCACACAGACTTGCTCTCCTGGCTCAGAAACCACTGCTGGACGTTGAGTCCTTCAGGGACCTCGCCACCTCCCCCTCCCCAGCTCCCGTCCTACAGCACAGGCTCAAACCAGCAGGTGGGAAGGCTGGGACTTGGTCACGCATTCCACAGATCAGGGCTGACGCCACACCGACCCGCTGCACCTGCCTCTAGCTTCTCACTGAAAGGAACCGTCACAGCAGGGGAGGCTCAGACACTGCTGAGTGCCTCTGGAATGCAACAAGGCAGAGGCAACAGACACCCTAGCTCCTGCCATCTCCTATCCTTGGATCACCAATGAGTCTACTGCATGACCAAGCTGGCCTGCACATGCCCCACCCCGACATGAGCACCGGTGTGGGACAGAGCCACACCCAGGAGCAAAACCGTCATGGTCTCTGCCAATTATTTTCTTCCCCTTCCAAATCTCCAAGGCAAGTAAACCCATGGAATAAAATGAAATGGGAGCAGATGAAAATCAGATCTGAATTCTAATAGCAACTTGACCGTGAACAAACTGTGGGGCCTTGACAAGCTATCTACCCTCGGGAGCCTCAGTTATGAGTGTGGGGGATGGGGTGGAAACGGTGAGTGGGCTGTTCCCTCATCTGAAATAGAACCATGTTGTACGAAAAGCACCCTGTGGTCCCTGATGGTACCAACTTTCTATGATTCTTCTCTCCATAACCAAAACCAGTCTTAGCATGAGCTCACTTCTAGTCACAGTATCTCAGCAGTGGTAGCCCCATTCCTGTAACAAAAAGGAGCCTTGTTCTAACAACATGGGTTACACCTGCACAGTACTCACACACCAAAAGCTTTGTAGCCAAGGACCCGTGAGCCTAAGCATGAACCGATGATTAATGACGACGGTGACGGCAGCTATCACCGATGGGTTTTGACTGTGCCAGGCACTTACATGTGTATGAGTGTGTGTGATCTAGGCCAGGTGTGGTGGCTCATCCCTGTAATCCCAGCACTTTGGGAGGCTGAAGCAGGAGGATCGCTTGAGCCCAGGAGTTGAGACCAGCCTGGGCAACATAATGAAACTGTTTCTACAAAAAAATCAGCCAGGCGTGGTGGCATTCGCTGTAGTCCCAGCTACTCGGGAGGCTGAGGTGAGAGATTACCTGAGCCTAGGAGGTCGAGGCTGCAGTGAGCCGAGATCATGCCACTGTACTCCAGCCTGGGTGACAGAGCCAGACCGTGTCTCCAAAAAAAGCACCAAAAAAACAAAAGAAGTGCGTGATCCTCATCACCCTCACAGCAATGCTAGAGGCAGTGGGTCCTATCATCACCCCACCTTAGAGGAAGAAACGGGCATGCGGAAGTCCGGGACAGTCTGGCTATGTCCACGCTTTTAGCCCCGGGTTCCAATCCCTATGATGTGATCGGCCCACATTTGAACTTCAGTTTGACTTGCTCTCACCACAGTTTTCTATAGCTACAAGCAAATAGGAATATGCACCCTTTCCCTCCATTATAAATGCTGTTCTGCACTTCGCTTTGTCATCTCATTTTTTCTGGATTTCACCCCACAGGGGTCCATGACGAACTTCCTCACAGCCATCATCTATTTACTGTCTAGAGCTGATGGGGACTTTGGGGACTCCTCATCTTCCACGACCATGAGCACGGGGTGGCCTTGAACACAGATGTGTGACCCACTACACCTGTGGGACTAACCCCTAGAAGTAGACTTGCTCAGCCTCAGCTTTCCAGTTTCCCCTCAACCTAATTATGTCAGTGGTACCTGGTTTCAAAATCTGCAGGGCTGCTTTGGCAATGAAGAGAGCCAAGGTAAAAGTGAGTCTCATGTCCTGAGTTCGAATCCCATTCCGGACTACATCCAACAGGTAAAGTAGCTTGAAAACAGAACAGAAAAGGAAAACGTAAGATGAGCGTGTTCAGAACTATGGTCAGTCTTCTCTGGTGCAGCCGAACCGGGGCTCGGCAGGGTGTGCCTGCTCCTCATACCCCAGGGGCCACCAAAGACGAAGCTCACAGGAGCAGACACAGTACTCGCCAGCATCTCCGGAACGCTGTTCGTTGTCAGTCATGTGCACAACAGCAGAGAGAAGCCTGGCACCATGCCCCGAAAAGCTCATCTGCTACTGTTCCTCCAGCACCATGGGGTACAGGTTTCTGAGGTTCAGTGTGTCGTGGATAATAGCTACCTTAACCACTCAGTTTAGACCAAAGAAATACTCAGTAGAAGTCACATCATTTTGTCTACACACAACACAAGAAAGTCTCTACGGAGACACTTTTCTCAGCCTCCAGAGGGGGTTGTGGATCAAAGGCAACCTCCGGCATCGCCTCCTAAGCAGAGCCCTCCCGGCAATATGCCACCTCCATGCTCCTTAGTAAATCCTTCCACCAAACTGGGCGGACAGCCCGCTCTCTGAAGCCCGCAGCCCACCCCCACAGTGGGAGGTACACTCTTCCTACTTACCTGGGACTGCTCATGGAACCGTGCCCCCTCCAAGTGCGAGTAGTAGGCCGCCAGGACATGGTAGGCTACGGCTCGCATCTGGGGGTCATAGCTGCTGAGGGCTGTGACAGTTAGGCCCAGGGCATTTGAATCCAAAAATTTTCGACAATCCACCACAAACTCTACAGGAAATAAGATACAGCATGAAACACACACAATATGATTTCATTATTATTGTTAACCTGGAGAATGAAATTTCCTCTTGCGCCTTACCAATAGCTACATGCGCCAAGCACAAGGAATGCAAATCTCTCTCCAACTCCTCCTAACTTCTGCTGAAGTTAGACAAAATCAAACTCTTCCTTCATGTGGCAATAATGACCATACCTTCAGTTTTTAAAATGCTCATACATCCCAACCAGGATAATTTCATTACTTCTCATAAACACCCAATGAGTCAGGATATTGGAGGTGACACTGAGACCCACTGCGGAGACCCCAGCATGCCAGCAGCCTGGGGAACACAACTGGGAATCAGCAGAGAAAATCAGTCCCCAGCTTCCACCTCGCTCAGCCCTCCCCTGCGGGCGCCTGTCTACAAGCATCACCGAGGAAAGCACGTATGGCAGTGAAAGCAGGAAAAGGCAGCTGATGCCAACCAGCCCGACAAAGGACTCACTCATACTCACTCTGCAACCCTAGCTCTTCCTTCAAACAAACAACACAAATCTCACAGAAAAGTGGCTCACCAAGCTTAATCAAAAGCTACAGTCCAGAGAGCCCGTTGGCTGGTATCCATTTGCCATTTGTGAGGCCTAGAGAAGCTGACAATCACTGCAGGAGTGGAGAAGACTCAAAGAGAGAGGGAGAAGGTCAGACACATGAGGGGATGTACCTTACCACAACCTCCAGGGCTCTCCACTAATAAAACTGAGGACACCTTACCACGCCTTAATAAAAGCCCAGGCCATTTTACAAGATAAATACTATCAAGAAGAACCTTAGAACAGGGATTAATGATTAATGATTAAACTGATCTTGATAATTACCCACAATGATGTTCTCCAGATAGAGTGACCAGTGGCCTAATTGGGAATCAAACACAAGCCAACTGAAATGACTACTCCAAATGAGTAATCATGGAATATACTATCAATAAGAGACAGTCCACTGATGACATTTTTAAAAGTTACAGAAAGATTAAGCATGTTAAGCAGGGACACAGAAGATACAAAAACCCAAAACCAAGCTTATAGAGATGAAAATGAAAATACCTGAGCTGAAAAACACATTGGATGGTGATATGGTTTGGATTTGTGCCCCTACCCAAATCTCATGTCGAATTATAAACCCCCGTGTTGGAGGCAGGGACCCCGGTGGGAGGTGACTGGATCTCAGGGCAGATTTCCCCTTGCTGTTCTCATCATAGCGAGTGAGTTCTCACAAGGGCTGGTTGTTTAGAAGTGTGTGGCACTGCCCCACTTCCTCCTGCTCTGGCATGTAAGATGTGCCTGCTTTCCCTTTGCCTTTCACAATAATTAAAAGTTTCCTGAGGCATCCCCAGCCATGCTTCCTGTATAGACTATGAAACCATGAGCCAATTAAACCTCTTTTTTTTAATCAATTGTCCAGTCTCAGGTTCTTTATACCTGTGCAAGAATGGACCAATACAGATGGGATTATCAGTGATTAGACACTAGACCAAAAAGGGTTAGTGAACTTAAGACAGCAACAGAAACTATCCAAGTTGAAACACAGAGAGAAAAAATATGAACAGAACATCAGTGTCCTGTGGGTATGTGTAATTGGGGTCCCTGAAAAAAATCTGAAGAAATAATGGCCAAAACTTTTCTAAATCTGACCAAAAAAAAAAAAAAAAAAAAAAAAAACAACTATAAACCTAGAAAGCCAAGAAACTCAATAACATAAAATATTAAGATTATCATGCAAGCATTATTACAAAAAGAAAATCACACCAAAGCACATCATGATCAAATTGTTTGACACCAGTGATTTTAAAAAAATCTTAAGAACAGCCACATGACATACAGAAGAATGAAGATAAGAATGGCAGATTTCTTGTCAGAAATAACCCAATTTAGGGGCCGGGCACAGTGGCTCACGTCTGTGATCCCAGCACTTTGGGAGGCCGAGGCGGGTGGATCACGAGGTCAGGAGATGGAGACCATCCTGGCTAACATGGTGAAACCCCGTCTCTATTAAAAAATACAAAAAATTAGCCAGGCATGGTGGCAGGCGCCTGTAGTCCCAGCTACTTGGGAGGCTGAGGCAGGAGAATGGTGTGAACCCGGGGGGCAGAGCTTGCAGTGAGCCCAGATCGCACCACTTCACTCCAGCCTGGGTGACAGAGCAAGACTCTGTCTCAAAAACAAACAAACAAACAAAAAAAAACAATTCAGAAACCAGAGGAGCAACTTCTTTAAAGTACTATAAGAGAAAACTGTCAACCTTGAATTTTATACCCCATCAAAATCTTTCAAAAGTTAAGACTTTTTTCAGACACAAAAAAGCTAAAATAATTGGTCACCAGTAGACTTGAACTATAAGAATTCTTAAAGGCAGTATTTTAGGAAGAAGAAAAACAATACCAGATAGAAATCTAGATCTACACAAAGGAATGGTAGCAATATGGCAAATATCAAATATTTACATTTCTTCTAAAAATGATGACAATTTGAAGCAAAAACAATATATTGTACGGTTTATAGCATACTGAAGTGTAATGCATGATAAGAATAGCAGAAAAGCCAGAAGGGAGGAAATGGATCTATACTGTTATAAGGTTCTTATACTATACATGCAGTGGATATCATCTCACTTGAAGATAAACTGTAATACATTGAAGATGTGTACTATAAACCCTAAAGCAACCAGTAAAAATATGCATGCATGCACTCATACACATACAAAAGTTGCAGCTAAAAGTCAACAAAAGAGATTTAGAGTCAGATCAACAATCACATTAAATATAAATGATGTATACACTCCAATTAAAAGGCAGAGATGGTCAGATTAGATAAAAAGCAGAACCTAGGTACATGCTGCCTTCAAGAAACCCATTTGCAATATCAAGACATAGACTAAAAGTGAAAGGATGAAAAGAGCATAGTCAGATGACTCTCAGGCATAGCAGTTTAGGAACAAAATTTTCTAATTCTCTTATTTCTACTTTTTTAAAGAGAAGAGTCTCCTTTGTCGCCCAGGCTGGAGTGCAGTGGCACAATCTTGGCTCACTGCAACCTCTGCCTTACGGGTGCAAGCGATTCTTGTGTCTCAGCCTCCTGCATAGCTAGGACTACAGGCATGTGCCACCACGTCCAGCTAATTTTCATATTTTTAGTAGAGACGGGGTTTCACCATGTTGGCCAGGCTGGTCTGGCCTCTCAAAGTGCTGGGATTACAGGCATGAGTCACCATGCCCAGCCTAATTTTCTTATTTCTCACAAGTGACTGTTTCTGATAAGAGGGGAAAAGAAATCCAAAAGCTTTAAAAGCACCAAACTAGATAAAATTATATTGTTTTACAAAAGATGGGAGAAATGTGTTTAAGAGACACCTACATAAGTACATAACAAATATAGGTAAATGGACTACATTTGGGAAAGAGAACAGTCTAAACATTTAGTTTATACTCACTAAAAGCAGCTAATACTCAGCTGGCTGGGATATTTTTAGTAATCACTGACATTCTAAGACAAATGGATTTTCCACGTGTCCATGAGGAAAAGTCAGTTTCCTGTTTTGTGCTCATCTCTGCTAGTCTATGAAAATCTTGGCTTTGTAACACTTGCGGAAAAGAGCTGCCCTCAGAATGTTGCAAACATAATTGGCTATTTAAAAATATTTATAAATGCCATTCTCTTTATTTGAAGAACCTCATGAATAGCAACTTGGCCTTAACAGACCTTCAGATCAAAATGGCTTAACCAGGACAAGTTATCAAGGATTAAAACTCAAACTGCCCCAGAACTCGGGGTCACGGCTCATGCAGCAACCTGGGAGGCTGAGGTGGCAGGATTACCTGGGGCCAGGAGTTCCCCTGGCAACACAGAGAGATACAGTCTCTACCAAAAAAAAAAAAAAAAAAAAATCAGCTAGGCATGGTGGTGCACATTTGCAGTCCTAGCTACTCAGGAGGCTGAGGCAGGAGGACGGCTGGAAAGGAGTTTGGGTCTACAGTGAGCCATGATTGTGCCACTGCACTCCAACCTAGGTGACAGAGTGACACCCCGACTCTTAAAAAAACGTGCCCCAGTTTTAGTGGGCTTCAGTAGCAGTGTAACTGTGCTGTTGGAGCATCAGAAATCTTTCTTACACCTCTTTTTTCCATAATATCCCCTGAGGCACCCCACTGGGCTAGACTCATCATAGTGAGAAGAGTCAGAGGAACCTGCGCGCTCTGGTCGTCTGGTGATGAGGCTCAGAGAATTGCAAACGGGGCTTCCTGTTCTGGCTGCCTTGTGGCACGTGTGAATTATGAGCTGTAGATTTCAGCCCAGTTCTGTTGAGGACAAGAGTTCACTGTGGAAAAAGCATTTGTCACTGCCATTGCTAACAGTCTTGGTTGGCCCTGTTTCTTGGCCAAGGACTCAGAGAAGGAAAGCAATAAGGTTAAGAAAATAGGTTCCCACTTCCAGCAAAAGGCTGAAAACGGAGCAGTGAGACTGTAATTAGTCTCAAGACTGGCAGCCACATATAAAAATTAATTGTATGATCAATTTAGGATTATAGTTAGTTTAGCAATACCTGGACCCAGGTGCCACCGCAGGAAGTAAAAACATACTGTTCAGAACTTCTGCTACACTCTGCGTAGCTGAATCTCACAAATATAACATGGGATAAATGCAGCTTGGCAGAAAAGACTGCATCACGTGTACTGCTATTTACATTAAGTTCAAATACAGGATGCTGGCCCCTTCGAGGGAGGGAGGGGCTTGAGGAGCTGCTTACTGTTCTATGCCCTGATCTGGCTGGTGGTGTCACTACCACTGACTTTTCTATACGTCACACTTCAACTATTTTAGTGCCAGGAATCTGCCTCTTCCAACGAATGGGTATGCCTCCCTTCAGCAATCAATGAAATCTGTTTAAAAACCAGGCCTCCATTTTTTGTTCAGGATGACAAGATGCCCAGAGCAACATCTAATACACGTACTTTTTGGGGAGTGGTTTTTTGTTTTTGTTTTTGGTATATCCATTTCCCTCTCCATCTCTATGCCTTTTGAAACGTTCTACTTTGATATGAATTTTTTGTGTAAATTTTTGGCTACTGCAATTCCTTTTCAAGATTGGTATAGACAAGTTCTGCAAATTTTTCTACCTGTATTAAACCAATAAAACTTAAAATAGATGTATTTGGAAATTTAAGGTAAGGAAACTGGTACCTGGTACATTTTCCTAATTTGAAAGACCATTTACTAGTGACAGCTCTTCAAAAAAGTCCTCCCAGACCAAGGGCGGGGGGCGGGGGGAAGTACACTACTCAAGATTTCATGAAAATTAACATTCTGATTTTGCTATTAAACATTTTCCAAGCCTTTTTCTCCTGAAAGCTCTATTGTGAGACAGAGGACAGACTAAATGATTTGTCATAATTCACTAAAGTTAAAATGTCCAGTAGTCTTGCATTTTTTTAGAGTACGGAAACTTTATTTCCATGTTTGATGAGTAACAGACTTAGCAAGCGCCACTGAGGCACAGGGGAAATCAGAAGAGCTTCCTGGCCACAGAATAGGAGATCTGCTGCAGTTAGCCTGCTGCTTAAAATCGCCATCAGGGCAATTAAGATATCCGTTTGCTATTACCGTAATCTGACATTTGTATGAAATGCCTTCTGCTCTCTTGCAAATAAAATCTAGCTTCAGCAACAGAGCACAGTGCTCACCGAGGGGAGCTAGAGCCAACACAAAGGCCTATTGATGGGAAGATCTCTATGAAATCCCAGCCTCTTTGATCTTTTTAAAAGGGATACAAAGGGCACCGATAGAGGATTGGTAAATCTATTCAGAAGTAGGAGCATTTGTAGACAAAAGAAAATTTCAAGTTTAAAAAGGAGGAAAACAGGATGAATAGTGGAACATGGTCTCCCCAGTGCACCTAAATCTCCCCAGTTGTGAAGTCTGGGAGTCCATTCAGGGATCGTGCGAACCAGCACAGAAGCAAAATGCGTGCCTCGACGCCCCCAGCACACCCCACTGGGATCTCAAGCTGGACCTAGAAAAACATGAGGAACTGCAACAGTTCTCCCTCTAGAATGAGGAAACTATGGCCAGAGGTAGGGCAGGAAGCGGATTTTCCCTGTACACCCTTCAGTACCTGCTGAATTTCAAACTGTGAATCTATTACCTAATGTTAAAAATTAATGAACTTAGACTTCCCAATTCTGGCAAGATAGACATGCTTTTTCCTATTCTTCCTATCAAGTAGAATGAAAAATACTGAGCATCATTTGTAGAACAAATATAAGATGATTCTGGAAGGCAGAAAGAAAGCAGACCAGACAGAGACCTTGAGACCCAAAGAACAAGGTAGTGCATTCCGGGGTTGTCTTCTTGCCTCATCTGTCCTAGACTTAGAGCTCAAGTCAGCAACCTGGAAACGTCAACAGGCTCTGTTACACACAAAGGCCACAACAAAAGTCTGTTCTAACAAAAAAAAAAAGAAAAGGAGAAGAAAAAAGGCTGCCTAACAAAGCAGAAAACTTTGAGACAATAATGGCGATACTTCAGCCAAACACTTCACTGTGCCCCACTCCCAGGCACATCAGCAAAGGTGGAGCCTAGACTCCCAGCCCTGCCAGGCTGGAAGGAGGAGCCCCAGATCCCCTGTTGGGGTGGCATCAGAGGCGGCCAAGGAGGGAGGCAGGATGTTCCTCTCCTGGGCAGTGACAGTACACTCCTCCTGACCCCACTGGGGTGTCAGAGGAAGCCTAGCAGAGAGCAAGGACATTCAGCATGCCCAGCAGTGACTCGGTGGCCCCCACTTCTACTCGTCCCCACCAGGAAAGACCTGTGGAGGCCCAGTGAGCAGCTGGGACCCCCATCTGTCACAAGCGGGACAGATGGACTTTTCAACACATGGAGGCTGTAACAACTGACAAAAACAGGTGAAGCAGTACGGATCGGGACCCAGACCTCACACCTCACAGAAAAACGAGTTCAAAACAGATCACGGGCTTAAACGTAAAGAGTAAAACTAGAAACGTTTAGATAGAAACATAAGAAAAATTTCTCAGGATCTAGGGGTAGACAGAGTTCTTAGATGCCAAGAACATGATCCATAAAAGGAAAAACTGACCAACTGGACTTCATCAAAATTAAAAGCTTTTGCTCTGTGAAAGAGCCTGTTAAGAGGATTAAAAGATAAGCTACGGATTATTAGGTATTTGCAAACCACAAATCCTTTCAAGGACTAGTATCTAGAATATATAAACAACACTCAAAACTCAATAGTCAAAAAAAGAAAGACAAAAAAAAAAAAAAAAAAATCCCCAAATGCAATAGTTAAAAAAACAAAAAACAAAACATCCCATTAGAAAATGGGCAAAAGGCATGAACAGACATTTCACCAAAGAGGATACGTAGATAGCAAATAAGCCACAGGATGTTCAACATCATTAGCCATTAGAAAAATGCAAATTCAAGCCACAATGAGCTATCCTGCACACTGTCAGAATGCCCCCAACCAACAGACCTGACCAGCCTGGGAAGATCAATCTCAGTGTTTCTCAATGTGTGTTACAAGTACGTGTCTCTTTCTCTCTCCACGACCTGTTCCACCCACAAGAACTCCCGCTCTGAGGCTACTAGACACAAAACATAATTTTCAAAATGTATTTAAGCCAAGAAAAAGGCAACCTCAGCAGGCTGACTCATTTTCAGGAATAAAATCTCTCATTTCTGTTGGTATTTGACCAGTAACTAATATAAATGCAGAAAATGCTCATCGTTAGGAATTAGGGAAATAGCAAAGATAATCGGACATTCCCAGATTTTAAAATTACAATTTTTTTTTACATCACTGTATGTTCAAAATAGTAACTGTGACTTTGCAGAAAATCACTGGAATGAACAGATGAGAGAGTGGCTGAAGATCCCTTAAGAATCATTTCCAAGATTCAGGTCCTCATCTGGTAATTGTGGCAATAACTACCATAATCAACCTGACCTCTGAGAAGTCACGCATAGCAAATGCGAAGCAAGCCCTGACCCCAGAGAAGGCTGCAGTTACCTGGCCTGGTCAGCTCACTGAAGAGCTGAAGGAGAAAGCAGGGGTCGTAGAGGCCATCAAGATCCACCCTGCTCTTGTCTTTGAATATCAGCTCCTGTGTGTCCTGAAAGAGCCAAAACCAACAAAAATGTGTGATTCAACCTCACGAAGGTAATACAGGTTGAGTATCCCTTATCTGAAACACTTGGGATCAGAAGTGTTTCAGATTTTGGAATATTTGTATACATAATGAGATAGCTTGGAGATGGCAGCCAAGTCTACCAACACACAAATCATTTCGGTTTCATATGCACATAACATACATAGTCTGCAGGTAACTTTATACAGGAATTTAAGATAATTTTGTGCATGAAACAAAGTCTCTGTACACTGAGCCTCAGGAAAGCAAAGGCGTCTCTATCTCATGTTAGTGCTCAAAAAGCCTCAAATTTTGCAGCGTTTCAGATTTGGCATTTTCAGATTAGAGATTCTCAACCTGTAAGGCATAACTGTTTACCCACTATTGCCAGAGCTCAAATTATTTTGAATATTTAAGGGCATAAAACAAAGTACTTCTTTAAAAGCAGGGCCTGTACATGAAATGATTGGATCCTTGGGATGTGCTGCAAAATCATCTCCTTGGGGGCAGGGGAGCAGAGTGGTATAAACAGAACAAACGTGGCCAGTGCAGATCATTGTCGCAGCTGGGTGGTGGGCTTATGAAGGTCTGGTTTCTGTACCTTTAAATATGGTAAGATTCTCACTTAATAAAAAGGTAAATAACAAGAAAAACGAAGCTGAGGGTGCAGATGGAGCCCCTGCGGCTGGGGCAACGGGGTGGGTAGGGAAAGAACAGCAGCAGCCGCACCTCAGAGGGCAGCAGCCTCCGGTTCTGGGGGAAGTGCAGGATGGTCTGCATCATCCGATCCCGGTCCAGCAGGCAAAGGATGTCCCCGACGCTCGGCTGCTGCCACAATGACCTGCCCAGGCTCCGGCATGTCTTATGATGCTCCACAGCCGCTGGGCCCCACAGCAGCACCCTAGAGCCAGAAAAGGGAAAAGAGACTGGTCACAGGGCCCCCCGGGAACAGAATTCATCCTGATAACAACAACAAGCAGTTGTCAGGCTGCCAGTTCACACCAGGTGCTGTTCTGAGCATGTGACATGTTACATCACTCAATCCCATCACAGCTTATGTGATGCTGATGCTGAGGGTGGGTGAGTGTCGGTGATGACAGAAGCTGGTGTCTACTCAGAGCTTATGATGTGCAGGCCTATTCTAAGTCCTTCACGTAGATCAATTCACTCAATCTGCTCAATGGCTCCATCAGGTGGGCACTATTATTATTTCCCATGTGCAAATGGGGCAAAGAGGTGCGGAGAGGATTAAGCAAGCTGCTCAGCTGCTCACCTGCCCAGATGGTATATTGCAGGGCTGGGATTCAAACTCAGGAAGTCTGGCTCCTGAGTTCATGCTAGACCACAGCAGCAGAATCCTCATCTCTCGCTGCTCACATGTGGCCACGACCGAACCAGGTCTGCCTACACCAGCCTTCCGGCTACGCCCACCATGTGTACGCTGTGGACAACCTTCACACCACAACCTCCACCGCAGCTGTGAGAGGCCACCTTGCCTTCTTCCTAGAAAATGACTCTAGCCTAGCGCTTCCGCCAACTCTTCTCCTCCCTCCCCCATCCACTGTCCCGTTACTGCCAGGCCGCTCCCCAGAGCCCAGCTGTGATGAGGACTGCTGCTCCGCTGTCTCCTGGATGGAATGGAAATGCTTCTGTCTGGTACTTCCACCCTCCCCTGCCAATTCATTTGGCCTTCCCATTGCCTGCTTCCCTGCACACATCCGATGACCCCGATAAGCCGGGCTACTCACCCTTTCACCAAATGTCCTGATTTTCCACCTCCTGCATGCTGTTTCCTCCTCCTGCTGTCCCAGGCCCCTCTGCCCACCTCACCTCAATTAAATCCCTCTGACTTGCCAAATGCCAACCCTGGCACGAATTGGTCCTGAGCACACAGAGCCTTGGCTCTTGGTGCTTCTGTAAGAGCTGGTTTACATCTTGGGGCGTGAGTCAGCTGCCACTTTAAAAATGTCTAAATTTCGCACAGTCTGATACCCTCAGCAGACAGGAAGACTGTATCTCATTCCTGTAGGTTTTCCTGAGCGCACCAAGCCCAGCGCCTCCAGGCACTCAAGTAACATCTATAGAGCTAAATACTTCTAAACAAAATTCTTCTAAATACAGGTTTGCTTCGGTGCGAGTAAACAACAGTCGCTAACATTAGAAAAGGAAAGAATCATCCTTTCAGGGATGCTCGCTGTTCACCTCAGTTTCTGGCAGGCAGGCAGCCCATGCGCCAGGCACACCAGCAGACTGCCCGCCACTGACCGGCGGGAGAGCCACCACGGAGCGTCCAGGGTCCCCAGTGCAGCTCCCCAAGCTCAGGCCTGCTCCCTCATCTAAGGACGGGATGTTTATTTTGTTTGCGGAAATGCTCTGTGCCCCTTAGAGCCACAGAGCCAGTGAGTGGCAAATCCTTGATTCACTCTTCCCCCGGGAGCTGAAACTAGACTCCCTTCACAACCAGCCCCATCCTGTGACTCCCGGCGCAGCCTTGCTTGGCTTTCTCTGCTCTCTGGGTTAGAGGGTGTTCTCCTGCAGAAATGGGGAGCTGGACCAATGCTGCACTGTGATAAAACCCGCCTCCGATTTGCTCTCCCCTCTTCCTCACATAAGGAGGACTGTTCTACTCCAGAAAGGACATAACTGACATAGCACCAGGTCCGACGTCAGAAGAGCGAGGCTGGCGCAGGAGAAAGGAAAAGAGTTCTATGCAAGCCCTGGGCGTTCTTAAGAGACAGAAAAAAATGTTTTCATTTCCTTTTTCTTTCTTTTTTTGTGGTGGGGGAGGGTTCAGAGATAGCTTCTGAGCTGATACAGTTCTTATCTTTAAACAAAGTACTTTGAAGTGGAAATCATTTTCTCCTCCCTCCAAGTTCTCCTGAAGGATCTTCCTTGGCTCAGTCAGCCCACCTCCTGGCTGAACACCCACACACACGTACATATTGAGCAGATGTTCCGGTGCTAGTCCCAAATGGCAAGGAGAAAAGAAGACTCTAGGGCAGCAAAGGGGATCCAAAAGTGCATTCTATCAATGGCACCTTCGATCAAGCTCCCGCTGAGGTGCGGCACTTGTAAAGGTGAGGCAGGGCCCACAGGGAAAGGTGTTACACTCAGCCCTGCAGGACCAAAGCCCAACTGACCAAGAAGCTGGGAGCCCAGGAGAGGCAGACGTGCACACACACACCTACCCACACACATGCACGCACAGACACAAGCACGCATGCACACACGAACAAAAATAGAGTAGATTTTATGTACAGTTAGGCCCCCTGACACTTCCCCTGAAATCCCTACGGCATAAATCAATCTACCTAAAGGCATAAGGAGAAAAGTTTTCAGAAAAATCAGCCAAATGAGACACCTCAACCTAGCCGCCAGTGAGCCTGGGGCATTTCCAGATGGACAGGCACCCATCAGTCAGCTGGAATGGCCCTGCCCAGACGCCTTATGGCATGAGGCCAAGCTTCCCCAGAGCAGCCTATGCAGAAGCCGGTGTGAGTCAGGGGAGTGCTGCCTGCCTCACTCTTTCCCTGAGAACCAAACTGGAATGAGAGAAAATCTCGAGTCTGGAGCTCATTGTGTGGAGAGGGGGCTGAGACCCCAAGGCCTAGTCCACCTCTAGCTCAATACTCACCTGAAGTTGATGAGGCTGAGCTTGTTCCGCTCATATGCTCGAAGCAGAAGTAAAATCTTCTGATCTACAAGTCAAAGCAGGATTGGTTTAGAAAGATGAACCCCTGACACCCTCCTGCTGCTCACACCACCTGCCCTCATACCCTCCCCTGCTCAAATGGCCTGGTCCTCACATCTTCACCCTGCTCGCACTGCCTGCTCTCACTCCCTCTTCCTGCTCACACCCCCGGTCCTCATTCCCTATCTCTGCTCACACCCCCGGTCCTCATTCCCTATCTCTGCTCACACCCCCGGTCCTCACTCCCTATCTCTGCTCACACCCCCGGCCCTCACTCCCTATCTCTGCTCACATCCCCCGGCCCTCACTCCCTCTTCCTGCTCACATCCCCCGGCCCTCACTCCCTATCTCTGCTCACATCCCTGGTCCTCACTCCCTATCTCTGCTCACATCCCCCTGCCCTCACTCCCTACCCTGCTCACACCACCCCCACCCTGGCCCTCACTCCCTCCCCGTTTACAGTCCCACCCCGGCCCTCACACCCTCCCGCTGCTCACACCACCCAGCCCTCACACTCTCACCTAGGACACTGAGAGTGGCGCCATAGGCCCCGAGAAGCACGGCAAAATGGCTGCTCTCACAGACAGAGGGGCACATCTCCACCACTGTCAACATCAGGTCCACCAGCGCTTCTGCAAGAAAACAACCCTGAAACACACAGCATGGTGGAGTAGACACCCTGAACACCAGCAGCGAAGAGAGCCTTCCAGGGAACACCGAAATGCTGGAAATCTCCCCCTCTGAATAACACTGGTGTTTGGACTGCCATCGAATCCTTTCCCCACTTATTTCTGTTATCATTATTTTCTTTTTTGAGATGGGGTCGTGCCATGTTGCCCAGGCTGGTCTTGAACTCCTTAGCTCAAGTGATCCTCCTTGGCGTCCCAAAGTGCTGGGATTAGAGGCATGAGCCACTGCGCCCAGCCTCCCACTTATTTTTGAATTAAGACATCTCCACAATCACCTTTCTTCCTAGGCCTTTGACAAGGTTGAATTCAGCCCCTGCACACTCCCCTCCCAAATGTTAAGCCAATACGGATTTTCAATCCAGGCATGTTCTCCCCATGACTGTGCTACCGAAGCCTCTAGTCCGTCTACTCTCGCCTGAATTGAAGGGGGGAGCCCTTTTTAGTTTTTCTACTACTCATACCAGTGATGTGGCTAATGGCTGTCTTCGACTTATTAATAGCAGTTTATTACAGTCCGGCCCTGTGGTGATTGCTAATACTTCCGGGTGTGAATTTTATGTCTAAAAGGCGCGGTTTCAAGAGGGCAGGAACCCTTGGATTATCTTCTCTGACACCCGACCTGTGAGCAGTAAAATGAATGAACACTGACTGAATTAGGGATGGAGCCTAAACTTAGACTTTTGAAGTTCTTTACCACCGAACTGTCAATGGGCAAGTTCTAACCATTTTTCCTTGATAAAAGTTTCAATCTTCCTGAGCAGAAATTTCATGCAACTAATCCATTTCTCTCAGGTTAGACACCCACACTTTTTTCCACACTTCACTTCCCCTGGATCCCAGATTTTAACATGAGCCCATGATATGGCACTAAGATCTCAAACACGACTTCTGTACGCCAGTTACGGCCTTGAAAACAGGTCTGTGTTTGCTGTTTGACAACAAGTCAGGAGACATTTCTTGACCCTAGATTTGACAGAAATAAAACATTCCAAGACTGTCTTGGCAATGCTTCCTTAGCTCCGAGAGCCTGAGGGAGATGAGCTTCAGTGCAGCTGGTGTAAGGAAATCAGAAGATAAAATCTGGATCTGGAATGGAAGGGTTGGGGTGAGGGGTCACCTTTTACTTGGCTGTCTGGGCTCTCCTCTCCGTCAGACTTCAGTAGAGTTGGCAGAAACAGCGAGTGCTGCATGAGCATCATGTGGACCACCGGGAGCTGGATGAGCTTCGTGCACACGGAGCTTTCTGGGCCATACAGGAGCTGTATGGCGGTGAGGAGCGTCTTTAAAAATGTGCGGTCCTGGTACCGAAATCTAGGTGGCAAGAGTCAAAGGGAAAAGACCTTTGCTAAAGGGAAAATTTATTTTATAGAAAACAATAAAAATTCTTTTTCTCAGTATTTTATTTGTTTATTTATTTTTGAGATGGAGTCTTTAATTCATTCTGTTGCCCAGGCTGGAATATAGTGGTGCAATCTCAGCTCACTGCAGCCTTTGCCTCCCAGGTGCAAGTGATTCTCCTGCCTCAGCCTCCACAGTAGATGGAATTAAAGGCATGCACCACCATGCCTGGTGAATTTTTGTATTTTTAGTAGAGATGGGATTTCACCATGTTGGTCAGGTTGGGCTTGAATTCCTGACCTCAGGTGATCCACCCACCTTGGCCTCCCAAAGTGCAGGGATTACAGGCGTGAGCCACTGCGCCCAGCCATTTTCTCAGTATTTTATTAAGAAAATGTTCAAACAACACCAAGTTGAGAATTTTGCAGTGGATATCCTCTACCCACCATCTAGGCTCTACCACTGACATGGCACTGCATGGCTCTATCACGTCCTGTCTGTCCACTGACACAGGGAGCACTTCTGAAAACGAGGGAGGGATGCAGTGCATTTATTTTTATGACTCAAACACCAAACGAACTTCCTGCTTAGTGGAAACGCCAGGAGGCATGATAACAGCTGCGCCTGAGAAAGAGGCAACTTAGTGCCTCCCAGGTCACCTTGCCCAGCCTCCCGCCTTCCTCATTGTCCCTACTCAGAACTTCCATCAAATGGTTCAGAAGCCTTCTATGTCCTAAATCCCTTCAAAACCCACTAAGGAAAGGAAAGCAACATGCTCTAAAAAAAAGTGTTTTTCAGTCCTACACAAATAACTTTAACCTAAGACAGAAAGAAATATCTTAATTCTGTGATGGTAACCTATGGTCGTCATTAACCTGGCACCCACCCTCACTTCTCTTTCTCCTCTTATGTGAAATACTTTTCTCTGTTTCAAGTTCATAGGATGGTCAGGGAAATGAAAATAATGCATGACTATCTGATTGCCCCAAACTGAAGAGCTGGAATGTATCAAGGGTCAGGGAGGATGTGAGGGAAAAATGAACCCCAACACACACTCTGTTGGGAGTGCAAATTCACTGGCCGAGCGTGGTGGTTCATGCCTGTAATCCCAGCACTTTGGGAGGCCAAGGCAGGTGGATTATCTGAGGTCAGGAGTTCGAGGCCAGCCTGCCCAACATGGTGAAACCCCGTCTCTACTAAAAATACAAAAAATTAGCAGGGCGTGGTGGTGCGTGCCTGTGGATCCAGCTATTTGGGAGGCCGAGGCAGGAGAATCGCTTGAACCTGGGAGATGGAGATTGTAGTAAGCCGAGATCGCACCATTGTACTCCAGCCTGGGCAACAAGAGTGAAACTCTGTCTCAAAAACAAAAACAAAAAATTTGCTCAAGAAATTTGGAGAGCAGTTTGAACATCTAGAACTGAAGATGCACCCACACTAAAAGCCAGTATGTCCCCAGTCCACTCCAAGAAACTGTTGCCTCTGCACCAAGAGACATGATAGAGACTGCAAGACTATAATGGGAGAGAATGAGAGAATGAGACAGAGGAAGAGAAAAAGAGAGGGAGGGAGCGAGAGATGTGATGTAAAGGGGAGAATAGGGAGAACAGCCTAGACGTTTGTCAGTAGAGGACTGGCTAAGTAAACTGGAATATAGTCAGAAGACCGAATATTCTACCGCAATAAAAATGAACGACTTAGGTCTACAAGTATCAACACGGGTAAATTAGAAACATGTCAGTGAACAAAAGGATGTATAAAGAATGATACATTAGTGTAAAATGTTAAACACGCTAAATAATCTTGTTTAACAACATACTAACACTCAGTGTATGAAAATACAAAAGAAGATATTGACAAGACAAAGCAGAACCTCGGAAGACTATTGACCTTTGGTTAGAGAGGGATGAGAAAGAAACAGGACAAACACAGAAGACTGTCAGTATTTATTAAATGTGGGCACTACTATTATTCTCTGCACATTTCTGCATTTCTTTAAATAGTTCTTTTTAAAAGACCGCTTCTCTCATCATCAGAAGCACCCTGTGTCAAGAGGCAAATCATTTAACTTCTCCAGCTTCTATCTCTAAAAACGAGGTGACATCTGCTCCACCACCTGGATTATGCTAATGACAAGCTATAAAAGAGGCTTCGCATGATGAACGACATTCACACCTTTACTGAAGGGCTCTAAGAAAATAAAATCAACTTACTTGAGTCCTGTCTTCACGAATTTCTGCCAATCACCAGGATCAACTTCATTAAGTGCATGCTATGAATAAAATAAGTAAGAAATACACATGAAACATCTCAATCTACAAAATACTAAAAGGTCCCGGCTGCAGAGCCTTCAGAAAGGGCATCTGCCTCCATGGCCTGATTCTTCCTCTAAAACCCATGATCAAAGGGTTGAAAAGAGGAACGCCGGTGTCCCCTCCTGCTCCGACCCTTGTGATTCGACCCAGCAGCTCCTCTGTTCCGGACTCTTTGTGCAACACTTTTTTTTTTTTTTTTTTTAATTGAATAGGCATACAAATTTATTAATGTGTGTGGGAAAAATCACTGAGCAGTTACTCTTGTTTGCACAATTCTTGATAAGCATGTGACAGCTCAAACTTACAGGGGCAGAGAGCAGAACCAAGATTAATCTTAAAACAAAAACTAAAATGCAGAATATGAAATTACACTTAGAGCCATTCAGTAAACACGAAACACAGTCATCCAAACAATCCACAAGAGCATGCAGGTTTTGGGGTTTTTTTTTAACCTAAAAAAATTGTTTGGTTATTTCTGCTAGTAGCTCTGACATTTTATCAGCATAATTGTGTTTATCAAATAGTCAAAGGAAATTTCCTGAGTAGTCCTATTTTTTCCTTTGTCTATCATTTCAAATAGCACTAACAGATTTGTAATTAGCCTTTTATTAAATAGCCAATGAAAACCACTAGTGTGACATCTCTACCCAGCCTCCAGGACACAGGGTTGGATGACATGAAGAGGTCTGTGGAACTGGAGGATCAATGTGGCTCCAGAGAGACCAGCTAAAGGCCGTGTGTGTGCAGGCTGCTGCCTCCCACCAGGCTGGCTGTGCAGTGGAGGCCACAGTTCCAGAAATCACAAGGAGATACAAGGAGATCGGGGACCCATCAGCTGAGGCCTATATCATACTCGTTACTTTTATTTATTTATTTTTTTTAAAAGAGATTGGGTCTTGCTAGGTTGCCAACGCTGGAGTGCAATGGTGCAACAGCTATTCATAGGCGCAATCCCACTACTGATCAGCACAGGAGTTTTGACCTGTTGTTTCCAACCTAAGCCAGTTCACTTCTCCTTAGGCAACCTGGTGGTCTCCTGCTCCAGAAGGTCACCATACTGATGCCAAACTTAGTGTGGAAACCCAATGGGTATAGCCCAGAACCTATGGGCTCAAGCGATCATCCTGCCTCAGCCTCCAGAGCAGCTGGAACTACAGGCGCGCGTCACCATGCCTGTCTCATCACATTTTTAAATACATGTTCTCTTTCCCCCAGCATTTCCTACAGCTGGACATAATTGGCCAAGTGTGCAAAAATGGACCACACAAAGATGTTTATCACAGCATTTTTTATCACAATAAAAAACCCGGAAAACTACCCACAGGTCCAGTATTACACAGCTGCATGATACATGATGGTACATCTACCCATCTACCACTCACCAACAAAGTCACAGCAGGTCCATAGTCACCAGGTGGGAAAAAAAAAATCTCTAAATATGGTATTATGTTAAAAACAAACAAAAGACCAGGCTACACAGAGCATGCATAATATCCCAATAATATATAAAATTATACATAATTTTATCACATACACGCAGATATATAACAAGGTCTCTAGAGGGAAATTCACCAAACTTATAATGAGATGGACTCTGGGTAGTGGGGGTTTTTTTTTTCTTCTTCTGTATTTTTTGCAGTGTTAATACTTGCAATGAGTATGTCTTTTAGCCTTATGATCACAAAAACCAGTAATGTCAAACTGCATGCGTGGTAGAGGAGGGTGGATATCATATAGTGGAATTCTATTCAGCAACAAAAAGAAAGAAACTACTCATTCCCACTACATGGATGAATCTGGAAAGCATCACTGAACTGAAAGAAGTGAAATGCACCACAGTTGACACACTGTATGATTACACTGCACAGTTCCAAGTCCACAAAGGTCTCAAACAGGCAAAACAACCTCAGGGTGACAGAACTCAAAAGAGTGGTTGCTTTGGAGGGAAGCGGATTTTGAGAAGATGCACAAGAAACTTTCTGGGAGATGAAAATCTTTTTGGATAGGAATGTAGGATACACAGATATATGAAGTACACATATTTCTGGATACTTCAAAATATGTAAACTTACCTCAATTAAAAGAAAAGGCAGGCAAGGAGGGAGGCAATCCCCTAAAAGAGCCCAGTCTGTCATTCCATCAACAAGCCACCCACAGGGTGGAGAGGAATAATGGCCAAATATCTCTAAATTTTGTGAAAACTATAAACCTACAGAACATAAAGCTCACTGAACCCAAAGTACAAGAAACTTGAATAAAACTACCCTGAACTATATCATTATCAAACTGCTTTAAACCATGCCAAAAAAAAAAAAAAAAATCCTAAAATCAGTCAGAGAAAAAAGACACAACACACAGAGAAACAAAGGCAAGAAAGGCAGATTTCTTACTGGAAGCAAAGCAGGCCAGAAGACAGAAAAGCAACAAGTTTGAAATACTTAAATGAGGAAAAAACTATTAACCTAGAATTTTACACTGAGTGAAACTTCCCAGCTTGTTTTATGAGGCCAGCATTACCTAATCCTTAAAACCAAAGACACTGCAGGAAAATAAAATTACAAACATCCCTCATGCACACAGATGCAAAAATTCTTAACAAAATATTAGCAAATCATACAATATATAAAAATAAAACATCAAAATCAAGCAGGCTTATCCCAGGAATGCAAGGTTGGTTTAACATTCAAAAATTTGTTAATGTAATTCATCTTATTAGTAGGTTAATCAAAAAACAAGACATTATATAACATCTCTAGATGGAAAAAAGGATTTGACAAAATCCAACATCCATTCCTGATAAAAGATGGTTCATCAATTCTGGGGTTATCTGGTATCTGCCACTCTGCCACAGACACAGCCCCTCTCATTTCCTACAGGGCCATATTCATGCCACCTGGCTTGAAATGCATCTATAGCTTGGTTTATCTAGCATACTCTTTCCCACAGAAATTTAATCTGGATCTCTAAGACACTTACCAACAACGCGTTTAATCTAAGCAGCATTTGCTTCTCCTGATCCTGAGTATTGTCATCATCTTGCTGGCCACCATTGAAAGACGCGATCAGCCACTTCACACAGGACTCCAAAAGGGTCCTTCTCCAGGCACATAGCTCTTCTGCTGACTCTTCCAGAGCTGCTAAAATGGAGTCAGCCACGATCCACCTGTAGCAGGGGATGAGAGTCAGAGACAAAGAGCAGGCTTAAATCCTTCTGACTTTACATATAATCCAGCATCACAAAGAGCCATATGGGATAGATGCTGAGTCCTGCTCCCCACACTACCCACTCACAGGAATCACAGGCTTCCCTAGACTCTTACTCAAATGCCAAAGATATACCAGAAATTTTACAAGCAAGGGAAATACTATTAGTACACTAGGAAAAGGATACGTATATCCAGACTTTGTCTAAATCAGGGTTTCTCAACCTCAGTGTTACTGACATTATGGGACAGATAACTCTACCCTTTAGAAGCCAGAAGCAACACCACCTCATCCTAGTTGTGACAATAAAAGATGTCAGACATTGTCAATTGTCCCCTGGGAAAAAATCACCCCCAGCTGAGATCTACGGCTCTCAGGGAACCCAACCCAGCCATCCACTTGTGGAGATGTACAAGCAGGATGCCTGGGAGTAAAGTTCTCGTAGGAACTGCCTGATCAGCACAACAGTAATGCAGCAGTTTTTCAATGACTTACTCCATGAATTTAAAAAAGAGAAAAGTGAAGCCGAGAGGAGAACATCCTGCGACCAATCTGAGCCTTCATACCTCTTGTGACTGCTTGGGGCGTGAAGCAAGCTGGGCAGGCGGTCCATGAGGACACTGAGATCCTTGGCTCGTGCAAATGGGACCAGCTGTGCCAGGATCTCCTGGTATGGCCCAGGCGCTGGGGGACTGTCAGTGCTAAGAAGCCTGTTCTGTAGCTGCCTCCACAGGGTTTTCCTCAAGACAGGAATGACAGCAGAGGACACTAGGGCAGAGATACCAAGGAGAAGTCATCACATTCAATGGTGGGCTGGAGCCAGCTTGGACCAGCTCACAGGAACTGGCTGCTGTATTTTAGGTATCCTGTGACCCTGGCGATGCCACACTGATGGCTTGAAATTGGCCACGGCAGGAGTACTGACACCATGGAAACTGGCATACCTGTCTCCTTCAAGGGTCCTCTCCTATCTCATCAGTCAACACTCTTGCTGGATACTCTTCAACCCAAGGGGCCCTGGCTATAGCCGCTATTTCTAAGCTCATGATAAGACCATGAGTGCCAAGGTTCTCAGTTCACATGGGATTCATTCTTCAAAGCCAGGTAACAGGGAGGGTAGCTGTTATGGTTTGGATGTCTGTCGCCTCCAAATCTCATGATGAAACGTGATCCCCAGTGTTGGAGGTGGGGTCTAATAGGAGGTGTTTGGGTCATGGAGGCAGGTCCCTCATGAATGGCTTGGTGCAGTCCTTGTGGTAGAGTGAATGAGCTCTGGCTCACCCTATTAGCTCCCGGAGTGCCAGGTGTTAAAAAGAGCCTGCCACCTCCTGTGCCTCTCGCCTCCCCTCTGGCCATGTGATCTCTGCAGAGCTGGCTCCGCTTTTTCTTCCACCATGAGTGGAAGCAGCCTGAGGCCCTCACAAGACGCAGATGCTAGCTCCATGCTTCCTGGACAGCCTGCAGAAGCATGGGCCAAATAACCCTCTTTTCTTTATGAATTACTCAGCCTCAGGTATTCCGTTATATCAATGTTAAACGGACTAAGTGCCCAAGGACTGGTATGTCAATCACCACTGACTAGAAGAATCCTAGTTGCAGGGCGCTGTCTTACTTTTTAAAACCTCTGCCATCAATGATATGGAGTTACGCGAAACAGAGGCAAAGTGGTGAATAAAAATCATCCATACATTCAACAAAAGGGAATTATATTAAATTTGGGGTAATCAAAAAGTGTCTCAGCTCTGAAACCCAGTGAATGGAGACAGAAGAGAGAGTTGAACCCAGGCTGCCTCGACTCAACATCAACTCACCAACATCTCCCCAGAGGGCGGGGAACCCTGGGACATGGGATGGATTGGTGCCCAAGAACTCCTTCAATGTAACAGGACAGTCCTAAATAGCCCCAGCTACTGCACCCAACTCCGCCAGCTTCATGTGGGGGAACTCAGACCTCATGGGGCACAAGGGGCTGTGCCTCAGGCCACGAAGTACGGAGACTAAAGGGAGACAGGGTACTGGGGAGAATTACTCCATCTTTCTCCATCTTCAGAGTTGTGCTGGACACTGGAAACTAACCCACATCCCAGAAACTGAATTTCTAGAGTTTAAAAACGGCCATGCAGTTCACCTTCTTAGCCCGAGCAACTTAAGACTCCCAGCTGCCCAAAGCTAGCCTTTCCCTTACCTCCTGCTGGGCGTGTGAAGTGGCTCTGCATCCTGCACTGGAGGTACACATGGATGAGGGGGAGGAAGTCGTCCAGGTCCCCCTGGAGGCCGAGCCCTGGGCCAGCCTGCAGGCACCACTGCTCGAACCACAGCAGGTGGGTGCAGCTCTCCTGCAGGAGCAGGGCAGCGATGCTGAGGGCCGCCTGCGTGCGCCGGGCCAGGCAGTAGTCAAGCAGATCAGCCCCAACCGCAGGGGCCAGCACGGGGTCTCTCTGCAGAGTGTGGAGGAGCACTGTGTCCAGCTCGTCCACTGCCAGCGCGGGCAGCAGAGCCCCCAGGCCTCTCACAGACTCGGAGGACCACAGGAGCCCACCACTCTGCAGCTGATCCTGGGGGCTGCAGGTCAGCAGCTGCACCAGGGTCTTCCCAAGAGCATTCAGGTGTCTTTCTTTCCCGGGGGATTTCGTGGGTTGCTGGGTCACCAGGTGGGTCTCAGGCAGGCTCAGCAGGGCCAGGGTGACCTCACGGAGCTGGGCACCCTCCATGTATGGATGCAGCTCCTGTAGGGCCTCCAGCTGCAGCGGTGTCTTTGGTGGTGATGTGGCCGGGCCCTCCCTCCTGCTCTGAAGATCCTTCAGCACACTCTGGGTGATGGCCTCTAAGTACCTGGCCAGAAGGCCCAGCTGCCCAATGTTCCGGAGGATCGGGGCACTCGCCGCCAGCAACTGGAGGAGCCCTGCACTGAAGTGGGTGGCCAGGAGCTTCACAAGGACAGGGCTAAGCGAGTGTGGCGGGAGGGCCTGCTGCTCCAGGGCCAGGAACCAGCCCTCCAGGGTGGGGTGTCTGAGGACGGCCACGAGCACCTCCTCCAGCGTCTGAAAGGCAGTGACGAGGCACCGATGTCACACAAGGCCCAGGGCTAAGAGGGGACAGCAGCTGCCACACAAGTATTCACTGTTGTTAGCGAGACAGAGAGCAGAGGCCCCTCTCCTAACCCATTCCATCCTCAAGCCCGCATTTCCATGCCCCCTCGGGGTGCCCACGGCATCCTAGCCAAGCCCAGCCAGCCTGTCATCCAGTTGTACCACAATCGCCTGAGGCACTCCACCTGCCCCGGCAGGACTGGACTGTGACCTGGCTGGTGCCCCACCCACATCTGTGAGCATGTGTCTGAAGAACCCAGCCTGGGTGAATTTCCAGCACAGGAAAAGGGCTCTCTATGGTCACTCAGTGTGGGGGGGCGGGCCGTGCAGAAACCCCACCATGTGAGTAAGAGCAATCAGCTGCTGGCTTCTCCTCAGTGGCCTTGCCCTCCTAAATAAATCTGGTTGAGGGACAGGGGTGTCTACTTACAGCTGGGGTGAAGTCAGTTTAGATGAGACCATGTGTCTGGGAAAAGTGGGTTGGGATTAAACCACCGTGTGTCTACGATCCTGAATTGAAAGTAATCCTGTCTCCACTGTCAGGAGGAGACTGGGCCTCGAGTGACCCCACAAAACCCCCAAACTAGTTCTGACCTGGCCAACTGAGTAAACACTGAGCAGAACGCAGGTGAGCACCCTTGCTGGATTAGAGAACAATTTCATTCAATTGTTCTGCACAGCCCTGCTGAACTGATTCCTCACCAGCGACACTCCACCAGTTCCCAGAGACAGAAAGAAATTTTCTTTCCTTATTTATTCTCAGGGAAGGAAAGAGGAGCCTATCACAGTCTCCACTCAAGCTTTACCAGTTAAAAATGGCAAAGCACGGTTACATATTGAGAATGCTTTGCCTCACGCTGACTGGCTAACAGGTGGTCCCTCCCAAGCAAATACCTCCCAGAAAGACAACTCGGAACTCAAAGGAAAAAAGTGTATATTTCAATTAGACTGTGAAACAAGGAACGTATCTGCCTCCTGAACCTGGGAAAACAGGTTACATGGCAAACTGTGAGAGAAATAGTCATCCTGGCCCCAATTAAACAGTCTGCTCCCCAAGACTCCCAACAGGACAGGAAGGCTGCTGCTTCTCGGAGTGGTCTATTTCCTGTGTGTATTTCCTGTGAAGAGCAGTACCCGCTGCCCACCTTTCACTCAACACAAGCTGCAGCTATTCACACTGTTTCTCAGCAGGCTCACCTCACACAGCGTGAGAGAAAGCTGTCTGCAGGGAGGGTGACGGTGCACAGAAAAGCAACTGGAAAGAGAAATGCCCAAATTAAATCGCACACTGGGCGGGTGCTAGGAAGTTTTTACGATCTCTGCTGTAGTTTCTGCATTTCCCGATTTTCCCACAATGGACCCAAGTTTGTTTTTAACCAGAAGTGAAGTGAAAGCCATTACCCATGACTCTGAGAACAGGCTAACAAGCGACCTGTGGGAGTACCTGATCATTGGCCAACTCCAGTGAGGCCACAGACTCCATGTCCAGGAAGAGGTCGGCTTCGGCCCGGGCGGCCTCACATCTCTGCTGGTTCTGGGCATCCAGCTGCTCACAGTGGACAACCAGGCGCCTGAGGAGATCCAGGAAGAGCTGCAGGAGGGGCGGGCCCACGCTTCTGCCCAGCTGTGAGAACAAGAGCACGAGCCTCAGCAGGGAAAAGAAGGGCTCACAGCCACCAGGCAGTGACTTCCAGGGCCCATGTTTTCACAACAGGAGACTCGGGAGGCAGGCTGAGATGGCAACTCCTCCCAGAGTGTGTGAGACACCCGTCAACGCAATGCCATTTCTCAAATAAGAGATGTGTCTCCCTAAGCCCTGGTGAAACACAAAGGTGTCCCTAAACTGAAAGGGACAGGCCCACCTCAAAACTTAAAAATCCCTTGAACCACATCAGGAAGAGAAATTCATCAGCCAGCTACTACACAAATAAACTTAAGAGGGAGGGCTGGGTCAGGCACGGTGGCTCACACCTGTAATCCTAGCACTTCGGGAGGCTGAGGCAGGCAGATAACCTGAGGTCAGGAGTTCAGGACCAGCCCCGCCAACATGGCAAAACCCCGTCTCTACTAAAAATACAAAAATTAGCCAGGCATGGTGGTGCGTGCCTGTTATCCCAGCTACTAGGGAGGCTTAGGGAGGAGAATAGCTTGAACCTGGGAGGCAGAGGTTGCAGTGAGCCAAGATCCTGCCATTGCATGCCATCCTGGGCAACAAGAGCGAAACTCCGCCTCGGGAGAAAAAAAAAAAAAGAAAGAGGGAGGGCTGGGTGTAGTGGCTCATGCCTGTAATCCCAGCACTGTGGGAGGTTGAGGCAGGCAGATCCCTTTGAACCCAGCAGTTTGAGACCAGCCTGACCAACATGGCGAGAACGCATCTCTTCAAAAAACACAAAAATTAGCTGGGAATGGTGGTGCATGCCTATAGTCCCAGCTACTTGAAAGGCTGAGAGGTCAAGACTATAGTGAGCTATGACACGCCACTGCACTCCAGGCTTGGTGACAAAAAAACAAAGGCCCGGCAGGGCCGCCAACGCAGTCTACCATAGGAAGGGCTCTGTCTTGACCAGAGCTGCACTGAAAACAAAGTCAGGCTGACCTGACTCCCATCTGCAGCTGTTGAGGGATATGAAGAGTTTGCAGCTGAGGTCTGGACAGAACAGCACTTAAACTGCCTCTGCAGTGAGTTCCAGGGAGCAAGAGTGTGCTGAGCTGTGGGCCCGACTGAGAGAAGGCTGAGCTCTCTGGTGGCAGAGCTCCAGAGCGTGTGGAGGATGGGGCAACGCTGACCTGGCCGAAGTTCTCCACGGTGCTCCGCAGGTAGAGCAGCACCTGCTTGGCCGCGCGCAGGACCTGCTGCATGGGGAGGCGTGGCATGCTGGCCTGCAGCTGCGCCTGGATGTGCTTGTCCCGAAGCGTCTGGCTCTCGTAGGCTGCCTGCAGCAGGGCTGTGAAGGAGGAGGCCGAGGGAAGGGCAGGGGGCAAGGGGCTACCCTGTGCCTGAAGCAGCTGAGGGAGACAGCAAAAGGCCGGAGAAGACAAAGACATCACCACAGATGAAAACAGTCATAGGCATGGGTAACATACAACAAACGGACATTTCACAAAGAAGCACGTGCTGGGATAGGACTAACAAATACGGGATCGCGTGGCATTTTACTTCAGTAGAGTAAGTTCTGGTACCATGTCATGCATACTTTCCTAGAGCATTTCCGCTGACCACATGTGAAGGCCCAAATCATGCTGGATCTACACCCCTTGGAGAATAAGGCAGGAGCCTGTCCCACAGGCAGGAGCCACATGTGACAGAGGCCGGATGTGAATCACAAGAATCACTAGAAAGGGGGAAGTCAGCCTACAGAGGAGCCCGCTCTGCAAGTGGCCTTTGGAAGACCTTCCCCAGGAGCCCCGGGTTGAATATGTTGTTAGAAGGACAGAAGATGGGCAGAACACAGAAATTTCTGGAGCCGTTCTGCCTCAAACTGAAGTTATTCACTTCTTCTAACGTAACTACCAAGCTGCCTCCTTTATTTACTCCATGTGGCTTATGTTGTATAACTCCATTTGACTTCCTTAGGCTAATACAACCCAAGGCTGTAACATGCCCTGAAACTCGGTGGTTGCCAGTGTTCCCCAGGCCTGCAGCAGCACCAGGGGAATACATGAGAAATGCAGATTCTCAGGCTCCACCCAGACCTGCCGGGTCACTGTGTGGCTGGAGTCCAGCAGTCAAGTTTGAATAGGCCCTCTGGGGAATTCCGACACACCCTGGAGGGTGAGAACCAGTGCTGAGTCTTATTCCACAGAAGGTGGACACCCACTCCGAGCATCCACGAGGGGCAGGACAGAACCTCTCCGAGCATCCAAGAGGGGCAGGACGGAACCTCTAATACCTCCACATAAGCTGCTGTCTGGCTATCACTGTGGCCTCCGTGTGGGGGAAGGTGGCAACAATGTTGTGGGCAAGGGCTCTGGAGCCAGAATGCTTGGGCCGAATCCTGACTCCGCCACTGACTGGTGTTGGAACCGCTCTGTGCCTCAGTTTCCCTATGTGCATAAAGGATGGCGAGACTCCCGGCCTACTTCTCAGAGTTGCAGTGAGGATTAAACCGCCAAAAATACATGTAGTACACTTAGTACAGGGCCAGGTATGCCTCCAAAAAACACCCAGAAAACATGCAATCGTTGTTGGCTATTGCTACCAATATCACAAGACAAGGAGGGTCTAAGCTGTCTGCTTTTTCGAACACAGCTAAAATGAAATGAATGTACAAAAATGCATACCACAAATGCCGTGCCCCCCACAGCACTGTAAATACTCTGCATTGGAGCCAGAATCCCACCACGAGAATGCAGTCCCCAGCAAAACAAAATACACTTTTTCCTTTCCTTCCCCAACTTCAGCAGGAGAGACCCTGCTGGAGGCCTTGAGGGGCCATGTGTCACAGCTGAGCAGTCTGTCTAGGGCCATGCTAAGGTCCACAGAGGACAGCCAGGAGACAAGCATGCACAGATAACAAGGTAAGGAAAAAAAGGAAAAGGCAACGCTCCTGCCCCAGGCTGAACGAGGAATTAACCTATTATCATTATCAGGGAGCCAGTGGGAAATTTACTTTGGCTGCATCACTGAGTCTTGTGTATTCAGTTATGTTAGCTGAGCACCAGGGATACTACTTAGCTTCCTCTCTTATGCAGGGGACTTTAGGGTAAGAAATTTCACCCTGCAGGCTGTCTGGCTATCCAACCGCACAGCTGTGGCCCAGCCAGCCATGACCCCGGGAAGAGCCCTGCACGGGAGCAGTGACCACAGCTGTGGCTGCAGCTCACCCAGGCTTCTCGGGCTTGCTCTGGGATCCAGAGGCTGTAGTATCTGTTAAACCGTGAGAGCTGGTGGCAGCAAGGCACCAGGCATGGAGGCTCAAGCTTGTCATACGCCTGGAGCAGGAGACACAGAGCCAGGGGGTCCCTCTGGGTGTGGAGGAGGTCAGTCAGCACCGCCGTCAGATACGTCACAACGTTTTCCGCTGCAAAGGAACGAGATGCATGTGGGAAGAGGCTGGCTGGGCCCACCCTTCTGTGACCTACCAACACCACCTTCTTCTACATACACGCAAGACCCTGAGACATTCATGCAACTCCACGAGGGGACACACAACCACAGGGAAGGAGATGCTACTACTAGAGACTGTACTAGGCTCTGATTTTTTAAACATATAGAGCAAAGTCAGACATTTGCTCCCTTTTGCCTGACCTCTTACATGCCTGGGTCTTCACTCACTGGGAAAGAGGCCCAGGAGTGAAGATCCAGGCATGTAAGAGGCCAGGCAAAAGCCACCTGGGACCAGGACTTGCTAGGTGCTCAGCAATCCGTTTACTCTGCCTCAGCACACAAGCCTCTCTTGTGTGTAGGCTGGGACCACATGCCTGGTGAGTCACTTCCAGGCCATAACACCCCTTGCTTGACTATCCACCCTCACTTCCCTTTCCATGGTGATCTTGGAAGCCACAAATTGAGATGGCATAGCTACAAAATGGGAGCAGCCTGAATCCCTGTCCAACTTCCTGGAGGACAGCCAACCAGAAGAGCCACCTGGCCTGTACTAGACCATAGCAAGGTCTAGAAACAGACTCTTATTTACTAAAACTACTGACAAGTCAGGGCTTATTTGTTACTGTAGCAAAGCCTGAGTTCTCCCGACCAATCACACTACTATAATCTGTGAGAACTTCCTTGGGTCTATGTTGCCTGCAAAATCCAACAAGTATGAAGGATTCATCCTTTGCATCAACGTATCAAGAATAAATGCTGACAAAAAAACACCACTGTTACAGAGGCTGTCTGGGCAGCCAGGCAAACACATTATTTCAGACTCATGCTTAAATGACCAATTTCCCAAAAGCCTAGCCAGCCCCAAGATCCCCACCCCTGTGCTTCTAGCTCTAGCTCTGCTGGCTGGGTAGCTCTCACCCTGGGGATTCTGACCTCTTGTTGCCCTGGATTCTCAGCAACTGATCCCACAGCCCCTGGAATCCCACCTCCCACCCCGCACGCACCAGCTGGCCAGATGCAGCCAGAACATCCTGACTATACACAGGTACCTGCTTCGCTGTCTGTCCCAAGGAGTAACTTATTCCTCGCTTCCAGGGCCGCAGGGACCACAGCACTGAATGGGAACGTGAGCAGGATCATGTCTTCATTTAACGTGAACCCTATTTCCTCGTCCAAGCCTTCACTGCCCTCCACCAGGACATCCACCATGTCGAGAACATCTGAGACAGAAAGAGGAGAATCCAGATGATGTGACAGCCACTGAAGGGTTTCACTGCAAATGCCCACAGGGAGACAGGAGCAGAATCCATGCAAAAAGAAAAAAGCCACATTCCTCTTGGGGCAGCATTTAATATAGTTTGACCCTGAACAGACAAGACATTGCCTATGAAATCTTTCATATCTTTGTCTGATAAAATGCAGGATATTCAGCTGAGGTGATAAAAGGTTGAAGTTTCCTCAAGTGACACAAGAAGCCCAGGAACTTTAACCCAGATATTCAGGCAAACAAGCCAAAATCTGAGAGGCAAAATAGTGTGAGGGTTAAAGCACACGCCAGAGCCAGAGCGTCTGGGTTCAAATCCTGACTTTGCTATGTAGTAGCTATATGAGCTTGAGCAAGTTATTATACTAAACCTCTCTGTGCCCCAGCTCTTATCTCTATATAAAATGAGGAGAATAATAATATCCTTTTCTTTTGGGGTTGCTTATGAGATTTTCATGAGTTAGGACTTACAAAGAGCTTAAAACTCTACCTGGCACACAGTAAATACTACATAAATAAAACAGCAAATGTTTCCTATTACATGAACACATAAGGAGACTTCATTTCCAGAACAGGCTGGTCTTTGCTGCAAAGGGACTGTGTGCACTTGGCCTAGGGCATCAGTGCAGTTCTTGTTCTCAATCTCTTAACATGTCACTGTGGCTTGGTCTTCAGACCTTTGAGCAGCACAGAACAGAATGGAACATACCGTCAACGTGGGGGATAGAGTGGAACGTACCGTCAACGTGGGGGATAGAGTGGAACGTACCGTCTACGTGGGGGATAGAGTGGAACAAACAGTCAACGTGGGGGATAGAGTGGAACATACCGTCTATGTCAGGGATAGAGTGGAACATACCGTCAATGTGGGAGATGGGAATGCTCATGTCGTCGGCTTCTTGCTTCGTCATAGTGGCCTGCAGCGTGCTTGCTTCTTGGACAAAGTCAGATGCTTTGTCTGTGTATGAATAGGGATTCGCCACCAATGTCAATAAAATCTGGGCATTAAAGAGCCAAGTAGAAAGCATTCAGATGGTCACAGGTAAATGAAAAAGCCAAAAAATGTCACTGGTCAAAATCAAGGGAAGTGACATAATATGTTCAATCCTTAATTAGAATAATTTTACTATGAAGTTGGGTCTAAACTTTTTGTTGTGGAATTTAAAAAAAAATCTCCTTTTAGTATAGCACTGCTTTTAATATCACTTTTGGTATGCCCCTATTCCCCTGTGCAAAAACAAATTTCCAAAAGGAAATGAAACAGCATGCTGAAATATATACCTATTTTACATATTCTAAAACGAAGATTCTGAAGTCTCAGCAAGAATAAGGAAGTCAGGCCGAGAAGCCTTTCGGTGCTGGTGCATCAAAAATGCCTCGATTACGCTAAGAAGTTAATATAATTATCTCTGAGCATGTTCCTTTATGTGGGAAATATGTGCTTACGCGTTCCAGAAACTGAATCACAGTCTCTTTGTTCTCTTCCACGGTGTTCTCTAAATGCTCCAGCCAAAGCTCCAGCTCCTTCCAGGTGTGCTCAAACACCCCCGTGTCCTGCAGAATCTGCCAGGAAGCAGGTACCAGTGAAAAAGTCAGAACAGAACCCACTTTTTTTTTTTTTTTTTTGAGACGGAGTCTCGCTCTGTCGCCCAGGCTGGAGTACTGTGGCACGATCTCAGCTCACTGCAACCTCCGCTTCCCAGGTTCAAGCGACTCTCCTGTTCAGCCTCCCGAGTAGCTGGGATTTCAGGCATGCGCCAACACATCCAGCTAATTTTTGTAACTTTTTAGCAGAGACAAATTTTCACCAAGTTGGCCAGGTTGGTATCAAACTCCTAGCTTCAAGAGATCTGCCTACCTTGGCCTCCCCAAGTGTTGGGATTATAGGCATAAGCCACCACACCCAGCCTACAGGACCCACTTTCTGTGGGAGGTCAAGCAATTTCATTGTGCTCCAGCACCATACGCCCAAGGAGCATGCAGGGGGTGAAAGTTTCATCCCATTTTTCTCTGAAAGTTAGTCTTTCAAAATAATATCCCCATTGTTGAGGGAAACAATGAAATCATTCTATGCTTTCTCAAAGACAATATAATCTGGCCAGGCCTAGTGGCTCATGCATGTAATCTCAGCACTTCAGGAGGTTGAGGTGTGAGATTTGCTTGAGCCCAGGAGCTTGAGATAAGCACAGGCAACATAGTTGAGGCCGTCTCTACAAAAAATAGTAATTAAAAAACGAGCCGGGTTAGTGGTGGTGCGCACATGTGGCCCTAGCTACTCAGGAGGCTGAGGTGGGAGGATCACTTGAGCCCGGAAGGTCAAGATGGCAGTGAACCGTGATTGTACCAGTGCACTGCAGCCTGGGTGACAGAGCAAGAGCCTGTCTCAAACAAACAAAAAAGACAATATGATCCCTTCTCTCATGGCTGTTTATCCTTTATCCTCATTTCCTAAATAAAAAGAAGGGAAAAAATTTGGCTGCTACTTAGGAGCCAAAGATCTCTGGATTTTCACAAAGACCCAGGTAAATGTGTAAAACTTGACCCCTCATAGCTATTCAACCCTCAGCCTGTATGAAATTCTCCAACGTCACGAGCCAGTCACATCATATCACTTCAACGTGGACCTCAAGACTCAGACCTCAAGACTCACTATTTCCAACAGAAGAGAAGCTGATATGAGGCAGGACTTGAATGTGCAGAAGTGATGAAATGATTTCCCCAAATGGTCTGATAGCGGAAACTCAGGGTCTAAGAGGACTCACGGCACAGAGCCCTGCAACAGCATGCACCGAAGGAAAACCTGACTGTGCCAATTTCATCTGTTTGCAGTCAGTGATCATGAAATCTAGCTGGGGTCAGGTTCACAGCTACACTACCTGGAAGGAAACGGCAGCCTATGGAGGTCAAAACTTAGCCTGCCACATTCTTTCAGCGGCTCAAGAGAGAAGGCTGTAAGTGCAGTAAGGTTATCAGCACTTCAAATACAAGCGGAAGGTCAAACCTCTGTACCCTAAACATAGTGCATCCCCCAAGCTGTTTGCTGCAGAGCAGAAATGAGGACTAGATGTCCTACTGCCATCATAAGACCTGACACAGCTCTGGAAACATGAGTATCGAGGACAAAAAAAAAAAGGAAATAAATTCCTATTATTTTCCACTGCCTTTGATGACCCACGTGCTGTGTGTGATGGATTCAAGCAAAAAGGCTGAAAGCCCTGGAGAAGGCTGGAGCCTGAGAAGGAGGAAAGAGGCACTGCCTAATCAACACCAAGAAGCCAAAATGTAGTATTTAGTGAGCCTACAACAAGCTAGAAACGACCTACCTAAAAAAAAAAAAAAAAAGTTTCTCCAATGTACCAGGCTGCCTCTCAGAAATGTAGCTAAGTGTAAGACACAATAAATTTAACTGCCATAAAACCTTCTATTTTAAAACAAAAAACAATCCCGGTACCTCCTGAATTCAACAACTGTTAACTAAACACTTAACATAAGGAAGATCTATACAAAACGCTTTTCAGAGTTAGAAACTGGTAGAAAATGCTCACCTTCATGATCAGAAGTTTAGTCGATGACTTCAGTTGTAAATGACTACTGGTCACAAACATTTTCATTAGTAAGTAAAATACCGATCGTTCACCTCCAATAATTTCTGCATCTGGGCCTTCCTGAAGTTTAAACAATATTATGTATTTTTAATATATATAATTACATATATAATATTAATATATAGTTATATATTAGACACACACCACAGGGCCAGGCGTGGTGGCTCACACCTGTAATCTCAGCACTCTGGGAGGCCAAAGCGGGCAGATCACCTGAGGTCAGGAGTTTGAGACCAGCCTGACCAACACAGTGAAACCCCGTCTCTACTAAAAATACAAAAATTAGCCAGGCATGGTGGTACATGCCTGTAGTTCCAGCTACTTGGGAGGCTGAGGCAGAATAATCACTTGAACCCAGGAGGAAGAGGTTGCAATGAGTCCAGATGATGCCACTGCACTCCAGCCTGGGCAACAGAGTGAGACTTCATCTCCAAAAACAAAAAACAAAACAAAACAAAACATAACAGGAGCCATCACTTGCTGAACACAGTATGCTGCCAGGTCCTTACCTCGTCGCATTTTAACCACAATTTGGCAGGAAGAGTAGCAAGAGTAAGCACAGGTAGCCGTGTTCCTGTGCTGAAGTCATCCTAGGGGCCCAGCTTACACTGACTCACTGAATTCTCCCAACACCCCTGTGAGGTGGGTATAGCTGCTACCCTATTTTACATGTGGAAACTGAGACACTGAGAAGGCACCTGGCTGTTTACTGGAAACCAAGGCAGATGCTGTGCTGTCTGGTGGATGGTGAGCAGGAGGGACCCCAGGACTGAGTCCGTCAAAACATGTCCTTGTTACTTTCATCAGGATGCCAGTGCTGGCAGAATGGATTGCTTATGCATAATTTATCCTCCTCAAAAGGCTTTTGGGCTTTGAACACATGACTTCAACAAGTACATGGAGCTCCAGATCCCCAATCCAAACTCTGTTGAGCCCATGTGTCTCACTGCAGCCCCGGGCAATGAGGACAACCCTGAACATGGTGAAGTGCTGGTTAGCTTAGGCAAAGCCAGCAGATGTATCTTATAAGCATAAGGTGGGGCACAGGATATAAATTCATACCAGTTCTGTCAAATTATGAGGCCTCTGTTCACTTTCCAACTAAATTATCAAGATCCCATAAGCCCAGTTGAGCTGGAGTAAAAACCAACCAGCAATGCCCGAGCCTGTCACCTCCCTAGGATTGGTGGCAATGACTTCACACCTCAGTGGAATGGTGGCAATCAGCGATGCCCGAGCCTGTCACCTCCCTAGGATTGGTGACAATGACCTCACATCTCAGTGGAATGGTGGCAATCAGCGATGCCCGAGCCTGTCACCTCCCTAGGATTGGTGAAAATGACCTCACATCTCAGTGGAATGGTGGCAATCAGCGATGCCCGAGCCTGTCACCTCCCTAGGATTGGTGGCAATGACCTCACATCTCAGTGGAATGGTGGCAATCAGCGATGCCCAAGCCTGTCACCTCCCTAGGATTGGTGACAATGACCTCACATCTCAGTGGAATGGTGGCAATCAGCGATGCCCAAGCCTGTCACCTCCCTAGGATTGGTGGCAATGACCTCACATCTCAGTGGAATGGTGGCAAGCAGCAATGCCTGAGCCTGTCACCTCCCTAGGATTGGTGGCAATGACTTCACATCTCAGTGGAATGGTGGCAATCAGCAATGCCCGAGCCTGTCACCTCCCCAGGATTGGCGGCAATGACCTCACCTCCATGTACTTGTTGAAGACATGTGTTCAAGTCTTCATCTCAGTGGAACGGTGGCAAGCAGGGCTCTGGGCAGCACCGCCTGGGTCCCATCCTGGACCCACCACTCATGGACAGGACCCTGAAGAAGGTTCTGACACTCTGTGCCCAGCTGCCTTGTCTTTAAGTAGTGTGAACCGAGCAGCCACATGAAGCACCTGTATCCTGCCCAGCATGCGAGTAAGTTCTCAGGAAGAATGATCCTCAGCTACGACGCTGGGAAGCCTCAGTACGGGGACTCGAGAGAGAGATACATGGTCCCAGAGGCACAGCATTCTTAAGTCTTCCTGAATATGTCGCATGTAAAAATGCCAACATACATTTCCATACTATTGGTTCCATGTAAAATCTAAGTCACTAAGAAATAAATCAGCTCAGATTATGAGAAACACTTAGACAATGCTTAATTTTGCTCGATCATGTTCCCTCCTCCTCTTTGCATAGAAATGATGCAGCATCCTGGGCTTAAGCCCAGGGTAAAATTCTGTGGCATCCTGAGTTTCCCTTTATGATTTAACATTATGTTCTCCAAAAAGTTCTGGAAGATATTCTATTAACGACCTAGAAAAAAATGCTGGCAATGTCTACTGATTCTTCCACCAGCCTCAATCCTCTTCTGACTTGGTATCTATTCTCATCTCATCTTTAATTCTCCCAGGATGAGGGTAAAGGAAAAGGAATGTATTTTATTTTATTATTTTAAAATGAAAAAAAAGTAACAGTTGAGATAAACAAGAAACTCCCTGGACCCAGCAACAATGTATTTGCAGCAAGGACATGTTAAACACCCTATTTTACAAAAGCAAGCAGGTTCCCAGGCCTCCTGGTTCATGAATCAGGACCTCTGCTGTGGGTCTCTCTAAAATGAGAACGCGTAACCTCTTCCGTCTTGCCCCGTCACGTTCTGAGCCAGTTAGCAATTCATCAGGCCAAGAAGCCACCTGGCCCAGCAGGTTAGCTTAGGGCAGAAGACTGGGAGCTCTGCTTCCTACCTGCGCCTTTAACCACAGAAACTTGCTGGCCGGCAGCTCCAGGGCCACCTTCAGCATGTGGTGCTGCAGAATGGGAGGCACCTCCTCTCGAAGGCCCTGCTCGGAGATGATGCCTACGGGTGAAAAAGAGGCAGGCTGAAAAAAGTCACGTGGACGTGGGTGCCCGGCAATTGCTGCCCTGGCCAGAAGGTCAAGGAACTCAACATGGAGAAAGAAAAAGGGTGGATGCAAGGTTCCGTTTCTCTGTCGTGTGCTCACTCTCATGCGGCACATCTCGCCTGATGTCTCCCCACACCCTGGTCTGTACAAATCTTTCAACAAAAAGTCCAAATCCCACTTGCCTGAAGAAGCCACACAGCCCGCACTGACCCCGAACAGCTGGAATCACTGCACCCACCATGTACCCTCCAGGGGTGGGCTCTCGCTAACGTTCTCCCTGGCTCCCCAGACAGCAAGCATTTTGTGGACAGAGACTGCAACCACCTGCGCCTGAGACTGGGTCCTCATCCTCTAGCCGGCTCTTTGGGTTTCTCCTTTGCTACTAAATACTAAATGGCCACATTCTAGTAAATTTCATATTTCCACAGCAAAGAGAACCGTTCACCTTCAAATGATTAAAAAGTGAACTGCAGCTTTTGAAAAGGAGTATTTCCATAGCTTATATAAATTCCAAGAACGGTATTTTTGCAAGTCTTCTCCCACAGGCCCAATTATAAAGTGTATCAGACAAACTTTACCATCCAGGAAACATGACCAGACAAGCATTATGTTACTTTTAAAAGTTTGAAACTGACTCAGTGGGGTAAAAGATGAGGTAACTATGTCAAAAGTGTCTCTGCACGAATAGAACGTCCCTTCTGTAGGACCCTTGTTTCTGCTATACCCTCTGCACCCCTGCTGCCTTGAAAAGTGACGTTAGAGTTAATGTCACATGCTTGGATTTGTGGGCCATTCATGCCGGTTGCTCAGCACTCGGAAGCTGGCTGGCTTCTTCCATTGTTCTCACTGCTACCAAGTGTTCATCTGATATTTACTTATGGAAGACCAGCTATTTAAAAAGTACTGATGCAAGTACAATTTCTCAGGCTGACGGAGGAGCATGCAGTCAACTGTCCACCAGCCTTCCCGATTCTTGGCTCCAGGGCTCTGCTCTGGTTTACTGGCACTTCCTCCACCTGCACTGGCAGGAACAGTGGCGGCTTGTCTGCAAGTCCTTGAAACCCACCTTTCAGGAGCTTGCTGAAGTCAAAGTTGTACTGCGTGACCACGTGGGGGACCACCTTCTGGTAGAGGCATATGACCTGGAGCAGAACGGCTTTCAAAAGAATGGTTTCCGCATCATCTGCACACACAGACACACACATACACACACAAAGAAAAAGAAAAAGGAAGAAAGAAACAGTTTGAATTAGGAAACATATTGGTTCTTTGTTCTTGAGCAGCTGAACCAGGTGTGGCACCACATTGCAGCCAACTGCATGCTGTACACTGAGGCTGCAGACAGATTGCTCAGTACCTGGGTCTAAGGAGTCAACGTGGTAAAAACGTTAAAACTGTTCAGGGGGTCTGGGTTAAAACCTCATTTCACTGCTGTGACCTTGGACAGGTTCTGGTCACTCTGTCTCCCTGTGCTTTCATGTCTTCATCTGAGCAACAGGGACATACAGCAGAGCCTACCCCTGCAGGGCTGCTGTCAGGATGAAATACGACACAGACATAAGACAAAGCTCAATGCCTGACCAACAACAAGGCTCTAAGTTCTATCTGCAGAGTGAGAGACAGCACCCCGGTACTGCCGTCCCTGGAGAGGCCAGAGCACATGGTACCCAACACTCAAGTCTTCAGAGACACACAGTACTTGTAAAAAGATGGGCACATGTCTAACAGTACTTGTATAAAGATGGGCACGTGTCTAACTAAAATTCAATCTATGATTCCTTTCCAATTCTTCTCCCTAAGCAAAAAAAGATAGAGACACATTCACAGCCAGAGGTGCCTTGAAACAAGCACTGCTCCAGGACTCTCTGGATAGGAGCTATCCTAGGCTGCCAGTGTCAGCTCCGTCCCATGCAAAAGGCAGAGGGCCCCCTCACCCCTGAGCCCTTACCGCACTGGCGAGCCTCGCAGGCAGCTGGGGGCCCATCGCTCCCTTTCTTCCCTTTCTTGTCATCTGGTTTGGTCTCTTGCTTTTTAAGTGACTGCCAGACCCACACGATAGTGTTCAGGTCTGGCAAAATCTAAAAGGGAAAAAGAGGTAAAATATTAGTTGTATTCAACTACGAAGGGAGACAAATGAACTGAACATACCAACAAGATGCAAAAATCAGGGAGTGGGGTGCGAGTCTACAGGACTGTGTATAAGAAGGAGACGGACGAGTGGTGAGAAAACAGGCCCATATCCACCGTAAGCTCTGCTCTGCAGTATAATTGTTTCTTTCTTTCTTTCTTTCTTTTTTTTTTTGAGATGGAGTCTCACTCTGTCACCCTGGCTGGAGTTCAGTAGGGTGACCTCAGCTCACTGAAACCTCCACCTCCCAGGTTCAAGTGATTCCCGTGCCTCGGCCACCTGAGTAGCTAGAACTACAGGCACCCGCCATCACATCCAGCTAATTTTTTGTATTTTTAGTAGAAGCGGGGTTTCACCACGTTGGCCAGGCTGGTCCTCGAACTCCTGACCTCAGATGATGCACCCATCTCGGCCTCCCAAAGTGCTGCGATTACAGGTGTGAGCCACGGCGCCCGACCATGTTCCGCAGTATAATTTCTAGAACTATACACAGCAAAGATTTGGTGAACAGGCAAGTGCTGATCATTAAAACAAACCCCTTAAGCCTCATTCACCTGAGCAAAAGACACTGGGAACAAAGAAAGACTTTCTCAGAAGCAGCTCAGAGAAAGCTGCCCTGTGCGACTGGGGCTCTCAGAGCAGCCAGCCAATTTACAGAAGCTTGGCCTTCAGCCATAGGAAGCAAGCGGGGCTTCCTGAGCCACTGCATCCCTTCTCGCTGGGCCACAGTGTGGTGTGTGTGTGCCTGCAGCCATGGGTGAGGGGTAAGGACACAACCTACCCCTCAACAACATCACACGGCTCCTGATTGAACATGAGGTCCCCACCACAGCCAGAACTCCTGCGAGAGAACACGTGTATCGTCTAAATTCTTACTCTGCACGATGACTTCTGGATCATGCTCTGTGACATCACTGCCTATAATCACAAGTGGCAGGTCTTCTCAGCTGACCCGCAGCACCCATGCTACCACACTGCCCGCTGGCCCGTCCAACCCTGCGGTTCCAAGGACACATCATTTGGCTTCCACCCTTAAGCTCCCAGAACGGCCTTTTCCACCTGGTGAGGTCTGGAAGGAAAGCCCAAACCCGGATCGGAGCCTACCTTGCTCAGTGCTTCTCTGAAGAGCTGCACGAATTCTTCCATCATCACAGCTGTGTACACGCCTGATTCCTGCCACACCTCTTTATTCAGGCAGTGGTCAACAGTTTTTAATGCCCTCTTCAAAATGACAGAAATAAGGGATAAGGCCGTGTGCCTCACTGAGGTGCTGTCCAACTGGGAAGAAAAAGAGTTAAATGCACAAACGTCTCTAGGATACACTGGTGGACACAGATTTGCTAAGTGTGGGCTTGGCTGGCATTTGCCCCTCCTCAGGTCACTCACAGGGGAAGCTGCATGAAACAGCTGGTCTCTACACTGTGAGAAGAGGCGACCTGGGTACCTCACCCTCCTGATATCCTCTGGGTCTGACCTCAGCAATTGCCAGGAAACGACCACTAATGGCAGCATCCAGCAGTAGTTTCGTTTTTATCATCTGTTCTTTGGTAAGCCTTGAGACAACTACTCAGCTACTGTGAATGTTTTTCATTAACAACAGATCTCACCGGAACCCACTCTGCCACTGTTTTCTTTTTTTTTTTGAGTCAGGGTCTCACTCTGTTGCCCAGGCTGGAGTGCAATGGTGCGATCATAGCTCACTGCAGCCTCAAGCTCCTGGACTCAGGCAATCCTCCCGCCTCATCCTCCCAGGCTCCGGCCCAGACAACTCAAGCAGAATCTGCATTTCACATGATCCCCAGGAGAGCCCTCCAACACTGAGATCTGAGAAGCCCTGGCTGGGACACTGCAGACTGGCGGTGAGGTAGAAGCAAAGCTTTTCTGGTTTACTTTTAGCTCAGTAACCGCGACACCCCAGAGCCCCAGCATTCCAGTCAGCTGCGGCTTCACTCTGTGTACACTGCACACCAAATCAGGACTACAGGAACTATCCTAAGCCAAGAATGGCCGGCCTCACAATCGCTTCAAAGGCAGGCCCCACACAAGCATGCACACCACACCCAAGGGCTAGGAGCACAAAGCTCAACCAACAACCCGGGGCCCTGCTTCCAAACGCTTTCTTACTTCCTGTTTCTAAAAGAGGCTAAAGCTTCTCTTCCTGATTCTAAAATGTATGCTTTAAAAGTTTAGACAAAACCATAAGAAATAAAAAAAAAAAAACAAACAAACATCATCTAACTGCAGCCCCTGGAGGCACTCGCATCACCGAGTCTCACATAAAAACAGTCTTGGCTCTCGGAAAGGGCACCTGGGGAGGGAAGGTAAGGCTGGGCTCAGTGGCCCTGGTCCTGCCCTGCAGGGCATGGCAACAGCCAACAGGGGGAGAGGAGGCTGTGTCCTCTGAGACTCCTTCCTCGGAGCCACTCCGTGCAGGAGCTAGAACACCCCTCTAGGGGCACAAGCCTTTATCCTGAAACAATACTGAGAGGAGGAGGAGACAGGCTTTTCTCTCCCAGCCTACCAGGAGCAAGCTTGGAGGGGAGAGCAAATGCAGCCCACAGAGGAGGCGCATCTGGCTGGGTGTAGTGGCTCAGACCTGTAATCCCAACACTTTGGGAGGTCGAGGTGGGAAAATTGCACAAGGCCAGGAGTTTGAAACCAGCCTGCGCAACATAGTGAAACCCTGTCTATACACAAAATAAAAATAAGAAAATCAGCTGGGTGTGGTGGTGTGTACCCGTAGTCCTGGCTACTCAGGGGGCTGAGGTGGGAGGAACACTTGAGTCCAAGAGTTTGAGGCTGCAATGAGCTATGATCACACCACTGTACTCCAGCCTAGGCAACAAAATGAGACCCTGTCTCCAAAAAGAAAAAAAAATTAATAAAAAATAAAGGAGGTTCATCAAACTAATCCTTTCAATCTGGTTTTCCCGCAAGCCCTTTGAGAAATGCAAATGTCTCCCACGTTAATTAAAACAGTTGGGCAAGCTAGCTGGGTGCCAATTTTGCATACGATGATTTGACAAACACAACACAAGACCTTTCTGCCTGCTCCCACACAGGCCTCCTTTCTACTCCTCACCCCATCACCCATGCTCAGCACAAACCCTGGAGGGGTATCAAAAAACGGTGACTCTCTCACCACATGGTCTCAGGAGTCCACCCCACTTTACAGTGACTGCTCATTCCTACAGGGCCAACCCACGCCTGTGCAACCCACCACAGCCAACCTGTTCCTCCTGAAGCCACACAACAACTCGGCCTGCCCAGAAGGACAAAGACATCCCTCCGAATACCTGGCCTCCCCCAGGTACCTCACGCAACTTGGGGTTAGGAGGGGCTGGCAGGGCCCAGGACCCAGGTGTGCCAACAACCCACAGCCATCCACCCAGGCCCATGATGCTGTGGTGAAAGACATGTGAACCCCTCAGAATGTGGTTTCTGAAGGGACATGGGGACCTTTATAACAAACAATCACGTAAAATTTAAGTATCAATTTCTTCCATGAACATGTCCTCCAAAAATGCTTGAAAACAGCTGGCCTTCAAAGTATATGTTCACCAGGCACCTTAACACCATTCACCTAAACCATGAAAGAAAGAATGTGCTAGGCAAATTTCATTCCCACCATGTCAGGAAATTCTAAACTAATGAGATTTTAATGAGGAACTTTCCTTCTTCTGATTTAGACATTCTTTCACCCTCAGGCAGGACTAGAAAGGCTTGGAGGGATGCAGGGGTCCCCGCTGTGTGATGGAGCAGGGCCAAGGACATGAAGTCCAGTGTCCCTAGAAGCAAAGTCTCTTTGCTCCAAGGTCCTTACCCAAGTGCGTGGACCTGTCACTCATGGGTTATCTCAAACTACAGCCTCTGTCCTGGAAGCCTCAGAGGCTCCCTAACAAAACACAAGCAAACCACATCCAGGCAGGTTCTCAGAATAATCACATCATGTAGCCAGCGAGTTTAGCTGGAGGCAGTTCCAGAAGTGGGGCAACCACATGGCCTTACGTTTAATGCTTGGGTGAACATGCTCTTATTGCACACCAGGGGCACAGTGGTCACCATCACCATTGCCAGGAGCCGAGGCAAGGGTATAAACTCTCTGGTCTGAAATGCCCGGGAAATCTCCGGCTGAGCCTCATAGATCTAGGAAAAGCAAAAAAGAGATTTAGTTGGTGCTGCAAGTAAGTTTCAAACCTGAGACTAGTTGTAGGCACCCGAAGGTGAAGCCATTCAATCAAATAATTATAGCGGTAAAGGTCCGAGACTCCCCACAAGGCAGAGTGGAAGATTAACCCCCCAAATCTACTTGTCAAAGACAAATGAGGTCAGAAGACTGGCTGTTAACAGACAAAGGACCTTCAGAGCAGAACTTGACCTGTGGTCTGCAGAGTCTCTTAAAACCTCTGATGGCAAATAAATCACTGCTAGAACTATGAATGGTACTACTTATCAGTTCCGGCTGCACTTGACAGGCACCTGACAAATGATGTCAGGAAGGGATATCAGGAAGCCATTTTCTCAAAGCTTCCTGACAACCCTTTGGGATAGGGACACTTTACATTAAAACAAAAATATATTCACAGGTGACAAAATTGGAGCTCAGCGAGGTTAGGTAATTTCCCTAAGGCTACATAGCTAGTAAGCAGCCAAGTAAGGACTCAATACTGGGCCTGCAAAGACCACACACTCACCCCCACCCTGCATCAGACGCAGCTCCCAGTAGGGTGCTGGCCCCGGGACTATCTGTACCAAAATGAGGGGTGGAGTACATCCTCCTTATCCCAAGGTAAATGTGGAGACTGTGCACATAGGCACTCAAGCAGAATAAAAGCTGGTTTTACAGATAATGCCAGGCCCAGGCAGAGGCACAAGAAACAATCCCAGGTATTTTACCACTAGGCAAACCATGAATCAGTGACAGAGAGTTCAAACAAGGCAGGCATTACTGCCAAAGAACTAACAGCAGGTAGCTCCATTTGTAAATGGGCAGATGCTGACACCATGATCAAAAGGAAGGTAACGCACATCCACTTAAACCATCAGACCAACGTTCCACAGCTTATTTCAAGTTTTTCTAACTGAAGCAGCAACCTTTAAAAACTATCCGACAAATCAGACATTTCATTTTATTTTGTTTATGAGCCGAGATGGAGAAAAGATAATCAGGCACCTCATCAATCCCAGTCTAACTGTGCTGGGATTTCACTCTAAGCAAAATCTTGATGAACAAGATAAATTGGCTCAAAAGATTCTAAAGGAATAAACTTCAAATTCAGCTCAGTGAAAGGCAAAATGCTATAGAAGATAAGGACACCAGATTTACATGATCTAAAATATCCCTTTTTATCCCTGAAAGGTCTTCACATTGTACAGTTTGCCAGATCAGAACGTCTGCCCGTCCCCCAACTCCCTACGCCCCCCTATCTAGCTAACAGACTTTTTTTTTCTGAGATGGAGTCTCGCTCTGTCACCCCGGCTGGAGTAGCGTGGCGCGATCTTGGCTCACTGCAACCTCCGCCTCTCAGGTTCAAGCAATTCTCCCGCCTCAGGCTCCCAAGTACCTGGGATTACAGGCGCACACCACCACACTCGGTTGATTTTTGTATTTTTAGTAAGAGACAGGTTTCGTCATGTTGGCCAGGCTGGTCTTAAACTCCTGACCTCAGGTGATCCGCCTGCCTCAGCCTCCCAAAGTGCTGGGATTATAGGCGTGAGCCACCACGCCCAGCCTAGCTAACAGACTTTTAAATATCATGTTTTTTTACCTTGTTTAGTAGTTTGATATTATTTAACCAAGTAGACTTCGCTCGTGGGATAAAGGAAAATGTCACTTCCTTGAAGTATTTGTTCAGTAAGTCCGGGCACACTTTGAGGATGTTCACCACAAGGTCAGCCACCAGCTCATCATCAGCTGCAGTTTTCAAACCCAGCAAGAAGTGCAAAAGTGTCAGGTTTCCACCTCTGTCAGAGAAAGAGACATGGGGAGAGGTCAAAGCACCCTGAGACCTCATGGTGACGCAGCTCTGCAGAACTGCCCTCAGTGGACACAGCAATGACAGCCTGGGGAACTTCCCTCAAGACATAAAGTGGGAGTTCTGTGGCCTGGGGGTTCCCGCTCTCCACAGAGGGCTTCCCTCCCATCCTCTACTTCTGAGTGGCTGAAAAAGTCTAAGTCTCTGATTGTCCTGCTCCCTTTCTTCTTTCCTACTTTCCTCCCTTGAGTTCAATTTGCTTTCTAAAGAAAAGGAAGAACACCATTCTCTCCCACTCTACCTCAGCCACCTACCAGTCTACCTAGAAGTCAAGGCTACTGAAAAGAAAGGGCAAAACCAGGATGGAGAAATCCAAGCCCCAAACTTCATTTTGAGATTTTACTGACATCCCTCCTCCAGCCACACATGAAAAAGCACTACGTAGGGCTGGCTGCAGTGACTCACAACTATAATCCCAGCACTTTGGGAGGCCAAGGCGGGAGGATCACCTGAGGTCAGGAGTTCAAGACCAGCTTGGCCAACATAGTGAAACTCTGTCTCTACTAAAAACACACAAAAAATTAGCCAGGTGTGGTGGTGCCCATCTGTAGTCCTAGCTACTCAAGAGGCTGAGGCAGGATAATCGCTTGAACCCGAGAGGTGGAGGCTGCAATGAGCTGAGATTGCACCACTGCACTCCAGCCTGGGCAACAGAGACTCCGTCTGAAAAAATAAAGCACTATGTAAATACATATGTGAGTGTAAATGTAAAAAAATGCAGGTAAGATATTTTTCTCTTGAAAGGGGGACTTCTTTTACTTTTCAAAATGTTTTATTATTTCTTTATTTAGAGATAGGGTCTTGCTCTGTCATCCAGAATGCAGTGGTGTGACCAGGGCTCACTGCAGCCTCGAACTCCTGGATTCAAGTGATCCTCCTGCCTCAGCCTCCTGAGTAGCTGGGACTAGAGGTGCGCACCACCACACCTGGCAATAAAGTTTTTTTTATATGAACTGCTCATGAGTTGCTGCATGGTCCAGAGTGCCATCAAATTATTTCTTGACAAGAAATCTGACAAGACAGCACAAGGTCCTTGCACGGGCCTTCTGCCTTCCCTGTTTCTAGCTTATTTCAAATTCCCTCATCTTCATTTAGCAGCTGAAAGAAGCTAGGATGGAGAAAAAATCTACTGTGGAAAAATATTGAAAAGTTGTCTCAAAGTGGACAATCTTCAAAGGTATGAGAAGATAATAAAAGCAGCAGATGAGCCCAGGAGTTCGAGGCTGGAGTGACCTATGACTGTGCCACTGCCTTCCATCCTGAGCAACAGAGCGAGACTCCATCTCAAAAAAAAAAAAAAAAAAAAAAAGGTAAGACGCAGGAAAGACCACAGAGACTCAAACTTGCATAAAGGGAGTAAAACCCCAGGATCCACACAGCAAAAGCCCCAGGTAACAAAGCTTCACGTGCCTCAAAGTCTTTTTAGAAAGCACGCCCTTTCCTATCTGCTTGACCCTGGGAAGTCAAAACACCCAGAAAACCCTCAGACGCGGCCTCGTGCACGACACAGTGATGGTTTCTAGGGTCCCCAGTGTCTCATATCCCCCTTATAAATTCAGTAAAACTTTACACATAGTTTACACATAGTTTAAAAAAGTTTTTTAAAAATCTTTACACATAGTTTAAAAAAGTTTTTAAAAAATCAAATTAGAAAGTATAATTTTGATCAGAAAAACTATCCTTTAAAAAAAGGATATGAAAATATCCTTTCTTTTTTTTTTTTTTTTTTTTTTTTAGACGGAGTCTCGCTGTGTCGCCCAGGCTGGAGTGCAGTGGCGCGATCTCGGCTCACTGCAAGCTCCGCCTCCCGGGTTCACGCCATTCTCCCGCCTCAGCCTCCGAGTAGCTGGGACTACAGGCGCCCGCCACCACGCCCGGCTAGTTTTTTTTGTATTTTTAGTAGAGACGGGGTTTCACCATGTTAGCCAGGATGGTCTCGATCTCCTGACCTCGTGATCCACCCGCCTCGGCCTCCCAAAGTGCTGGGATTACAGGCTTGAGCCACCGCGCCCGGCCGAAAATATCCTTTCTTAATATGAAAATGTCATGAACAAATATAGTTTGTACTGTCAAATGAAAAGGATATTAAACCTACAAAAAGTGCTAAAAACACTACACATACTTTAATCAACAACGTAATAAAATGGAGAGCACTAATATTTATGTAGTGCATGATACATGCCAGACACTGCTCTAGGCATTACCACCACCTCTCTACGACAGGCACTACTTTTATTCCCACTTTATAGACGAGATAATGGAGGCGGAGAGGATGCCTAACCCAGTGAAGGTCTCAGAGCTAAGTTAGGATTGAAGCCCAGCTGCCTGCTGTTAACCTACACCAGGGACTGGCAAAGTAGGGCTCAGCACCTATCACTGTAGTTTTATTGGGACACAGGTAAAACTACTTATTTACATCTATGGATGCCTTGGTGGCACAATTGAGTGGTCACAACAGACTGTAGGCTGCCAAGCCTAAAATACAATCTGGCCCTTTGTAGAAAAAGTTTGCCAATCCTTGCTCTATGCTGTAACACCAGTTTTCAGTGAACACCTACTATGTGCCAGGCACTGTCCTAGGGACTGGAGGCCCATAACAGACCGGCGCCTGTTCTCACCACTTCTCACCAATCTGGTAACAAACAAGCAAATAAATAAATCAGCAAACAAATAAATGAACAGTCAGAAGCCTAAGCCAGGCAAAAAGCACCGTGACAGTGGAGGGACTATTTCAGAAAGGGCTGCTAGGGAAGGCCTCCCTGAAGCGGTGAGGTCTGCAAAGGAACCTGAATGAAATGAAGGAGTGGGCCACATGTCTACTGGGGAACAGGGAACGATGCAATTCAGGGTTCTCAAAGCTTTCTGTTACCATTCACAAACAAATCTCCTTCCTTTCCCTTATGCACAAACACTTGTCTTTTGCCCATGGCTTCAAAATTCACATACGTCACAGCTTGCTGCAAACAGACGCATACCCACAAGTTGATTCAATACGCCCATCAAATGATCATCTATTTCAGGGGCCTAGTTATGGAGGAAAAATGCTTTAAAAAGGGAGAACAATGCATGCGTTTTAAGCATGGTGTACTATTCTATTCAACTATAAAAGTCTGCTGTTGTGTTTTGGCAGGAAAATGAGCTCATTCTTACTGGTGAAAGAAGAAAGAAATGATGTGACAAGTTAAATCACAGTAACCTCAGAATCAAAACATGTCCAAAGTCATAAGCAGACAGAAAAAATCCCACCACGTTATTCCATTTTGAAGGAATCCCCTGATTTCCTGACTGGCTGAAACTAGAAGTAAATCAAACTGCCTAAAACCTTGTGATATAATGCTATGATAGAAATAACAAGGAGTAAAAAATAAATCATTTACAATGACCAGAAAACGTGGCCAATATTTTTATTGTCAAATGGGGAAAAAGCAGATAGGATGAACAGTAGTAAGCCGTTTTTGTTATTAAAAAAAAATTACATGGACCTGTATTATACAACTACAAAAAGAAAGTCTCAAAGAATATAATCAAAACCAGTAGATTTGAACTTTGTTTCCTTACTGATGAAACGTTATCATAATTGTGAAATACGAAACAAAATATAAAAAATAAAAACAATTTTGAAATCGTGACTCATGGGCAGCCTGTTGAGGACAGGGAGGACTGTTTAGTACCAGTTTGGAGCTGGACTTCCTGGATTCCAATGCAAGCTCTGCCATTTAACTAGGATATGGGTCTGGACCTCTCTAGAACTACTTTCTTCCTCTGCAAAGTTGGCACCTGCGTCAGGACTGCTGTGAGGCCCATGTCAGGGCCAACCCTCTCTGTGAAGGCAGACGCCTTTCCTGAGCTCCAGCTGACGAACACTGTCTTTAGGTAAACATCTGCAGCACCTCTCTGGGTGAAATATCCCATGACCTAACTAAGTGCTAACAGACAGCCACCCTCAGAACTGCCCCCGAGGGCATGCAGTGAGTAGAAGTTCTCTGGGACTACAACTGTTCAACCCTGAAATGAGTTAGATAATGTCCACAATTCTAGTTCTAACCTACTACAGTTCCACTGGACACTCATGTATGTGGTGACTTCTAAGGAACACACACACCCTGGGGTCCACAAGAGTGTTATACTTTACCTGCCAAAGGTACCCAAAGATGCATCATAAAAATTAATTCCATGCTTGAGTGAACAGCAAAGATCCATCAGGAAGTTATGAACGAGCTCCCGTACCATGGTTTTCCCTGCTTCTTCAGCAGAAACCTATGAAGATTTTTAAAAATTTTTAAAAATTTTTTAAGATTTTTAAAAATTCAATGCAAATCCCAAGCTCATACATCTAAGAAAGAGCTAGAGTAAAAACAAGGACAATATCAACTGCCTGATGACAATTTAAAACATTTTAAACATCTGGTATCACTCCAAACAATAAATGAAAACAACAACCAAAGATACACCGATCAAGATAAAAGAATACTCTGAAGAGGGACAAGCTTGAACCTGTATTTTTAAAAGCTTTAAAGTGATCTAATTTCTCTTGTTCATTTGAATAAAAGTCCACATTTGGGAGTGTTTTTAGGCAGCCTCCGAGGCTTGCTGGTCTAGAGCATACAAAAACATGTTCAAAACAAGAGGACCTGGGCAAGTCTCCAAGATAAAAGGAGGTGAAGTAGTAGACTCTTGAGAGGTGAGTTATTATAACGTTAACAGGAAGTCCGTGCCTTTACTACTCTGGCCAAGTCCATGTTCAGTAACACCCTGAGGGAAATTAAAATATATACTGGCATTGGGTCAGTGTGAGAGCAGCTGTTTCAATTTAGCACATGCGTTAACTAGCACAAAATAAATTATATATGTCAGTAGATGAGGCTCCTAGACATTCAGGATCCTGAAGTTAAAAACAAACAAACAAACAAACAAAAACACGCAACAAGGCCTGAAACTCCACAACTGGACATGAAAGAATGGAAGGACAGGAAGGCAGAGGTAAAGCAAGAGGAGGAAAAGAGGGCCGGGATGACCCTGCAGGTCTAACAGGCAAGTGCTGCAGGGAAAACTAAGATATGGCTCAGCTCAAGGAAATCATAGTTTTCTAAAAGAAAAAAAAAAAAAAAATATATATATATATATATAAGCATGATTAAGAAATTAGGGGAAAAAATCCTATTGCAATTAGCAGAGGGTTAATACAACCATATAACCACAGTCAAAAGAAACAGATCAAATGAGGGGACTTCAAGTCTGGTGCAGCGTTGAGAATTCTCCCTCTCCCGACCCTGAGGATCAAATTCCAACAACGAGGTCAATGAAAACCAAAAAGGGTCTGCACCTTGACATTTTCCGGGTTCACGTCGGTAATCCCATTCCAGTTGTACAGCGATGCTATGTGGTTCAACAACTGCCCCGTAAAGAAACGTACCTTCTGGGTTTTTGTGATATTTTTATTGTGAACTACCTGAAAACAATAATAAAAACAAATGAAGTTCATGGAATTCAATTATTTTTTAAATGGTGCTCACTGTTTTCCGATCATTATAAAAATAATGCATGCTAGTGGCAGAAAATTTGGTTTAAAAAAAGGAAAAACATAAAAGGGAAATTCACCAATATTCCCAACCATCCTAGGACACCTAGTTACTATTTTGATACATTTCATTTCAGTCACCACCCACACCCACACAATAGACATGTGTATGTATTAGTTATTTTTTGCCTGAGATTTTATTTATATGTGATTACTTATGAAACATAATCCTTTTCCACATCATTAAAAATCCCTGTAGAACATTTTGGGGGGCTAAATACCATTCTATCCTGAGTGGACCACCACTTATCTAACCATTCCCCTGGTGTTTACAATTAGTTGCTTCTAAATTCTGGCTATTCTCCATAAAGCCGTGATTAGCATCCTTGCACAAAGTTTTCACTACATCTGACTTTGGACTTGACTCTGGTTCCTGTAAGCGGAATTGTGGCACAAATTCTCAGCTCCACCCAAACCTACCCCTAGAATCCCTAGGGGTGTGGCCCAGGTATATGTATTCCAAATACATTCCCCTAGTGGTTCTGATGCAACTCCCCCAGTTCAGAACAACCATACGTCAGGGTCCACGAACATATTTAAGACCTCTGACACATCCTGTCAGAACTGTTATCTTCCATAGGGGATACAACACTTCCTTCTCAAGAAAGTATCTGATTCAAAGCACCCTGGCTAGCATTGAACACCATTGTTTTTAAAAGTCAATGCTATTTTAGTAGGCAAAAAAATCTGTAGGTCATTATTTGCATTACTTTAAATTAGGGTTTCTCAACCTCAGCTCTACTGACACTTGGGGCCCGGTAATTGTGATGGGGGCCGTCCTGGGCATTGCAGGCTGTTTGGCAGCATCCCTGCGGTCTCCTCGCTAGGCACCAGTTGTACCTCCCCAGTTGGGACAACCCAACATGTCTTCAGAGATCGCCAAATGTCCCGTAGAAGGCAAAATTGCCCCCAGTTGAGAATCTCTCTTTAAAATACTTTGAAAATAAAGTCCTTTCATGCTTATTAGCCACTTTCATGTGGACTTTTGACAACCTGTCATGTCGGGAGAGTCACAGAGTTTTTTTTACTGATGATTTAAGGTGTTTCTGTGTTAACGGCAGTGATCCTTTTAGCAAGTTTTAAAATATGGATGAGATGCTTGCAAAAGGCAGAATATGGAACATGACGCAAAACAACCTTTTGCTAGATATGTGAATGAAGTATTATTTATAATTGACAGCCCACGATGATCACTTTGGGTTGCTGTGAAATGTTGACCATCAGCTTTTCTGCTGCTGTAATAAAACAGCCGCCACGTCTGGACATCACTGGCTGCTTCAGCTATTCCTTAACCTTCTAGTCTCGGGATATGCTCATTAACAAGAACAAGTTTCTGCTTCAGGAAGAATTTCCCACTCAACCAATACAAGAGTCTACATAACGTAAGATGTTGTAGCTCTACAGTACAGTAAACACCAGAGAATATCTCCACGCTCAAGGGAAAACAGACAACAGAAACACTGATCACCAAGCACGTACCTTTGTTTTCAGTGTGGATAATAAAATATTGATGGTAGAGATCCTATCTTCCTTTATCCCTGAGCTAAAAATGCAAGGAATAAATTCTGAAAGTAAAAGTTTCAAAGCATTAAATTCAAAAATATTTTGAAAATGAGAATAGACGAGAGAATATTACTGTTTAAGTAGTACAGCAAACAATGCCTTTTACCTTTTCTAAGTTTTTTTTTTTTTTAACTACACAAGTTTCCAGTAGAAATAACCACTTCCATGACATAAGAAATCAAGAAGCCAAGCACAGTGGCTCATGCCTGTAAACCCAGCACTATGGGAGGCCAAGGTGGGAGGATCCCTTGAGGCCAGGAGTTCAAGAACAGCCTGGGCAATATAGCAAGACCCTGTCTCTAAAAAAGAATTTAAAAATGATCTGGGTATGGTGGTATGCACACGTAGTCTTACTGTAGTCTTAGCTACCTAGAGGCTGAGGTGGCAGGATCAGTAGTACCCAGGAGTTTGAGGTTGCAGTAAGCTATGATTGCACCACCACACTCCAACCTAGGCAACAGAGCAAGACAGTGTCTCCAAAAAAACAAAACAAAACAAAACAAAAAAAAAAAAAAAAGGAGGAAAGAAAAGAAATCAAGAGCACCTAAAGGTGAACCAATGACAGAACTTTTTAAGAAGTTCAGTAGGTCTTTAGTTCCATTTTGCTTTTCTTTTCTCATATTAAAATTAACTAAATACTATTTGAAAGAGAATGTGTGGTATAACAAACTAATACAATTTCTCGCTTAGACTTGCTGAGATATGTTTAAAGAGAAGGTCATCATTTTTTAAGTTGGCAGTAGAATTTTGGTTGATTTAGTTTGTTGACTTTTTGCTTTCTCTTCCTACTTTTCAATCCCCAGGGAAATAGCCACCAGTGCTATCATTATTAATGCAGTGGTGACAGTGGGCAGAAGCAGCAAAGCAATTACAATTTTCCTTGCTCCACACAGGCTTACTGGGCACACAGAATTTCTACAAAAGCAAATTCATTATTTGTGAAAAAGGAAAAATCAGAAAATACCAGACAAACCAAAAGAATAAGTCAAGGCCTCAGTACCGAGAAGTTAACACTGTTAACATTGTCTGAGTTAACTATTAACTTTCTGATGTATTCATGCTATTCTATTTGAGTAAAATGAGATCGTACTTTACAGTTTTATAACTCAGTTTACACCTGATCATGTATCACTAAAAAACTCTGAAACCATTAAGTACAGCATTTTTTTTTTTCTTTTTGAGACAGGGCCTCCCTCTGCCCTCCAAGCTAGAGTGCAGTGGTGCAATCTCGACTTACTGCAGCCTTGACATTCCAGGCTCAAGCAATTCTCCCACCTCAGCCTCCCAAGTAGCTGAGACAATAGGTACACGCCAACACGCCCAGTTAACTTTTGTATTTTTTTCTTCTGGTAGAGACAGAATCTCACTATGTTGCCCAGGATGGTCTCAAGAATTCCTGGGTTCAAGCAATCCTCCCGCCTCCACCTCCCAAAATGCTGGGATTACAGGCGTGAGCCACCACGGCCAGCCTCTAGAGTATTTTTAATCGCTGCATTCCGTCTTATGACCAGTCCCCTATTTGCTCAGCCAATCTCTTACTGGTGGATAGTTAGAAGTCCCATTTCCAGCGAATATAAATATTATTCCCTAACAAAACTTCTACTCACATCTGTAATTATTTCACTGGGATAAATGACTAAACATGGAATTGCAGGATCAAGTATCTTAAAAGTTGTTTTATCTTTTTTTTTTTTACCCATTGTGCAACCCACTTCAGTGCCAGCAGCCTACGGGCACAGAGGCCAGGCAATGGTTCGGGGCTACAGTTTGCCCTGGCATGGGGTACTATGAGAGGCCCAAGGGGACGGGCCCATCATAAATCCAAACCCATGCATCAGCATCTTAAAAGTTTTGATGCGTACAGCCAAACTCCCAGCAGAAACATTAAACTGTAGTACGTTCCAGTCCCCTTCAACAGTGAAAATGGTACCAACTGTCCTTGAATAAAAGGCCAGATGGCTGAAATGACCCAGGGGAGTCTTAAAGAAACTACTGGCCCTGGCAGCAGCAAGACATCCTGAACCTAGTTCCTAGTAACACGTAGGAAAAAAAAAAAAATCTGTCTGCTGCATTATGCAGAGACCACATCTCCACTCTCACGCTGCCCACCACAGCAGCAATGGAGGGCCCCACACAGACCAGGCTGACCACAGACAGGGTGACCACCACCCGCACTCTTCTCCTAAATGGTCCCGGTAGTCACGTTCCAGGGGCAGTTCGGATCTCCCACCTGGGAGGGGGAAGGACTGGAGACCCAAACACCCTGAGTACAGTACCCTGCTACTCCTCCTCAATAGCTCTCAGAGCTCCGGCCAGTCCACGGGACTGCTCCTCACCTCTAGACAGGCCAGGATTCCAGGGAATCTCACTGAGCAACTGCCATGTGCTGAGCTAAGTGCTGCCATTGATCATCTTACTGAATCTCTTGATAAAATGTAAGTGGCCCTAGCAGATTAAATGATGCCAACCCTCACTCTAGGGACACAGCCACCAGAAGGTGGTCAAGCTGGAATTCTCTGAAGCCCTGTTACTGCTATTCTCATAACACGGGCTAAGCCATCAAACTTCATTTTTTAAAACTACAGCTCCCAAGGAAATCCAGGTAGCCAGGGCTATGAGTCTGAGTGTGTTCCAGAGCCATAAAGCCTCCTTTGTTTGCCCGACCCTGCCTCCCTGAGGTCTGCATTTAGCCTCTGCTACAGCCTTGCTCAGTATTCCAGACAGCGTAACAGGAAAACCTCTGTTCACTCTGACCCGTGATATCAAAATGGTACTGACCAAGGCTTTGCACCCGCTCACCCATCTCCCTGCCCCACACCCTTCAATCTGGTGTACAGAGCAACTGCAAAGGCTGCAGACTTTTTTCCAACTTGGAAGAAACGGTTTGCAGCAGGGTTTTCAAAACAAATGGGCTTTCCTAAGGGACAAGGAGGTGCACCTACCTTTCACTTCCAACACCTGCACTATAGTGCTGTCATCACCCGCAATTAGAAAGGAGAGAGCAAACTGAATGTAGGCCTGCCGAACGTCGTACACTCCCTGGAGGACAAAGGAGACCTACATGTCACATGCATACTCCACACAGAGCCAAAGGAATCAGCAACACAGTGGCCAAGCACACCCCTCCCGTCTCAACATCACCAGCCCCCGGGCCTTGTTCCCAGTCACCAGGGGCTGCAAGTCTGAAACCAACGCTCATTCTTCATGGAAAGCAAACAATTTTTTCTATTCTCTTTCCCTGGTGATATTCTCTACTTTTCCTTGTCTTTCAAGCCTTATTCTCAATACAAAAATATAGGTAAAAAATAGCAGCGTTCCCTTCCCTGACTATAACACACACATTTTAGTTTCTTGGCCACTTTGGTGCAGAACAAGACTCTCAGCCTGCCTAGATCCATCTCCTCTCGCTTGCTAATGAAAATCATCTATGTTTTTGAAAATCCAGAGATGATGAAATGACTGGTACTGCTTTTGATGAGACATCAATGTGGCGATGTCTGGTTTTTATTAGATACTATAAATAACTCATTAGCTCATACCACAAACGAAAGCACAGATGCTGTCACGTTACCAACCCTGTAAGGCCTTCCCAGGGTTGTAGCCAGCACTGTCCCACAGGCATCAGCCACCACCTAGGGCAGTGGGCACGTCTGGGGAGGGCCCCAACACCGTGACAGCAGCCAATGCCTCTAGGGAAGTCGCTGGTCAACTTCCCCTCCCAGTATCATTAAGACAAATCTGTGTCACATCACTCCTCTTTTGTATCTAAGGAACTCAAGGCATATGGTCATGTCAGTCTCCTATCAGCTGTTCCAGAACTAGCAGGAGTGCCTAGATCCTCCATTGCTTACACCCAGCAGTATTCTCTACTTCACAGTTACTCCAAAGATACCTTCATTCACTGCCGAGAAATAAGTTAGTATCACAACAAACCATCGCCCCAAAATGCCTGGGAAAATTAAGGAGTAATCTCTGCCTTCCAGATAGTTCTGATCCACTTAGTAGTAGCAGGAGAGCTGGTGGCAGTAGCAGTGACGAGGAGGAGGAGGAGGAGGAGGAGGAGAACAATATTTACAGAGCACTTACTATGTGCCAGGCACTATACCAAATGCTGCACATCTGTGATCTCATTTACTCCTCATAACAGCCTGAGGGAGAGATGCCCACACCACACCCATTTTACAGACGAGAAAACTGAGGGGTCAAAAATTCAGCCAGATACAGTGGCTCACGCCTATAATCCCAGCACACTGGGAGGCCAAGTAGGGCAGATCATTTGAGGTTAGGAGTTCAAAACCAACCCAGCCAACATGGTGAAACCCTGTCTCTACTAAAAATACAAAAATTAGCTGGGTATGGTGGTAGGCGCCTATAATTCCAGCTACTCGGGAGGCTGAGACAGGAGAATCACTTGAGCCCGGGAGGCAGAGCTTGCAGTGAGCAGAGATCGCGCCACTGCACTCCAACCTGGGCGACAGCGGAAGACTCCATCTCAAAAAAAAAAAAAAAAAAAAAAATTCACCCGAGGTCACACAGCTAATTAAGTACCACAACTGAGATAAGAAGTAATTGTACAAACATACTACTTATGTTCAACTACAGAGTTCTTCCTTCTTCACAAGATTCTGTGGCATTTTCCATTTTCATTTCACTTTTTCTCAGGGTGCAACGACCATACTTGGCACCAGTTAGGTCTCTGTGTAAGTCTTTAGTTAATTCCATCTTATTTTGTTGCGTCTATGTTCCTTCCGGAGAAAAGGAAGGCTATCCAACCCATGCTCCCTGATATGTAGATCAAGGCCTTGCACACTCATTACATTTATTGAGTCTATCCCTGTACATGCCACACAGCATCTCAGCAAGACCCTATTACACCAATGTGGGTTTCTCCCAAAACTGAGAGCTTCAAACTATCCTCTCTGTTCTGAGGACCTACCTGTGTGACTCATCACAATAAGGAGTTTGCGTCCAATGATCACTGGTGCTGAGATTGTGCAGCACTTCCATAGTGTCAGCAACACTCCAGTGCCTTAACCCACCAATTCACTTTTTATAAAACACTCACTGCATTCAAGATGCCATCATCTCAGGCCAAGAGAGGGTGCAAAGTTAACCAAGATGTTGTCCCTGTCCTCAGGAAGTTTAAGCTGCTCCCAAGCCATCTCTATGCTTCACGGTTCAAATAAACATGCCATCTAATTCAAGCAGTTAATTTTCCCGATCTACACATGCCTTGTGTTCCAGATAAATGCTGCTAAAATGTTAAAACTTGCCTGGCAAAATTAAATTAAGTTCTGTCTTTTCCCTGCTAGTGGAAAGTTCCTGTGCTTTTATTTTTTGTCCACTGAAGTAACAGTACTGGGAGTCAGGACTCTGGAATGCTGGTCCAGGTTTTCTGCCATTCTAGATCTTTCTATCCTGCTGGTACACAGCAGAACTAGACCTCCTGCGGATCCCTCCAGCAATGAATTTATAAATGAAAAGGTTTTAGTTATCACCTCCTGGCTTCCATCTTTTATATCCTAGACAACTCCAAATTTTCTGTCCTGACATGATGGAGGAACTGGGTAAGATCCCCAGGACACAGCAGCTGCCCGTTTCAGGCTCTGCCACTGCCGTCTCCAGCCCACTCCATCCTCTGTCTCCAGTCTACTCCATCAAAGGCGTCCCACTCCTACTGCAAGTGGGCCACATGCCTGCTCTTCATTCCCACCCTGTGACCTCACAGGGTTATTATTCCAGGAAGAAAATGTCCTGAACTCTTCAGGCCTTATTCTGCAAAACACCGTCTAAAATAGACCAAAATACATTTGGTAAAACTGCTCTTTGGCACAGGATTTTAACAATGCTTTCTTTGGCTGGATGAATAATATCTATAATCCTCCTTCTTCATGAGGCTTTAATAATTTCCTCCGAAATGTTAACATACATTCATTTAAAAAAAAAAACAAAAAAACCCTGCCAGCACTTCAACAACTAAATGGCATAAAAACAAACAAATTAAAAAAAAAAACGCAGGGGATGGAGTGAGGGAGAAAAACTCAGACTCAAAAGGGATCAAAGATATTTAAGAGGCCGGGCGCGGTGGCTCAAGCCTGTAATCCCAGCACTTTGGGAGGCCGAGACGGGCGGATCACGAGGCCAGGAGACCGAGACCATCCTGGCTAACACGGTGAAACCCCGTCTCTACTAAAAAATAAAAAAACTAGCCGGGCGTGGTGGCGGCGCCTGTAGTCCCAGCTACTCGGGAGGCTGAGGTAGGAGAATGGCGTAAACCCGGGAGGCAGAGCTTGCAGTGAGCTGAGATCCAGCCACTGCACTCCAGCCTGGGCGACAGAGCCAGACTCCGTCTCAAAAAAAAAAAAAAAAAAAAGATATTTAAGAAACATATCAGTCAAATGCAATGTAGACTTTGTTCGGATCCTGATCTGAACCACGAGGTGTAAAAACATTTTTGAAACAGAAAAAACCTGAGACCAAACTGAGTAATAGATGATAGTGAGAAATTATTAATGTGTTAGGCGTGATAATGGCACTGTGGTTTCTGTTCTTTAAAGGGTCTTTTTCTGTTAGAGTACATGCTGAAATATTTATAGTGAAATATGATTCACGTCTGGGATTTGCTATAATCGACTGCCCCAGAGGAAACTAAAAAGGTGGAGGGTGGGGACAGTGGCTGAAGCTGGACAGCTGGTATAGGGGTTCCTTACGCTGCTCTATTTTTAAATGTTCCTAACAGTTCCTTATTAAATGTAATGTCTCAACTCCGTTTCCTGTAACATATAAGGTATCTAAGATACTTATTACAGATTACACAATGAGAGTAAAAACACTTTCGACTTGACTGTAACTCCCATTTTACAGATCCTGGAGAGGTAAAATAATGTGCCGAGACCCTGAGATGAAACAGCTCGTGCGTGGCCCTGCAGTCAGGGTTCAGGACGGGAAGCCCTAGTCAGCCTTTCCCACGTTCTCTGGGCTCCTGGAGTCTATTTCACTCAGACAGCTGGGAGGGCTGACATCAAAAGAGATGGGTGGGGAGGGCATCTGATGGATAATTACTGCCAGGCTTACTGCCAGGTAAGACCAAAGAACCGTGATATTTGCCCTAGTCTGCAAATAGCACACACATTCTTTTTATTAGAAACGTATTTAAATGTCAGGAGCCATTATTCATTGAATGGAATTTGTTGACACATGGATAAAGCGTAGTATCTAAGAGACATTAAGACCTGGAATTTTTTTCCTTAGAGAATACCTTATTTGTAATTCCAGTAAAACCCTCAACACCAGGCCAATCTCGCAGAGCCATAAAAGCTACTTGGTATTATCAACCTTTTAGTCCAATTCCCGGCAATGTAGAAACTTTTAGTTCCCAGGGATACTGACAGAACAAGGCGGCACGGGGTTATAGAAGTGAATTACTCTAATGTGGTTCTCCACTGCGGCAGATGGGACGGGCTGATATCTGTCTCCTTATTCTTTACGTTCAGGAAGAGGGTGACACTCTGGCCAGGGCTGTTCACAGCACTGAATTCCAGCAGGGGAGCTGATATGGCAACCAGAAGATGCCCTTCAACAGACAACCCACAGCCGGCACACGCGACGGGAGGATGCCCTCGCTCAAGCTCAGGAGTCCTCAAAGTGTGCCTGCTCCCCAAGAACCTTTGCAAACCTAAGTGAAATTTCAAAAGCCACCAGGGAATTTTTGTTTCACAGGTTTCCTGAAAACCAACCATCCACACTCCCATTTTATTGGGCACAATCCAACGCTTACCCATCACGAGATTACAACTGGGAGGCAGAAGTCACTTAATAAAAAGCCATAGAAGTCCTCTTTGAGGACGTCACTGGCTTAGAGCTGCAAGGGCTTTCTCCGAGGTGGGCAGAGCAGGAACGGAGGACTGGGACATGCTACGAGCTTCAGGGCCATGGGCACATGGAGGGTATTTCGTTTACTGAGAGGAGTTGCCCACAGCTAAGTCATCCTCACATCTCACTCAGCCCCCAAGAGCTTCCTCAGATGTCCCCATTGTTCAGGCTCTGCCAGGTTCTGGCCCTGTCGCCAGCCTGAAGTGAGTTCTATCCTCACAGACAGATCCTGTGGCAGCTGACACACACCGTTCTGCATAGACACCTCTCATTCCATCTGTGTGGGGATCAGGGCCAGAGAATGGAGGAAAAACCACTACAGTCCTCCAATGGAAGGAGATCCACGGAAGGCACGAGATACTGTGGTCCCCTCACCTTTGAATCCCTCTTGATCACCAAGGTGTACAAGGTCTTTTTATTCAAATCAAAATGGCTGCAGACATCCCTGGCAGCTTCCGGACCCTGGGTCACCATGGCGGCCATCAGGCTCAGGCAGGCGCGAGCCAACCTGTACAGGGAGCCAGAGGAAATCAGACACGTCAGCAACAGCAGAAGCACAGAGCCGCCTCACCACAAAGCCAGCTGCAAGCTGCCTGTGTTATTTGCTATCTCCAAACCAGAAAAAAAGAAGGAAAAAGACATACCATTTAAAAAAAAAAAAAAAAAAAAAAAAGCATAAAGATTCAAAATAAGGCTCAAAATTAAAACTAAGTAGGATTAAGATTATAAACACGAGATTTGAAGAAGATGGACATTTCTCTCTGGAGCGAGCCATCATGTGATCAACAGACCACACCTCAGTCCCTGTGACTGCAGGATACAGACGATGACTTCTTCACAAAGGCATCTCCGAACGCAAGCTCATGGCTGTCTTTCCGTTCTGCAGTTACCCAGACTCCATGGTTTTCTGAGAACCTGCTACATGCAAGGCCCTGTTATCTAGGGGAAGGTGGCATTTACAACACAGGCAAGGTCCTGCCACATTCACCTAGGATTCCAGTGGAGGGAGTCAGTCAACAGATATAGCAGCAAGGACAGTAGCAGGCAGGACAAGAGGGACAAGGGATAAGTGAGAGAGGAGTCAGGGACAGCCAGGGCTGGTCCACAAAGGAAGGGGGCAGAGACGCGGTCACTGTGGCCTCAGAAACAGCTCAGCTCTCCTCTAGCCATAAAGGTAATAACCAAATGCACCTGCGGAGAGCTGAATGCAGAGCAAACCCAAAGGCCCGTCCTTTGTCATGCAAGGGCAGACAGCCTACCTGTAACCCGAGGCATACAGGGACTCACAGATGAGCTTCATGTGGTTGTTCATCAGCTTTTTCACAATGTTGGTTCCCACAACATGGAAATGTGAAAGATCACTTGCTGTCCGCAATAATATGGCCTCAAAAACTTGAAATATTAACACCTTCTGCAAAGACAGAATTGAAACGCTTAGAAATTGTATCATTTCTTTTCCTCCTGTACATATACGCTCCTTTTGTCTTAGCCATAGTTACTTGCAGGCTTAAAGCCTTTAACACACAGGATGAGGCCCACCCAGATCCTGAGTCAAAGGTGACAGCTTGGCAGGCTGACCTGCTGGACCCAGGCTCTGCATGTAGCCCCGCTGCCACAGCCCAGCAAAATAAAGAACAGCTTGTCAGGGCCGCGCACGGTGGCCTACGCCTGTAATCCCAACACCTTGAGAAGCCGAGGCGGGCGGATCAGGAGGTCAGGAGATGGAGACCATCCTGGCTAACACGGTGAAACCCCGTCTCTACTAAAAATACAAAAAATTAGCTAGGCACGGTGGTGGCGCCTATAGTCCCAGCTACTCGGGAGGCTGAGGCAGGAGAATGGCGTGAACCCCGGAGGCGGAGCTTGTGGTGAGCCGAGATTGTGCCACTGCACTCCAGCCTGGGTGACAGAGCGAGACTCCGTCTCAAAAATGAATAAAAATAAAGAACAGCTTGTCTACAATTACAGAAAATCAAATGAGAAAATCAAATCAAATGAAGTGACAGGACTCACTTCGGGCTGGCGATAAGGCCAGAATGAGAAGAAAATTCTCTTAATGACTGGGCCTCATTGCTTCCTTATAGCAATAACCCTGAGATTTCAACAGGCACATAAATATCCCAATGTTCAATCTCTTTGGAATCAGAAAACAATAATCAATTCATTATGTGTTGTGAGTCTGTGACACCACGTGTTTATCTGTTTCCCTTTTGTTTAAACCATACTGAAACCAAGTGCATTTTGATTAGGAATCTATTATCCTTCCTTCTGATATCATTCATCAAATGTTAATAATAAGTGAGAATTTTCCACTAAAACGCTTTCAAAGGTCATGGAGGCAAAAAATGAATACATTCCTACAGCACAGGGACAAAGCATCATTTTCTATAGAAAGTTGGTAATGGAAATTTCTATCACATTTTTCCTCATCAAACTTAACAGCAGCATTAACTTTTCTTCTCTTCATCAAGCCATGTAAGGAACAACATACTTCACTTTCAGGTCGTTTCTCTCCACTTAGGAGCTGGAAAATTTCTGCACACTCAACAGAAATCTTTATATACCCTTCCACAACATCATACACATCTTCTCGTGGTAGCTTCTTGGCAGCAGACACAAACGCTTCCAAGCCTGAAAAAAAAAGTTATGTTCAAACGTTAACAAGGTCAGTCTTAGAAACAATCACATCCACCACTGCAACCTGCTTTCCCTATTCTGTGACCTTCCCTGATCCACCTACACTGCACAGAAGCTACTATGAATGCTATCAACTGAACTGTTTCTCTCCAAAATTCATGTTGAAACCCTAAGCCCGGCCGGGCGTGGTGGCTCACGCCTGTAATTCCAGCACTTTAGGAGGCCAAGGTGGATCACCTGAGGTCAGGAGTTCGAGACCAGCCTGGCCAACATGGTGAAACCCCATCTCTACTAAAAATACAAAAATTAGCCGGGCGTGGTGCCACATACCTGTAGTCCCAACTACTTGGGAGGCTGAGGCAGGAGAATTGTTTGAACCCAGGTGGCAGAGGTTGCAGTGAGCCAAGACAACACCACTGCACTGTCTTGGGTGACAGAGTGAGACTCTGTTTCAGAAAAAGAAAAGAAAAGGAGAGGAGAGGTGGGGAGGGGATGGGAGGGGAGGGGAAGGGAGGGGAGTGGAGAGGAGAAAAGAAACCCAAATCCCTAAAAAGACAGTATTTGGAGATACAGCCTTTCAAGAGATAATTCAGGTTAAATGAGGTCATGAGGGTGAGGTCCTAATCTAATAGGATTGGTGTCCTTATAAGAGAAGGAGGAGACATCAGAGAGCTCCCTCTCTGCATGTGGACAGAGGAAAGGCCATGTGAGGACACAGCAAGAGGGCAGCTGTCTGCAAGCCAGGATGTGCCCTTACCAGGATGTGACTCCGCTAATGCCTTGACCGTGGACATGGCTTTCAGAACCATGAGAAAATAAATTATTCTTGTTTAAGCCACTCAGTCTACAATATTTTGTTACGGCTGCCCTAGTAGATTAATCCACGTGGACGTTAGGAATACACTTAGAAACCACGAAGGCAATACAGGAACGAGACAAACTGAGTGCCAATGTGACTCCCAGGTTTGAGTACTGACTCTGGCAATGACTCGTCTGGATCCCCACACAGCTTTTGTTCCCTCAACTATAGAATGGGTATAACAAGAAAAACCATATAGAGCATGGTAATGAAACATCACCAACAGCTTTACTTACATGACATCAGTTAATTCTCACTGCAACCCTCCACCCTAGGTACGAGTATTTTTTCCCTAGGTACTAGTATGAGAAAACTATTTTTTCCCTAGGTACAGATGAGAAAACTAAGGCCCTTGTCCAAAGGTACACAGCTTAGGAGAGGCAGAGCCAGGACTCCAATCCAGGCAGTCTGGCTCCAGAGCCCATATTCTTCCTCCACAAACCGGACGATTCCTGGCCATGCAATGGAGCTGACGCCTGCTGCTCTGAGTGCAGTGGCACACGGAGTGTCCGTGCTGCGCCTGGCCTGCGGTCAGCATGCCAAGCATCAGCTAACCTCAGTGTTCTTCAAAACCCAAAGTGGGGAGCCCCACTCAAGTATTTCCCCATAAGGTCAGACCCCAGAAGTTCCCCACTCAAAAATCTCCCATCTCAATGGCCTGAGGATTCTACTACCCTTCCCGCAATTAATACAAACCCCCTCCCACACCACTGACACCTGAATCTGAACCCCCGCCACAACCCCACCCAACCAACGGGGAGCCACCTGTGTGCTGCTGCCCACGAAATTCTCCTGCCAGAACCCGTTCTATAAAACTGCCTCTCAGAGAATCACCTGAACTTGCCTCTTGGAGAATCGCTTGAACCTGGGAGGTGGAGGTTGCAGTGAGTTGAGATCGCACCACTCCACTCCAGTCTGGCAACAGAGTGAGGCTCTATCTCAAAAACAAAACAAAACAAAACAAAAAAAACCCTGCCTGTCTCTGGTTCTATTGTTTGGGCCGCACTTCTCAACACTAGGAAGGCAGGGCACGGCAGTGTTTGGAAGCCGCATGAGGGCATAAGCTAAAGGTAACACATCTTACTGGGGCCTTCATCTCTTCTGGGGGAGTGGAGACTTCACCTTATTTGGGGAAAAAAAAAAACAGACGAAGGGACTAAACATTTCTATTAAAACACACTTAGTAATTATCAATACAGTAAAATGCAAAATGCCATGACCTTTGAGAAACACACTACAGTCTTCCTAGACACATCAGAACAGGGTGGTCTGCTTTAGGGAGTGCCCAGGCATCCCCAGGGGGTCCTTCCCCCTCTGCCTTGGGGCCAGAGGCAAGGGATCTAATCCTTCTTTCCCACACCAGCTGCCATCACCCTAGTCGGCACCTCTGAAGACCAAACACTTCCTTTAACCTCTCTCCAGAAATGACAGTTTCGAGATCCTTCTATGTTCAGGTCACTTTCTATGTTCCCTTGAAGCATGAGGCCCAGAACAGGGCTCGGTACTGCAGGTGAGCTCCACTAGCTGAGCAGAGAGGACCAACACATCCTTCCTCTTGGACACCAATTCTGCATGTCTCAGATTCAAGTCCAGATGCTGCTAAGCAACATCTGCCCAGGGACGCATGAGCAGGACCTTACACCAAAAACACAGCAGGTAAGAACATAAACTGGAGCCAGACTCCTGGGCACGCATCCCTGCTCGGCCACTTATAAGCTGCATGGTACTGAGTAACAATGAACTCTGAGCTTTGGGTACCTGACCTGTATAACGGCACAAGCACAGAACCTACCTGACTGGGTTTGTATGAAGGGTAAAAAGGCTAACTTACACATAAAGCATCCAGCATCACACTTACGGCAAGGTAAACCCTCAAAACATAAGAAGCCCCCCAGGTGTCCTCAGCAGCAGCAGTGAAAATCCGGTCACATTCGGTCTCTGCCAGCCTCACAGGTGTTTTTAGATCCCATTTTATGCTGCAACATTTTCCGCAGCAACCACCGTCATTCCTTTAACAGTCACCTAGGGAGTGCATCTGCCATGCCAGGCGCTGGCTCTGAGCGTCGGGGCCAGACTCCATCACTGCTGTCTGCAGCATGGTCTGGTGGAGATTATGAGCAAGGGCCATGGGTGCTCTGGCCGAGGTGACTGTGGGTCACAGGATTCAATTGGCACAGGCACCCTGGAGTCATGCATAATACCTGCTCTGTCCCTCAAGAAAACACAGAATGCAGGTGACAGCAAGGGCTGTTAATGCAGAAAGAGCAGTGCAACTACTTCCTCTTTTTTAAGGAATTATTTGCCAAACTCTAGCATGTAACTCCCAGCATTCCAGAGTAGTACAGGGTGGAAACCGCTGACCTGTTACACTTGCCGTCTCTTTGCAGGTTCATCTTTCCATACACCATTTACTGGGCACCTACCACGTGCTTCAGGCATCACAGGGAGTGCCCAAGATGTGCTGGTGAGCAAATCAGAAATGGCCTCTACCCACAAGGTGCTTACAATCTAATGGTAGAGACCAACGTGAATATGTATTAAGCACCTACCGCAGTCACTTACATAGACACATATGGCACCTGTAGGAAGTACTATCAAGCAAACATCAAGAGTGTAATGAGGGCTGTAACTAGGGAACATGATCTAGATTAGAGGGTTGGGAAGGTTTCCTCTGAAGAAGTAATGCTGAACCTATTATTAATAATAGTAAACATAAGTATTGAGGGGGCAGAGAGTGAGACCACATTCCAGGCCCCAAGGCTGGAGGGTACAGAGTGTGACTGGAGCCAGACGAGTGGGGAGGGGTGAGTGAGTGAGTGAGGAGGGTAGCCTGAGATGAAGTCAAAGCAGCAGGCAGGGCTAGATGAAGCAATGGAAATGACTTTGGATTTTATCCCAATGGCAGTGGGATACCACTGAAGGGTGTCACGAGAGGAGTGACATAATCAGATTTGGAGTTTTAAAGGATCATCTGACTGCTGCACACAGCACGGGCTGTAGGGAAGAAAGTGCAAAAGAGACCAATTCTGGGCAACTCCAGCCGGGGTCCCAGCCGGGACCGATGGTGCCTGGACTAGAATGATGATGAAGGAAAGAGGGGAAGCAGACGGACTCCAGAAATTCTCAGGAGGAGAATCAACCACCAAGGCCAGGGGATAGACTGATGCAGACGGAGGGTTCTGGCAGGAATATCCAGGTAATCAGAATTACCACTTAATGCAGCGGGGAAACAAGAAGCAATGCGGGGAGAAGGGGATCAAGAGTTTAACCATTAGTGTACTCTCTTACAGTATGGCCTTTTCTCTATCACCAGTGGAGTCATGGGCAAACATTTTCAAAGGAATTGGCTTGGAGCCAAACCCTTCTTGATGGGGGATCCTCCCACAGGCTGACATTGATCCACTCTGGAATATCCTCATTCCTTACCAATCTAACCCTGCAGCTCTTGTTCCTCCACTACACGAAGGGAGCATCATCAGAACCCTTCCCTCACATGCCTGGTGAAAACAAAGTCTCCTAACAGTCATCAACTTCACTTCCCTGATCCTCCAGCAATCCTATCATAGGAGGTTATGAGAGCATATCAAGAGGAAGAGAGGAGGAGAGAATTCAAGATACAGACCAGACTCAAACACAAGTTCAACACAGCCTCAAACAAGAGATCCACACTTTCACCCCCTGACTCAGCTTTGCCCCATCTTTCAACTACTCACTCACACCCATGGGCTGTCAACCCAGGTTTCCTTCTGACACGTGTTCACATGATGTAGCACCTGAATGTCATGAGACTGTCTGTGCAAGACCATGAAATATAGATACTACATCTTTTTAACAATTAAACGTGCTCTTTCTTCTGCCAGAAAGGTTCCTGTCCCTGTCCCACCCTAGAATCCTTTTGAAAAGCCACTTCCTCAGGGGAGCCTTCTTTGAGCTCCCAGATTAGATCCAAGGCCTGTTAAACACCCTCAGACACCATGTACTTCTCCTTTGGAAAACTCATGCTTGAAACTCTATGTATATGATTTTGCTGACCGATATCTGCCTTCCCCACTCGACTGGACTGTTTGTAAAGCCCCACAACGGCAGAGACTTTTTGAGATTTTTACTCATCACTTTCTCTCTACCTAGCAAATAATAGCCTCTAGTAATACTTAATGAGGCTGGACGTGGTGGCTCATGCCTGTAATCCCAGTAGTTTGGGAGGCCGAGGCAGGCAGATCACCTGAGGTCAGGAGTTCCAGACCAGCCTCAACATGGAGAAACCCCATCTCTACTAAAAATACAAAATTAGCCGGGCGTGGTGGTGCCTGCCTGTAATCCCAGCTACTTGGGAGGCTAAGGCAGGAGAACTGCTTGAACCTGGGAGGTGGAGGTTGCGGTCGCCAAGAACGCGCCATTGCACTCCGGCCTGAGCAACAAGAGCGAATCTCCGTCTCAAAAATAAATAAATAAATAATAATGAATTCGGAAATATATAACTCTATGCTAATGTAAGTATCATCTTCCTAGCTGTGACTAGCAAGTACAGGTATCAAAACTTTAAAAACAGGCCAGTGTGGTGGCTCATGCCTATACTCCCAGCCCTTTGAGAAGACAAGGTGGGAGCATTGCTCGAGACTGGGAGTTCGAGGACAGCCTGGACAACATAGTGGGATTCCATCTCTACAAAAAGTTAAAAAAAAAAACATAGCTGGGAATGGTGGTGTGCACCTACAGTCTCAGCTACTTTGGGGGCTGAGGTGGGAGGACAGTGTAAGCCCAGAAGTTCAAGGCTGCAGTGAGCCATGATTGTGCCACGGCACTTCATTCAGCCTGGGCAAGAGAGCAAGACCCTGTCTGTTAAAAAAAAAAATCAGGACAAAAATTGAAGTTGAAGCTATTTTGGCCATTAATTTAATAATTTATTTATCCTAAGAGAAACACTGTCACTGTTTTATGTTAGAGCAATGCTTTCACATGGCAACACGTTCAATTGCGTTTTTCCCAAACCATGTTACTTTCCAAACGATTACAAGTAGTCGTGAAGGATGGTCACACTTTACAAAAAGTGTAATTATAGAGTCGACTCCATCTCAGTCACTGGCCCATTCCTGGTAAACTGACAAGTAGCTGTGGTGGCTTCCAGCAGCTTGTTACAAGTTATCAAGTCAGTATGAGTGTTGGGGGATGGAAGCTCTTGAAAAAACGGTGGTGACGCCCCAAGGAGTAGCAAAGTGTATCATGAACCGTCCTGAGCTGACTCAGTAAGGACTCAACAGAGAAGGGCACTTCATTTACTTCCCTGACAACTGCAATAAAATTTAGAGCTAGCAGAGGGATGCTGCCTGGGCAAGGGAAATAAATGTGTTGTAACATGAAACGGTCCCAATCAAGCAAGTCGGGGCCCCCTCGCTATCGACGATAGTCCAGAGCAAGGAAGTACAGAGCAGTCCTGAACCTCAGTTTTCTGCAAACCAGAGGCTTGCTACTGAGCCTAGGTGACCCGAAAGCTGCAGAAAAGAGAGGTTGTGCCTGGCACACGGAGGCCGCCTTGCCAGCCTGTGCTCTTGATCCTGCGCCTGCCGCCCCGGACTCACCTGGCCCGGGGCCCTGCGGGTCCTTCAGCTGAGCCTTGAACCGCACGCCCGTGAGTTCTTCTTTGCGGGCCCGCTTGGCTGCGCCCGCGGAGGAAGCCGCGCCGTCCTGGCCGCTCGAGGCCTTCCTCTTGGAGACCCCCATGGCCGACAGGGCGGAAGCGCGACGGAAAAGACACACCTGAGGAGTCCCGGCAGGCGCACTAGCACAGACAGCGAACACGCGCTTCAGAACCACATGGGGCAGGAAGGGGCGGGGATATCGGAAGAGGCGGGGCTCGGGGAAACGCAGGCGGAAGGCGCCGGCCTGCGGGAGGCCGGGACCGGCGGAAGGGGCGTGGCCTGTGGAAGGGGTAGTCGGGCGGGAATCCAGAGTCGTGGGTCTCCCTGTGAGTTTGCTGTCCCGGTTGGCTCGGTCACGGCATGGGGCGAGCGGACACTCCACGACACTCCCCTCCCCCGGCTGCGGGGTTTGGGGTCCACTGGGGCGCGCTCCTGATCCCGGTGGCTCTCTCGGGTGCTGTTGGCAGGAAGAACTCCCAGACCTTTCACTCCTGGCCCGGCCGGTCCGCGAAGACACAGGCCCTGGCGCATACAAGCAGCACAATGAGTAGTTCTTGACCCGAGGTCGCCCTGACGGTGTCGCATGAAGAGCTTGCTTCGCACACAACAGGATTCGATACTTTGCCAATTCGAGACCCGGGTGGCTGGCAGGGAAGGCGGATTCATCTTGGCTAGGTGCCAGGCAGGTCCCCCTCTGCGGGTGCCCCTGACTTCGACCCCTAGCTTATGTCACAGCCCGAACCAGATCGACTGGTCTGGTAGGATGTCACTCCAGACTGTCCTCCACCCCAGACTTCCCCAAACTGATGGGCTCTTTGTGCCGTGCAGGGTGGGAGGAGAAGACCAAACGAAGTAACGTCTGTAAAACCCCTTCCTGGACAGCATAAGGCCTCCACATCTAAGTTTTTGCCATTAAAATGAAGACAGCAAAGCCAACCCTATCCAGTCCTTGGGACTGTTATGAACAGAAAATGATGCAATATATGAAAAACTGCTTTAACGAGGAAAACAATACAGTGTGTTTTTGGAAGATGTTATTGACTTGTGAACCGCATTAAATGCTCTGAAATAAAACAAAAGTAAAAATGAATAAGTAAAAACAGGCTGGTACATATTTTAATACGACTTCATCAATACTTGGGTATGTGTCCAAATAAATCATGAACCAGCGCATTAGATAAGTAATTTGGTGATTACTGAAATTTTCCATCAGGTTGTCCTCTAGTCTAAGAAAATAGTGTTTCATATTCTGTAAGCAGATATGTTTTGAACATCTGAGGATGTGGCCTTTTGTGTCCTGTTGGGGTTGCAGAGTTTCTAGTAGAAAAAGCACGTGTGTTGATGCTGAGCCTCTGTCCTGACAAGATTGTTGTGCTCGTGGAGATGTCTGTTGTAGGCAGGTCAGAGACAGGGTGTCACCCCCAGCAGATATGAGCTAATGCAGCAGTGTTGACGGGGATATACTCAAAAAGTCATCTGTAAAAGGCAGCACTCATTAGTGAATACAGACTTAATTCTGACTGATTATCCACACTGGTCCTCTTTAGTTAATCGCTAACCACCAACTTTGTTTTCTGCCATGGTGATCACAACCAAAGAGTTATCAGAGAGTTCAGACAGTCAAAAGCCCTGAGTTCGGTTTCTGCCTCTGTGACCTTGGTCAAATTACCATCTCTCTGCGCTGGTTTGCTTTACAAACAAAGAGCATGAGGAACTTCCCAGGATTATCCAGCTAGTAACTGGTGGAGCCAGGACTCACCCAGTGTATCCTAGTCCCAAATTGAAAACAAAGAAACAGAAGTTGGCAGTGCCCATTTACAGCCTCAGCCAGAGATGTGTGTGATGGCAAGTGTGGCTCAGAAGTGCATATTGATGCTTTAGACTAAGTTAGTGCCATGAATCATTGATGCTGGGTTAACCCTTTATTCGGTTATGAGGCTCACCAACCTCTAGATAGTGACTTGGCTTTCCATATCAAAGCTTTGCATTATTCGCCTCCAGGAGCATTCTGGTTTGTTGCAGACTATGTGGTACCACTCCTAGGACATTCTAAGCTGAGGAAAAAAGCTGAGGGCTTTTGTACTTGTTCTTTCTCTTTGAAACTCTTTGCCCGGAGCTCAAGTGGCTCAGACAGTCACTTCATGTGGACTTTTCCTGTTCATACCTCACTCTCTGTCTCTTGACCTTTCTTGATTGGGCCTATTTTATAAAGACACTAATTCCATCTGAGGGTTCCCCCCTCATGAGCTAATCACCTCACAAAAGGCCCCCCACCACCAAATAATATCACATTGGGGATGGGGTTTCAACATAGTGAATTTGAGGGGGACACAAACATTCAAACCGTAGCACTTTCCCAACGTGAAGATGATGTTTCAGTTAAGTTCTAACAATCTTTTCAGAAACAGATCATTCTCACCTTGTGCAGTTTGTTCCACAAAATAAAAAATAAAGTATCCCAACATCTTTTACGAGGCTCATATAACCTTAAATACAGAACAAGCTAAGGATAATACAAAGTATGAAAATGATGAACTTATTTCAAGTATGGATATAAATGTGTGTAAATAGAATATTAGCTAACTGAATACAAAGCTGCACTTGAAAAAAAACACAAGAAATACAAGGAAATAATATCTTGCTTATATAACTCACCACAATAATGGATTAAAGGAGAAAAATCCATTATTATTTCAATAGATGGGAAAAGATAATTGAAAAAATACCTATTTATGATTTTTAAAATTCACATAAAACTAGGAATAGAAGGACTTTCCTTAACTTGGTAAAGATTATATACCAAAACCCTGCAGCAACCATCATGAACAATGGGAAAACTTTACATGCACTTGAATTATAACTGGGAACAATAGGAAAAACAGGGATGTCCACCATGCTACTATCTATTACGAGAGGTCATGGCTAGTGAAATAACGCAAGACAAAGATATAAGAAATGAAACTGTCATCTGATTGGAAAATTCAACAGAAATGCAAACTAAATAAGAGTTTAGCAAGGTTGTCAGACATAAAATCAGTTACCAAAATTGGTAGCATTACCTCTACATTAGCAATAGCTAATTTATATATGTAGGAGAAGCTGGGTATGGTGGCTCATGCCTGTAATCCCAGCGCTCTGGGAGACTGAGGTGGGAGGATCACTTGAACTCAGGAGCAACATACTGGGACCTTGTTTCTCCAAAAAAAAAGAAAAAAAAAATTTAAGTAGCAGGGTATGGTGGTGCATATCTGTAGTCCCAGCTAATCAGGATGCCAAGGTGTGAGGATTGCTTGAGCCCAGAACACTGAGGCTGCAGTGAGCTGGATTGCCCCACTGCACTCCAGCCAAGGCAACAGAGGGAGACCCTGTCTCAAAAAATAAAATAAATATTAAACAAAAATAAATAAATATGTGATAGAAAACAAAGCACCATTAGAAAGAATGGAGCGATGTCAAAGAGTCATAGGAACCAACTTGAAAGAACTCCCACTGGAACAGTTTTGGTGACAAAATGAATAATATAGCATTGGATCATAACCTAGGGTAAAAAGTAAACATATGTAAGTCTATACTGATATATAAAATGATGATCACCAGGCATGGTGGCTCATGCTTGTAATCCTAGCACCTTGGGAGGCTGAGGCAAGAGGATCACTGGAACCCAGGAGTTTGGGTCCAGCCTGGGCAACAGTTTAGCAAGACCCCATCTCTAAAAGAAATAATGATAATAAAATAAAAATAAATTGGTTGTAAGTAAATAAATGGGGGAGAAGAGATAAATCTTCCTTACAAAAGTAATCCAAATAATATATGTAGATACCTCCCACTTCAAGAGGTGGAGCTCAATTCAAATACTCCTCCCCACTTCCCCAGTGTAGGTTTAGTGACTTACTTCTAAAGACTGGAATATGAAAAGGGAAAAATGATAACTCTATAATAGAGAAGCAAGGCAAACACTACCTTATCCAAGGGATCAAAGTTAATGTCATGTATATGCTGTTAGATGTACATAAATCAAGTTACTCTTATGTACCCCTGATGTGATGTGTGATGAAGATGCTTTGCCTCTGTATATCCTTCCTAAAACCCATAATCCCAGTCCAATTGTGTGGAAAACATCAGACAAACCCAAATTGAGGGACAGTCTAAAAAGTACATGAGCAGTACCCTTTAAAACTGTTGAGGTCATGAAAAGCAATGAAGAACTGAAACACGACCACAGACCAGATGTGATGGGAGACACAACGATAAAATGCACTTTGGTACCCTGGACTAGACCCTGAAGCAGAAAAAGGCCACAAGGGGAAAAATTAGTACAGCGCAAATAAAATAAAGTCAGGCATTTAGTTAATAGTAACGTCCCAATGCTGCTTGCTTAGTTAGCAAATGCACCCTACAACTGTCAGAAATGTAAAACATTAGATGAAACTGGCTGAGAGTATATGGAATTTTTTCAAATGCTCTGCAAATCTAGAATCATTTCAAAATAAAAAGTGTAGTCAAGGCTGGGCATGGTGGCTCACACCTGTAATCCCAGCACTTTGGGAGGCCAAGGCGGATAGATCACTTGAGGTCAGGAGTTCGAGACCAACCTGGCCAACATGATGAAACCCCGTCTCAACTAAAAGTACAAAAAGTAGCTGGGCGTGGTGGCATACGCCTGTAACCCCAACTACTGGGGAGGCTGAGACAGGGGAATCACTTTAACCCAGGAGGTGGAAGTTGCAGTGAGCCAAGATCGTGTCACTGCACTCCAGCCTGGGCAACCGAACAAGACCCTGTCAAAGAAAGAAAGACAGACAGACAGACAGACAGAGAGAGAGAGAGAGAGAGAGAGGGAGGGAGGGAGGGAGGGAGGGAGGGAGGGAGGGAAGGAAGGAAGGAAGGAAGGAAGGGAGAGAGACAGAGAGAAAGAGAGAGAGAGGGAGAGAAAGAAAAGAAAGAAAGAAAGAGAAAGAAAGAAAGAAAAAGAAAGAAAGAAAGAAAGAAGGAAAGAAAAGTGTAGTTAAAACAAAGAGCTATGCATAGATAGGAACTTTTTATTTTTAATTTTGAAACAGCTTTATTAAGGTAAAAATGATAGTGTGGTATCCAATCTGATTTCAAGGTTGAAGAAATAGTGACATGTCCAACCGGCACACACCCCATTCAAAATTATTGGTGCTTATTTAAGAATAAAGGAGGGCTGGGCATGGTGGCTCACACCTCTAATCCCACCCAGCACTTTGGGAGGCCAAGGTGGGCAGATAATCTACGATCAGGAGAGTCAGCCTGGCCAACATGGTGAAACCCCATCTCTATTAAAAATACAAAAGTTAGCTGGGAGTGGTGGCAAGTACCTGTAGTCTCCCTCTGTCTCCCAGGCTAGAGTGCAATGGTGTGATCCCTGCACTCCCAGGCTAGAGTGCAATGGTGTGATCCCTGCACTCTCAGGCTAGAGTGCAATGGTGTGATCACTGCACTCTCAGGCTAGAGTGCAATGGTGTGATCCTCAGCTACTTGGGAGGCTGAGGCAGGAGAATCACTTGAATCCGGGAGGCAGAGGTTACAAGGATCACACCATTGCACTCTAGCCTGGGAGACAGAAGGAGACTCTGTTTCAAAAAGAAAAAAGAAAGAATAAAGGAAAACATTTTTATTTCCATCTGTATGTATTTATTTATATATGTAAACTGCTTCTTTATTATTAGAACACAAATACTTATGTTGTTTGGACATAGCTATTTAATAAACCTAACAGTTTAGGTTTGGGTTTAGGTTTGGGTTTTGTCCTGGGGCACTTGAAAAATTATTGAGCCACTAAAGGTGCCATTAACTGAGAAAGATTGAGAACCTCTGGACTATACCTTTGATCAGAGCTCACTTTTATTAATTCTAAATTCCCTTTGTGGGCTTTGATTCATTTTCTTTTTGGTAGCCCTAAGCTTTCCCTTGAGAATGCGTACTTCAAACTTGTAAATTTTCTGTACACCCATGTTCATAGCAGCATTATTCACAGTAGCCAAAGGTGGAAGCCATTCGTGTCCATCAATGGATGAATGGATACACAAACTGTGGTATACGTACCACGGAGTATTTTTCAGTCTTAAAAAGGGATAAAATTCTCACAATCTTGAAAACATTATGCTAAGTGAAATAAGCTAGGCACAAAAGGACAAATACTGTATAATTCCACTTATATGAGGTACCTACGGTAGTTAAATTCACAGAGACAGAAAGTGAAGCCCGGGCACAGTGGCTCATGTCTGTAATCCCAGCACTTTGGGAGGCTGAGGCAGGCGGATCACCTGAGGTCGGAAGTTTGAGACCAGCCTGACCAACATGGAAAAACCCCGTCTCTACTAAAAATACAAAATTAGCGGGGCACAGTGGCGCCTGCCTGTAATTCCAGCTACTCGGGAGGCTGAAGCAGGAGAATCGTTTGAACCTGGGAGGTGGAGCTTGCGGTGAGCCAAGATCGCACCACTACACTCCAGCCTGGGCAACAAGAGTGAAACTCCGTCTCAAGAAAAATTTAAAAATTTTAAAAAGTGAAATTGTGGTTGCCAGGGGCTAGGAGAAAGGGAATGAAGAGTTAGTGTTTAAATGGGTGCAGAGATTCAATTTTGGAAGATGAAGCGATCTGGAGATGGAAGTTGACGATGGCTGCACAACAATGTCAACGTACTTAATGTTACTGAACTTTACAGGTAAGATGGCTACTATGGTAAATTTCATGTTACGTATATTTCACCATAATAAAAATGTATTTTTGAAATTCATGGACTACGATCATCACTGCTAAAACATAAATTAAGATTCCCACCTACAGAGGGAGCCATTGACAGCTCCTAGTCGCATTCGGGGGTTGGGTGTGCAGGACCCACAACCGCCTGAAGCTCCAGACTTCTCCTTCCCTAGACACCTGTGTGTGCAGCAGTCCTCAGCCTCCCGCACCTCTCCCCCACCCTTCTGAGACTTTTGCTGAGGTTTTTGTTTTCCTTGTTTTTTTTAACTGCTGCCAATCAAAGGGAAACAGACTGGGCATATCCGTGACTACCCCTCTCTTCTTCCTTCCAAGAGAGACAAAGTCACTAGAAGAGCTATTGTGGTACCTACACACAACAAGATACCACTCAGCCTCAGGAAGGAAGGATATTCTGACACGTGCTACAAGCGGGATGCACCCTGAGGTCATTATGCTAAGTGAAATAAGCCAATTAATCCTGTATGATTCCACTGACGGGAGGTACCCAGAGAAGTCAAATCCATAAAGACAGAAGTAGAATGGTGGCTGCCAGGGCTGGGGAGAGGTGGGGATAGGGAGTTGGTGTTTAACGGGTACAGAGTTTCAGTTTAGCAAAATAAAAAGAGTTCTGTGGATACGGGGTGGTGATGGCTGCACAAGAATGTGAATGTACTTAATACCACTGAACTGTACACTTAGAAATGGTTAAAATGGGCCAGGCGCAGTGGCTCACACCTGTAATCCCAGCATTTTGGGAGGCCGAGGCAGGCGGATTTCTTGAGGTCAGAAGTTCATGACCAGCCTGGCCAACATGGTGAAACCCGGTCTCTACTAAAAACAGAGGTGTGGTGGCGGCAGCTGTAATCCCAGCTACTCAGGAGGCTGAGGCAGGAGAATCGCTTGAACCCAGGAGGTGGAGCCTGCAGTGAGCCCAGATTACGCCACTGCATTCCAGCCTAGGTGACAGAGTGAAACTCCGTCTCAAAAAAGAAAAAAGTTAAAATGGTAAATTTTATGTTATGCATATTTTACAATAAAAATATTTATACATATATGTGTATATATATACACATTTATATACACATATTTATATATATACATATTTATTTTACATATGTATTTTATGTATATACATATTTATTTTATGTATATATACATATATGTATATGTATGCATATATGTGTATGTGTATGCATATGTATGTGTATGCATATACACATATATACACATATGTATATAGGTATGTAAAATACATATATATGTATATATGCAAAATATACATACATGTAATGTATATCTACATGTACATATATGTATATGTGTGCGTGTATGTGTATATATGTACATTTTGTATATACTATATATATTTATATATACATATATGTATATTTTACAACAATAAAATATTTTTTAAAAGAAAAATGAGTTTTTAGAAGATATATACTCCACACATGTATGTGTGTACTATCAGGTCCTTGAGGACTTGAAGAGCTCAAATCAGATTTGGCTGGCATTTTCAGAGGCAAGCCAGGCTCCTAAAACTCAGGTATGTCACAGAGAGCTCAAGGACAGGGATGCTGCTGAGCAGAGGAAGAAGATGAGGGAGTGAGCCTGGCCCAAGGAGGCCAACAGAGTGGGCCAGAGGTGGGGAGGGAAGGGGGTATTCAGAAACCAGGGTTGAGAAGAGTGTCCTAGCCAGTCCACAGGAAGAAGAAAACAAAATTCTGGTGGAAAAGCCCATTCCAGTGTCCCACTAGAGCAGTGGTCCCCACCCTTTTTGGCACCAGGGACCACCTTGTTTTTTCTTTCTTTCTTTTCTTTTTCTTTCTCTTTCTTTCTTTCTTTTCTTTCTTTTTCTTTCTTTCTTTTCTTTCCTTTCTTTCTTTTCTTTCTTTCTTTCCTTTTCTTTTCTTTCTTTCTTTCTTTTTCTCCTTCCTTCCTTCCTTCCTTCCTCCCTCCCTCCCTCCCTTCCTTCCTTCTTTCCTTCCTTCCTTCCTTCCTTCCTTCTTTCCTTCCTTCCTTCTTTCCTACCTTCCTTCTTTCCTTCTTTCTTTCTTATTTCGGAGGTGGAGTTTTGTTCTGTCATCCAGGCTGGAGTGCAGTGGTGTGATCTTGGTTCACTGCAACCTCTGCCTCCTGGGTCCAAGCTATTCTCCTTTATCAGCCCAACTATCCAGGACTACAGGTGCCCGCACCTCATACAGCTAATTTTGTATTTTTAGTTTTCACAATGTTGCCTAGGCTGGTCTTGAATTCCTGGTCTCTGGTGATTCACGTGCCTCGGCCTCCCAAAGTGCTGGGATTACAGGCATGAGCCACCATGCCCGACATGGGGACCAGTTTTGTGTAAGACAATTTTTCCAAAGATGGGGGTTGGGGGGATGGTTTGGGGATGATTCGAGAGCATTACATTTATTGTGCACTTTATTTCTGTTATTATTACATTGTAACATGTAATGAAATAATTACCCAACTCACTATAATGTAGAATCAGTGAGAGCCCTGAGCTTGTTCTCTTGCAACTAGACAATCCCATCTGGGGGTGATGGGAGACAATGACAGATCATCAGTCGTTAGATTCTTGTAAGGAGCGTGCAACCTAGATCCCTCGCATGTGCAGTTCACAATAGGGTTCACACTCCTATGAGAATCTAATCCCACCACGGATCTGACAGGAGGCAGAGGCCAGGCAGTAATGTGAGCCATGGGGAGCGGCTGTAAATACAGATGAAGCTTCTCTCACTTCTCTCACCAGTGTGGTCCGTGACCCAGGGTTGGAGACCCCTGCACTAGAAGATCAGGGCTGCTGTCACTCAGAGGAACAAGTTGGAAGCTGTTTGCACCTAAGAGTTCAAATTAAAACCAAACATGGTGGCTCACACCTGTAATCCCAGCACTTTGGGAGGCCAAGGCAGGTGGATCACTTGAGCTCAAGAGTTTGACATCAGCCTGGGCAACACAGCAAGACCTCATCTCTACTAAAATTTTTTTTAACAAATTAGCCAGGTGTGGTGGTGTACGCCTGTGGTCCCAGCCACTCAGGAGGCTGAGGCAGGAGGATTGCTTGAGCCCGGAAGGTTGAGACAGCAGTGAGCTGTGACTGTGCCACTGTACTCGAGCCTGGGCGACAGAGTGAGTGAGACTGTCTCAAAAACAAAAAAACAAAAAACAAAAATTTAAAAATAAATTAAAACCAAACACTATCTTTTACCCAATAAAAAATAATATGCAAAGTCCATAAAATGATTACATTTATTGTCATGGCTACCTGTGTATGAAGCTTCTACTCTGACTGTCTCGTCTCAGGTCACTGCAACTTCCGCCTCGTAGGTTCAAGCAATTCTCCTGCCTCAGCTTCCCGGGTAGCTGGGACTACAGGCGCACACCACCATGCCCAGCTGATTTTTGTGTTCTTATTAGAGACGGGGTTTCACCATGTTAGCCAGGCTGGTCTCAAACTCCACCCGCCTCGACCTCCCAAAGTGCTGGGATTACAGGTGTGAGCCACTGCACCTGGCCCTGACTGGGTCTTTAAGCTCTAAACTCCACCACAACCCACAACACAAGTACCAGTCATGGCAGAGCTGGATTTGCATCTCTGAGCTCTGACCACAGAGCCCACACCAATAACAACTGCCCTAAAGCATGACCAGGCAAGCTTGGTTTAGCAGAACCAGAGCTACTGCTTTCCAACATTCTAGGGAGTTTCCTTCCTTTAGCACACTTTCCTTAATGATGGCAGAGCACTGGAAGAGTGCCTGTTTTCAAATGGAAGGGAAGAGCAGTAAGGAGGGTGGAGAGAGGGAGTAAGGGTTTCTGCCCTTTGTTCCCAGGTAGAGCCCAGGCTGGCCTGGCTCCCTGTAGCATTTGCTGAAGGCAGCAGGTCACTGGCACCTCAGGGCTTCTGTTGAAATCAGCACCTTCCTGCCTCCCTCAATGGGGGAAAAGGCACCTGCTTCCTCCAGGATGGAAGCCATGGTGTCCTCCAGAAACTGAGTGTACCATTTAGAACACCTGGTAATTCCCACACTAAAAGTTCCTTTTTTTTTTTTTTTTTTTTTTTGGAGACAGAGTCTTGCTCTGTCACGCAGGCTGGAGTGTGATGGCACGATCTCGGCTCACTGCAATCTCTACCTCCCAGGTTCAAGCAATTCTCCTTCCTCAGCTTCCCAAGTAGCTGGGACTACAGGCGCATGCAACTACGCCTGGCTAATTTTTTTTTTTTTTTGTAGAGATGTCAGCCAGGCTGGTCTCGAACTCCTGACCTCAAGTGATCCTCCTGCCTTGGCCTAAAAGTGCTGGGATTACAGGCCTGAGCCACTGCACTCGGCCTTGAAAATTTCCCATGAATTTGAATTCAGTCATTCACAATGCTTCGAAAACCTCCAAGAGTTTACATGTGCTGCATTCTTCTCTTACAAAGACAATGATGCACGAATAAACTGTTAGCATATGCAAAAGGTAAGTGAAAATATATATTTAAGAAAACATTCAGGAATGAAATAAAATCAGTTTAGACTTAGCCTGATTTTTTGAAATCGTACATCTATTTTAAATAGGTTATGGGTTTTTAGAGTCAAAATGGATTTTAGCATTCAATCTTTTCATTTTGCAGATGTGAAAAAGTGAGAGGCAGGCGGGTCAAGTGCCTCTGTGGGTTCCTCTGTCTCAGTGGCAGAGCTGGGACTTGACCTGAGGTCTCCTGAGTGGCTATTTGAATATAAATTGACACTATTGGATGAGATGCCTTTGACCTTGGATGGGCTGTCAGTACAGACATCAGTTGACTGCTGTGCACATACCCTTAAAGACCTCCATCTGGCTGGGCACAGTGGCTCATACCTGTAATCCCAGCACTTTGGGAGGCCGAGGCAGGCAGATAACGAGGTCAGGAGTTCGAGACCAGCCTGACCAACATGGTGAAGCCCTATCTCTACTAAAAATATAAAAATTAGCTGGGCTTGGTGGTGCGTGCCTGTAATCCCAGCTACTCAGGAGGCTGAGGCAGGAGAATCACTTGAACCCAGGAGGCGGAGGTTGCAGTGAGCCAAGATCGCACCACTGTTCTCCAGCCTGGGTGACACAGAGAGACTCCGTCTCAAAACACAAAACAAAACAAAACCTCCTTCTGCAAGCTTTGGGGCCACACCTTCCTACACAACTTTTCTAGTGCATTGTGGCTTTTGCAGACCTCACCAAGCAGGCTCCTTGCTATTGATGCAGCTCTGTGATGCCAGCTCTAGAAACAAACCACCATTTGTTGCTTTCTAAAAAAAACCTTTTAAGCTCCAGACGACATTCGGCCTCTCTCTCCTGAGCTGAAAGGTTGGTTTCTTTGAGGTTTCCAAATGGTAGCTTATATCTTCTCAAAACGACCACAGCCCATTTGTTGGCAGCCAAAAACCTTGCCTCGATGGCCCAGGTGAGAGGACACGGCTCAGGGTTGCAGTCTGAGTGCAAAGCACATAAACATCTCTCATAATAGGCTTGGAGGCTGAGCCCAGCGGCTAGGGCCTGTAATCCCAGCACTCTGGGAGGCTGAGGCGGGTGGATCACCTGAGATCAGGAGTTCAAGGCCAGCCTGATCAACATAGTGAAGCCCTATCTCTACTAAAAATACACACCCCACACACACACACACACACATACACAATTAGCTGGGCATGGTGGTGCACACCTGTGATCCCAGCTACTTGGGCGGTTAAGGCAGGAGAATCACTTGAACTCGGGAGGCAGAGATTGCAGTGAGCCAAGATCATGCCACTGCACTCCAGCTGGGGCAACAGAGCAAGACTCCAGCTAAATAAAAAATAAATAGGCTTGCATATGGCAGAGGGTGGGAGACAAGTAGCTAGGATCTCAAGGAAGAAGGAAAACAGAGATGTAACGTGGAGCTGAAAAGAAGGTGCAGGAATTGCTTTAAAAGAAGACAAAGAGGCAGGAAGTAAGACCTGTAATTTACAACGTCCTATAAAAGTTGACTCTTGCATACATGGACTGACTGCTGGGACTACAGAGGCACTTTTCAAACTAGTACAAGAAGGAACAAGCTTGCCCAATGGTGCCATCGCTTAGAAAAGAACCCTTTATTTTACCTCCACCTAATTGCTGTGCCTCTGCAGTGTAAGAGGCCTTCAAGTCTTGGTTGGGATGATCAATGTGACTTTGTGCCCTTAGTCTCCCTATCTGAGAAATGAAGATTCCCATTGTACCTGGGCCAGCTTCATATGACCTGAGCAATCATTCAGGGCCCTGTGTTCAAAGCATTAAACCAAGCATGGTTTAATGCTACGCTGTTATCATCCTGGAATTCTTAGGGGCCCCACATTTTCATTTTGCACTGGGCCAGTAAATGACGTAGTTAGCTTGGTTAGTACCTATCTCAAAGGGTTGTTGTGAGTATTAATATTTTGGAAACACTTTATTATTTGGCACACCATTCATCATTCACTTTAATTCCAGCTCCCATAACTGTGTTGAATTACCAAGTGGCTATGACTGTTTTTATTATTCAAATTCTATCATAGTAGAAAGCATGCCTCGGTGAAAAAGATTATTTCTCTCCAGACCCCAGATTGATTTTACAAGGTTCATCCCTCTTTGAAACATATATTCCTTTTCCCATTTTTCCGTCCTATGAGTTGTTATAGTGCCTCAGAGTTTAGGTATTTGACCTACAAGGCTCTTAGAAAAGTGTGGGATCCAGAGAGAAAGATAACTGAGCAATTCTGTTTTCTTGCAAGATTCCAAAATTCTTAAAGAGATTAGATTAGGACCAAAATCTTCTGATTTAACAGAGAGGGGCTAAGGGACAAAGCAGAGGGAAGCCAGGGAGATGTCCTTCAGACTGTTCTCATAGCCCATGACCGCCCAGCCACATTGTGCTATTCATCTGCCTCCTAAACATCCTTCCATTGCGGCCACTTCTCCTCTTCTCTCTGGGTGTACAGCAAGCACATCAGCCCAAGCACAGCCATGTACCCCTGACTGCACTCCCTCCCTCGCCACGGCCATCTCCCCAGACCCACTTTTCTTTTTTGAGACGGAGTCTCGCTCTGTCTGGCCCAGGCTGGAGTGCAGTGGTACAACCTCGGCTCACTGCAGGCTCCACCTCCCGGGTTCAAGCAATACTCCTGCCTCAGCCTCCGGGGTAGCTGGGACTACAAGCATGAGTCGCCACACCCAGCTAATTTTGTAATTTTAGTAAAGATGGGATTTCACCATGTGGGCCAGGCTGGTCTTGAACTCTTGACCTCAGGTGATCCACCTACCTCGGCCTCCCAAAGTGCTGGGATTACAGATGTGAGCCACCATGCCCAGTCAGCACAGACCCACTTTTGTTGTTGTTGTTGTTTGAGTTTTTAAAACGGCTTTATTGAGATATAATTCACATACCATTCTATTTACCCATTTAAAGTGTGCCACTCAAAGATTTCTGATAAATGACATTATTAATTTTTTAAAGTCGTGCTAAATATATATAAAATAAAATTTGCCATTTTCACCATTTTAAGGGTATAATTTGGTGGCATTAATTGCATTCAAAATGTTGTACAGCCATCATTATTTCCAGAACTTTTTCACCATTCCAAACAAAAAGTCAGTACCCATTAAACAATAACTCTCCATCCCTCTCCCCCACCAGCTCCTGGTAACCTCAATTCTACTTTCTTTCTCTCTCTGTGAATTTGTCTATTCTAGGTATTTCATTTAAGTGAAATCATAGGATATTTGTCCTTTTGTGTCCCGTTTATGTCACTTAGCATGACGTCTTCAAGGTTCATCATGTTTTAGCATGTATCAGAACTTCATTCCCCTTTATGGTTGACTAACATTCCATTTTTTTTACATTTAAATTTAATTTTTTTTTTTTTTTTTTTTTGAGACAAGGTCTCGCTCTGTCACCCAGGCTGGAATGCAGTGGCGAAATCTCGGCTCACTGCAAACTCTGCCTCCTGGGTTCAAGCGATTCTCCTGCCTCAGTCTCACAGGTAGCTAACATTGCAGGCGCAGACGACAGCGCCTGGCTAATTTTTGTATTATTTGTAGAGACGGGGTTTCACCATGTTGGCCAGGCTGGTCTCAAACTCCTCACCTCAAGTGATCCACCCGTCTCGGCCTCCCAAAGTGCTGGGATTACAGGCGTGAGCCACCGCATCCGGCCACATTCCACATTTTGTTTATCCATTCATCCACTGAGGATGTTCCATCTGTTGGCTCTTCTAAATAACGCTGAAGGAATATTGGTGCAGAAGTATCTGTTTGAGTCTCTGCTTTCAGCTATTTGGCATATGTACTTCCAGGGCCTGCTTTTGACTCCTTCAGTCCATTTGCACTCAGCAGCTGAGAACGACTTTTTACCAACACACATCCAATCATATCACTTTTGTACTTACAATTCTTTGCTGGCTTAAGATAAAAGATGTAAATGCTCACCAAAGTCTCCAGGGCCCTGAGCTCTGGCCTGCCGACCTCCAAGTCCCCTGGCTCTTCCCTTTGCTCTGCTCCAGCTGTCTAGATTTTTCTCCATCCTTCAAGAGAGCCATGCTCCTTTTGGATTTCAACATGCTGGTCCCTTTTTCTAAAATATTCATCCTCCCGCAGCACCCAGAGTTTGCTAGTTTTTGCTTGGCCAGTTCATCCTCTATCTTTCTCATTCATCTTGCTTTAAAATGCTCCTGAACATCTCCCTTCCTCCCTCCGGCTCAGCTCCTTCCTTACTCGCTTCTGCTCCCATGGTTCCTGTCTTTCGTGACTGTCTGTTCGAGGGGCATTATTGTCCAATGTCTGTCTTCCCCGCTGTAATAATAACTGTATGCATTCATCCACTGGAGTCGTTTCCATCTTTTGGCCATCATAAATAATGCTGCAGTGAATATTGGTGTGCAAGTATGTTTGAGTCTCTGCTTTACCAGATAAGAAAGCCTGGGGATGCTGTCACAGTAACAGTGCCCACTTAGACATTTGGAGGCCAGTGCAGACCCACAGGGCAGTGTTGCCCACTCCCAGGACTCCGGAGCATGGCTGCCTCCCTGTGCCAACACTGTCAGTCACTAGCTCAGAACCCGGCATACGCTGGTACCAATTCATATCTAAACTGGCTGAATGAGCAGACAGAACGGAAAGTACAGGAGGGACTCGAGTTTTGGACAAACATTACTTACACTGTGGCTCCTAAGTGCTGGGCATCCTTACCCACACTCCCAGCCTCAGTTTCCCTAACCTAGAGAGCGCACACTAATATTTACATGTTCAAAGGTTATTGGGGAGGTTGAGTTTTTATTTAATATTTTAATGTAGATTTTTAAAGTCATTATGCCAGACAGACTGGGCCTCACTTGGTAAACACTGACGTTTAGCATTTAACACACCTTTCCCCAGCCTGGAAGGAGGGGCCGAGATCCCAGTTCGGTAACCCAGCCCCTGCTGGAGTACTGGGTGGTATCTAACGCCATCCACCCTTCTGGAATCTTTACGGCCCACCTCTGAGTGGGTCCCACGGGAACCCTCAGCCGCATTTTCTTTCACCATGCCTCCCGGTGCACTCTGGGGCGTTCGCAGCTCTGAAGCCCGCCGGACAGTGCGTCCGGCCCCGCCCTGGGCCTCATTATCTACGTTTCCGCGTCACGCCCGCTGAGAACTTGGCAGGCCCTCCCGCGGGGTTCGGGAACACTGTGTGCTTAGCGCCCGCCCTCCTCCCTCCCGCCGGCCCCGCGCGGTCCGTAGGGTTTGGGTCGCTGGGCCCCAGGTACCCGCACCCGGCAAGCAGCCACGGAGCCCCTCGCGCACTTGTCCTCGATACCCTTGAGTTGGGGCCACGCAGGCCACTCCTCGGCCACTGGCTGGGCGTCCAAACGTGGGTCACCCCGCGCACAGTCTAGAGGTTCAGAAAGATGCTGTGGCCCACTTTAAAACAAAGCCCAATTATTAGCGCTAGGCGGCTGTTTGCGCCGGTCCGGTGTCAGATCCCCCAGCGCTGCGGACAACCCGTACCCAAAGGAAGCCGAGCTGGAGCTAAAGATCCCGGCTCCGGAGCCATCTGACCGGTTTTGAGACCTCCAGCTCGTCGCCGTCCTGGCTGCGAGAGCTTGGGCACGGTGCCGGGGCTCAGTCTCCTCTACTGTGAAATGGCGATAACTGTTTGTGCCGGGTGACAGCACGTGGCGCGCGGCGGGTGGCGGGGATGGCCGCGGTGCGATCCCACGCCTCCAGAACCCCACCTTCCCGCGGCCCCCGATCGGCCCCGCCCCGGGGGCGCCCCAGCTGCACGCGCGGCGCTGGCTCCAAAGTGCGTCACGGGCACCGTCCGCGCTCCTTCTGCCGCCAGGGCGAGGCTGGCACCCGGCCAGCGCGGGCAGGGCCACGGGTGCCCGGCTGTCTCCCGGGTGTGGAAGGCGCTCAAGGTGCGCGGCCCGGGACGCGCTACTGGGGGCGCCCTCCGCGGCGGGCAGCGCGCCAGGGACCGGCCTGGGCAGCCGCCCGGGGCGCGAAGGCTGCGCTTTCCCTACCGCCCTCCTCGCTTCCTCCCGCACCGCGGCAGCGGAGATTTCCTCTCTTGGAAACTACGCGGATCCTTTTGGGGATCCTCGCCCCGCCCCAGTTCTCCGCCCCCTCCCCTTTGCTGGGGCGCCTGGACTGGCCCGCTCAGGGGAGGAGGCTCTGGCAGCCTGGGCGGGGAGGTGGCGGGGGGCCGCGGAGTCGCTGGCCATCGATTCGCCCCGCCATGTGACGCCGTCCTTAGCCCTGCGACCCCCCGCGCGTCCCGGGCCTGCGCCCCCGCCCCGCCGCGCCGAGCACCATGCTCCTGCCGGGACCTGCACGCCAGCCGCCGGCGCCCCAGCCCGCGCAGCATCCCGGCCTCCGCCGGCAGGTAGAGCCGCCGGGGCAGCTCCTGCGCCTCTTCTACTGCACTGTCCTCGTCTGCTCCAAAGAGATCTCAGCGCTCAGCGACTTCTCTGGTAAGAGTGCCCTCCCTGGCTGTGCGCCCCCCGGCACCGCGGAGCGCCCAGGTGAGCCCTCGAATGGGGGCAGCCGCACCAGCGGACACGGCCGGGTAGGATTAGAGTTGAGGCGTGCTCACAGACACTTGTCTTGTCTGGTGTGAGCCCTTGGCATATAGGTGGCTGTGAGTGAAGTGGCGACAGGGGACTGCCACTCCCAAGAAGGAAGGGTGTGTAATGTATTTAGAGTTTCTCGCCCTGCTGTTGACCTCGTCAATTTCCTAGCATTAGGGACCCGGTCCTGACCCACGCTGGTTCTCTGGAGGCTCCTTAAACTGAGCCCTGTGCTGCGCCCAGCGCTGTAAAATACACGTGTTGTGGTCGGAGGCGTTGCACCGGGTTTGCCACCCGCGTAGCCCATTTGCCCATGTAAGGAGACTAGCCCAGGGGACACCTGACCTCGAGTCCACATTGGCAGGTAGGAAGGGAAGCCCGCGGGGACTGGAGGTCTGGTGGAAAGGCAGTGAGGGATGAGGAGATACTTAAATAACAGAGAGGAACCTCTCTGCCAAAGTATACCGGGGTCCTCCCTCTCCAATTCCAGTTTCCTTCACAGAAAAGAATGACTTCCTACTCTCAAATCAACTAGGAGGCTTTTCTTTTTGGGAATCGTGATCCAGGTTCTCGCAGCGGATCTCAGCTAGTTCTGAGCTTACAGGTGTGACTCCCCAAAGTGAAAAGTGAAAAGTGAAAGGGATTTCTAGGTTGACGATAGACTTAGGAGCACATGCTTATGTTAGCACTGCAGTTGCTTACGGTAACACAAGTCCTTGCAGACGAAACAGACCTGGATCTCCCTCTGGCAAGGCTGGAGGCCTTCAGCCAGCTTAGGGAGCAACTCTGAGCCCCACACTTCTCCTTCTCCAGGGAACCTCTCCCAAGTTCAGACTTTGCACAGTCAGTCCCTATCGGGTCCTGCAGTGCAGAGTCTTTTGCAACATCATGGTGGTAAAGGGAGTCCTCCTCAGTCCTGTTTGTGCAGTAGGCTAGTACATAGCAAATTGAACAACGGCAAACCAGAAGTTGAATTGGGATTCTAGTTTACTTACAGAGAATGTCATTGTTAGTGGAGAGCCCTTAGGTCAGAGGTTCTTTGCTTTGAATATGTAACATCAAGGCAGTATTCCTACCTAGCAAAGGAAGCCAAGATATGCCTACTTGGCAAGCCACCCGTGGCCCTTAAAATCAAGTATCCCAGGATCAGAACTCTGTGGTAAGCATTCTGGGGAAATGCATCAGGCTTTTCAAGTGCTATTAACCTTTTTTTTTTTTTTTTTTTTTTTTGGTACTAGAACTTTCTTGGCTGCTAGAAAAGCTCTGTATTAGCTTATTTGAGCTATGGAAAGCAGTTCTGAGTTCAGCCACCATCTAGCTCTGAATTCTAGGGAAATAACTGAAAACTGACAAGCCTTTTTGTGTGTGTGACATGATTGCAACTGAACAAATATTGCTTTAGGCAAATTGCAGTGCAATCATTAGATTGTTTTCACAGATCATAGACACTTAGAGTTTTGTTGCTTTAGGGAAGCAGTTGCAATACTTGTAACAGTCTATAGATTACCACCCAAGCAGTTGCAATACTTGTAACAGTCTATAGATTACCACCCAAGTTTGGAATTGTCTGTATCTAGCAACTGTTATATACAGTGGAGTTGAGCTATCAAACAGGGAGGCTATATCCTTAGTAAAATGAATGATTTGATACATGTTATTCTAAATAGTATAAATGATAACAGGCATTTCCTTCTGCTTTCCATGCGAACCTGAATTCCAGGGTTTCAAAATCCCTGAGCCAGCAGTAGGTGGTGATATTGCTACCCACAGCCAGTCCCCATTTTTCCTCTCATCAGTGATGCTCTCCAGAGATCTGAAGATTAGGGAGAACATGTCAGAAGCCTTTTGGGGAGAAGAAAAGAAATATAATGTCCTCCCAAACCACTGAGGCCCTTAAGTTTGAACCTTAATTCCATATCATGTGAGGTCGGAGAAATATTAGAAAAATCTCACGGAGAAAGAAAGATCATCTTCCAGAGTTGGCTCATTTGACTTGGGTTTTAGCCGCCCTCCTTCTGCAAATTCCTAAGCTCCAAAGATGACCATCTTATTGTCCGGTTCAGTGTTTCAGCTGACGCGAACCGCCTGTGGCCTCAAAGCTTGCCGCTTGTGTTCTTGGGACAGTCGGTCCTGTTCCTTTTTATGAACTTGAAGGAGTGCATAGAAACCAAAGCTGAGGCCTGGAAAGAGACAGTGGACCCTCCCCCGCAGAGCCTGATCACAATAAACAGGGCTAGAGAGCAGTGTTTGACAATGCAGATACTTGCCTGTTTTTCTAAATAAGGGGAACATCAAAAACTAGCAGAGGATAGAGGAAACTTGGGACCCCTCTGCCCTGTGAAGGAGGGAGGATGGTGTATCCATGTGAAAGAAAGTGCCAGAATGTCAGGGGTCCCAGCCATTGTCTGTACAATATAGGCCCCCCTCTCCCCCAAGGAGATTAACAGTGCAGAGTTTTGGAAAGTTCCTTAAGCCTTTCTCTTCTTTGCGGCTCTTCCTTGAGCCTTTTCCTGGGGCTGTCAGCTGGTGTAGTTTTCCTGGGTCATTGATTTTTTTTGCCCTTGGGGATTCCAGCATCGATCTCACTCTTAATAAGCCAGAGGCAGCATCGTGGCCCCCTCCTTCTCCCCATCCATGCTCGTGACGTTCTAATCACCTCGAAGCCTGCTGGTAAACAGGCTCCCCAAACACCGCCTCCTCTCTCATCCCCAAAGATTTTGAGATGTCGCCAGCGGCCACTGGAAGGCTATCATCATTGCATTAAAAATGAATCCCAGCGAAGGCAAGAGAAGTTCATGCAAAATTAGTGCCTCTGATCCTTAATCTCATACTCAAATGTGCTTGGCTTTCGTCCACTTTCCTCTTTGGGATAGAGTTCTGTTCATTTGACTGCATTCTCAAATTGAGGATTTGGCTTGAGACGTCTAAATTCATCATTGACTTGAAAAACAAAACAAACCCCAGAAGTATAATGCTATGCCCATCGTCTTTGTTCAGAGAACAAGACAGGGAGCTGGAGCTTGAGGATGAGTGCTGAGAGGAGGGAGGGGTACCCTCTTGAGTAGCAGCCATAAAGAGCAAGGGATCCTCTACATTTTTGCCGTAAAGAGTGGTGTTTCAGTGTGTCTCTTGTATTTAGTTTGTGATGGTCCTTCAGTACTTACTGTTTTGTGTGTGTGTGTCTGCTTTTAATTTGTGTTGTTTCTCTGCTGAAAGCAAGCTGGGTCTTCTCTTTCTTCCCTACTTCTTTCCTTTGTCTCCTTTTCTTTTTCTTTTTTTTCCTTTCTGAGACGCAGTCTCACTCTGTTGCCCAGGCTGGAGTGCAGTGGTGCAATCTTGGCTCACTCACTGCAACCTCTGTCTCCCAGGTTCAAGCAATTCTCTTGCCTCAGCCTCCCGAGTAGCTGGGATTACGGGCACCCACCACCACACCCAGCTCATTTTTGTCTTTTTAGTAGAGACAGGGTTTCACCATTTTGGCCAGGCTGGTCTCGAACTCCTGACCTCAGGTGATCCACCCACCTTGGCCTCCCAATGTGCTGGGATTATAGGCGTGAGCCACCGCACCCAGCCTCTTCTTTTCTTTTTCTTTCGTTTCTTTTTTTTCTCCAAGAAGTTCAAAGTGTTGATGGGCTTATAGGTAGAGGTGGGGAGGAAGGAAGGGAAGGAAAGGGTAGAAAGTTGTTCTAGGTCTCACTTGAATTCCTCAAGAACTCCTGGCCTTGGACAAAGTAGACATAACCATGTGTTTCCACATTTGATTTTGCCCTAGGGCACATAGTGGTGAATGTGAGAAGTAGGAGGGACACGGGATGGGAAACAAGGAGAGTGGGGCAGCCTTTAAGGCCTTCCTTGTACCCAAATGTCCCCAGACCTCAAAGAAAGGTCACTCTATAATAGAAGTGTTGTTTTTTTTAAAGATAGAGTCATGCTCTGCTGCCCAGGCCAGAGTGCAGTGGCTATTCACAGGTGCAGTTGTAGTGCACTGTAGCCTCAAACTGCTGGCCTTAACCAATCTCCTCCTGCCTCAGCCTCCTGAGTAGCTGGGATTACAGGTGTGCACCACCCACCTGGCCTGGGCCAGTGTTCCAGTCCCTGCCATTGGTAACCCAAGTGAGCATTAAGTGGTACTTGGCACCAGATTGTATTAGTTTGCTAGGGCTGGCATAACATTATACTACAGACTGGGTGGCTTACACAAGGAACATTTATTTTATCACAGTTCTGGAGGCTAGAAGTTCAAGATCAAGGTCTTGGCAGAGTTGGTTTCTTCTGAGGCCTGTCTTCTTGGCTTGTAAATGGCATCTCCCTGCTGTATCTTCACACGGTCTTCCCTCCACGTGTGTCTGTGTCCTAACCTTCTCTTCTTACAAGGACATCAGTCATATTGGACTAGACTCCTTCAAATGATCTCATTTTAAGCTAGTCACCCATTTAAAGGCCCGATCTCCAAATACTATCATAGTCTGAAGTGTTAGGGATTAGGACTCCAATGTATGAATTTTAGTGGGATGCAGTTCAGCCAAAACTTAGGTCATTTGCAGCCCAATAAATAAACCTGACTGGTAGCTCTTTATTTCATTGGCCAGGAATTCCAGGGTATAGAAGTATGGTAATTCAATTGAACCTGGGGCCTCAAGGTGGGAACTCGGTATTGATGGACACAACTGTTCATTTTGGAGAGGTTGAACCTTGTTATTTGCTTTCAGATAAACATTGGGTCTCAGCGCTGGCAGCACAATAACATCTCCTGGGGAGACTAAAAAAAAAACATAGACATTCAGGCTGCACCCCAAGACTTCTGATGTAATTGGCCCTGGGAGAGCCGGTCACAGTCACTGATCTCCTTTTGAAAGCTCCCCGGGCAATTCTAATATGCGGCTAGAGTTGAGGACCACACTTTTGGATTTCAGAGGGGAGGGTGACCTCCTGCCCATGCATCGGTTCATCCAAGGGTACACAGTGTGGCTGGGTGTCCCCTTCACCCCCTACCCTAGGGCTCATCACCAGGGAGACCAGGACTGTATTTCCCCAGCATATCAGCACCTCCCAATACAGACACCTGTGCATGCACAGCCATGCAAACACACACATGCACACACCCTTCCCTCTGCCTTGTATTATGCCTCAGTCACATCATCCTTTTTATTCAAGATTTATCTTTACTTTAAAAAATGTATGGAGTGAAAAGCCAGCTCGTAACTAAAGAAAAACAAACCAAGTATCCAAAGGAGTTGTCTAGAGGCCACAGAAGAAGAGAGATGAATAGCCAGTGTCTGAATCTTCTCATCTGTTTCCATGGAAAGTGACTATATCTGAAAAGTTTTCTGCCGGCTCTTTTTGTGGCAGAGAAGAGTCTCGGCCCACAAGTGGTCCCTGTTATTGATGGCTTTGGTCTCCCAGGTGCTTTATGGGAAAGGGGAGCCTAGCAGCAGTTTCAGAGAAGAAACAGGAAGAGGGTAAAAGTTAGTTGAGCTCAGTTTTTATCTGATTCATCCTCATAGCAACTCTATGAGGTCAGGCCCGGTCTCATTTGCAGATGGCAACTCAGCCTCAGAAAGGGTAACAAACGTGCCCAAGACCGCCCAGCTAGGGAGCAGTGCTGAGGCAGGCTGTAGCACCAGGGCTGGCCAGAGCACGGGGATGGGGCCAGGCTGGGGTCTTCGCCTTCAAGGGTGTTGGGGGTAGGGAGGAGCAAGACCAGAAAAAAAGGTGCCACAATTTGCCTAACCTTTCTTGATCGTTCATGCGGTGATCGCTGCCAGTTCAGGTACTTCTGAATAACTGACCTTTTCCTACCTTTCCATCAGCATCATTTCATCATCGTCCTTCCCAAGTGGGTGCACTCACAAAGTGGTCCAGTGGGATAGGAGAAAAATGTCAGAACTTCTGTTCTTGCCTATTGGCTTTTCCATCTTAACAAAAAAAAGGAGTTAAGTTTTGCTTAAAATTAACATATAAATTGACAGAACATGTGATTTATAAATAAGTGTGCATATATTGGAGATGTGTTATCAAAATGTTTCTGTTCATGATGTTTTTTATAATTTTTTCTGCCAGTAATAATAATTATTTTTAAAAACTTTTATTTTAGGTGTGGGGGTACATGGGAAGGTGGGGTACATAGATGAGTTCATGAGTTAAAAAATTCAGAGGTCACTGATCTTCACAGCCATCCTGTTGACTTAATATCTTAAAAATTCTCAGTGAGGCACCACTCTGAGGGTAGTGTACCGTGAGAGAACAATTGCTGCCTTGTTACCCACCCCTACTGCCTGACTTGCCTACTGCTCTCCCCAGCTCCACAACTGCTAATCAAATTTAGACGCAGGATTTGAACCCAGTACCTATCAGGTTTTAAATATCCATACTGATGGCCGGGCACTCTGGCTCATGCCTGTAATCCCAACACTTTGGGAGGCCGAGGCAGGTGGATCATTTGAGTTCAGGAGTTCGAGACCAGCCTGGCCAAAATGGTGAAACCCCATCTCTACTAAAAATACAAAAATTAGCTGGGCGTAGTGGCGTGCTCCTGTAGTCCCAGCTACTCAGGAGACTGAGGCAGGGGACTCACTTGAACTCAGGAGGTGAAGTTTGCAGTGAGCCAAGATCATGCCACTGCACTTCAGGCTGGGCAACAGAGCGAGATCCTGTGGGGAAAAAAAAAAATCTATACTGTCACTGAAGCTGAGCAATGGACCAAGAAGGTGGGAGCAAGGGTGGGGGCTGGAGAGGGGGGTCTGAAGTTTTATGATACTTTGTCACTATTTTAATGAGGCTGGTATATTTGTATCCTTCTGTAAGGAAATGGTTTCTCATAATAATATAAATCCTAAATCCTAGAGTCACGAAGATTTTAGTACTGGAAAGAGAATCTCGGATTGGAAAGGCAGCTGACCAAGTGATTCTGGTGTTCCGAGTTTCCCCTTGCCCCTTGGGGTACCTCATTCTGCCACCCCTTTAGTTGGCGCCCACATGTGCACTGCCGGCTCAGCAGAGGCAGTAACTTCCTGGTTTCCCTCAGCACGAGTAAAAAAGTTGGTGAGTTAAAAACACTTTTAGGGTTTTAAAAAATTTTTACAGCCTAGCCTATATGGTGAAACCCTGTCTCTACTTAAAATACAAAATTTAGCTGGGCATGGTGGTGGGCAACTATAATCCCAGCTACTCGGGAAGCTGAGGCAGGAGAATTGTTTGAGCCTGGGAGGTGGAGGTTGCAGTGAGCCAAGATCATGCCACTGCACTCCAGTCTGGGCAACAGAGTGAGACCCTGTCTCAAGAAAGAAGAAAAAAAGTATTTTTTACTTTTGAGATAGGGTCTCGCTCTGTCACCCAGGCTGGTATACAGTAGTGCAATCATGGTTAACTGCAGCCTTAACCTCTGGGGCTCAAGCCATCCTCCCACCTCAGCACCCCCTAGTAGTTGGGACTATAGTCACATGCCACCAGGCCTCGCTAATTTTTTTGGCTTTTTTTTTTGTAGAGACAGGGTCTCACTATGTTGCCCAGGCTGGTCTCGAACTCCTGGACTCAAGAGAGCCACCTGCCCTGGCCTCCCAAAGTGCTGGCATTGCAGGAGTGAGCCACTGCGCCTGGCCCTAAAAATAATATATTAAACACATAAAACACTCTATGCCAGACACTGTTCAAAGAACTTCATGTTAAGTCATTCAATCCTCCCAATTGTAGCTATAAAGGAGATGCTTGTATAAAAAGTTCAAGAAACTGAGGCAAAGAGCGTCACTTTTGGGGATTTGAATCCAGGTAGCCTTTCTAATACTAAGGGAAGAAAACAAAATAAATTACACGTAGTTTAAAGCAGAGGCACTTCTGTCATGTCTATCTCTTCATTTACCAGAGCCAAATCTTTCCCAGGACTTATATAAGTAATGTCCATTCCTTGTCCTGTTTAAAGATAATACCATCTAGCCCCAAAGAACTGATTATAGAATTGGGTCTGTAATTTGTTTCTGGAAATTGGTGTTCTGAAACTATTTTCCCCACAGAACACCTAGAAACGCTGAATAAAATATAAGAAACATCTTTTCATGCGTAAGTGAGTGGTTAAATGTAAGAAATATCCAGGAAACAAAAATGAAGAGAGAATAGAGAACTAGGGATGATAGCTGGTGCAAACCCTGTGGCTACGTTGGAGTTGCTTGATGTTCTTGACAATGAAGATTTAACAGGTGCCTGAGCGCAGGTGATAAGGCATGAGACCACTGTAAAGTGAGGGATTAGAATAAAGACCTCTATATAAAGTCAGGACCTTGAAAGCCTAAACCTTCATTAAAAGGTGGATGCGAAACAAATCAGACTTCTTGTAAAGAAAGATGACAAAGAAACTTGTCATAGCCTTGGTTCAGGATTGGAGAAAAAAATAATGTCTCTTGAGACAGTGTAACCAAAATTCTGCCTTTTGGGGAGTCTAGGTTTTGAATTCATATTACCTTTACTGGGAAACCCAAACTGAGACACTAATAAAGTTGGCCCATGATACCTGGTAAAAGCAAACACCTAGATAACTGCCTGCATGGGAACATCATCAATATAGGCCCATCTATAGATTCCTATAGATGAAATGCTGCTGATTATGATCACACAATTCAAAATTACATTATATGAGCAGTAGTCAGCAGCGATGACATAATTCTTAAGTAATAAAAGAGAGAATCTAGGGCTGGCCATGGTGGCTTATGCCTATAATCCCAGCACTTTGGGAGGCCAAGGTAGGTGGGTCACTTGAGGTCAGGAGTTTAAGACCAGCCTGGCCAACATGGCGAAGCCCTGTCTCTACTAAAAATACAAAAATTAGCTGGGCATGGTGGTGGGTGCCTGTAATCCCAGCTACTTGGGAGGCTGAGACATGAGAATCGCTTGAACCCAGGAGGCAGAAGTTGCAGTGAGCTGAGATTGTGCCCCTGCACTCCAGCCTGGGCAACAGAGCAAGACCCTACCTCAAAAAAAATTTTTTAAAAAAGAGGCAATCTAAAAAGAGATTTAAAAAGGAATCTAAAACATGAGAAAGGAACGAAAGGCTATCAAGGAAAAACAGGTGTATTTGTAAAAGAATCAAATATATTTACTCACACGAAAAATATATTCATTGACATGAAAAGCCTGATGGGTAGGTTGAAGAGCAGATTAGATATAGCTGAAGAGAGAAACAGTGAGGTGAAAAAAAAAAAAAAAAGCTGGAGAAATTATCCAGAATGAAGCAAAACAGGTAAACATATGGAAAACATGGAAGAAAAGTCATAAGACATGGAGGATGGAATGATGGTTGAATATACATTTGATCAATATTCCAGAAAAAGAAAGTAGGGAAAAGGAGAGAGAGGCGACACTCAAAGTGATGATGTGCTAGGATTAATTTTTTTTTTGAGATGGAGTTTTGCTGTTATTGCCCAGGCTAGAGTGCAGTGGTACAATCTCAGCTCACTGCAACCTCTGCCTTCCAGTTTTCAAGCACTTCTCCTGCCTCAGTCTCCCAAGTAGCTGGGATTACAGGTACCCGCCACCATGCCCAGCTAATTTTTTTGTATTTTTAGTAGAGATGGAGTTTCACCATGTTGGTCAGGCCAGTCTCGAACTGCTGACCTCATGATCCACCTGCCTTGGCCTCCCAAAGTGCTGGGATTACAGGTGTGAGCCACCACACCTGGTCCTGTCCTAGGATTAATTTTTAAGAATTAATGAAAGATTCAGAGTTAAGCATTCCAAGGAAAATAAATAAAATAAATTTATACCTGAATGTGTCATACTGAAACTGTAAAATACTAAAGACAAAGTGACAGTCTTAAAAGCAATCAGATAGTAAAGGAAATGTTATCTATAAAGACTTTGCAACAAAAACAGTGGGAGCCATAAGACAGTGAAATAATATTTTCCAGGTTCTGAGAAACAAACAAACAAAAAACAACCATCAGCCCTGAATTATATACCCAGCTAAACTACTTTTCAAGAGTGTGTGAAATAAAGACAAATTTACCACTATTGAATCTTTACTAAAACAGCTACTAAAGGGGTCAGGCACAGTGGCTCACACCTGTCATCCCAGCACTTTGGGAGGCCGAGGCAGATCACCTGAGGTGAGGAGTTCGAGACCAGCTTGGCCAATTTGGTGAAACCCGTGTCTGTATTAAAAATACAAAAATTAGCTGGGTGTGGTGGTGTATACCTGTAATCCCAGCTACTCATGAGGTTGAGGCAGGAGAATCGCTTGAACATGGGAGGCAGAGGTTGCAGTGAGCCAAGATAGTGCCACTGCACTCCAGCCTGGGCAACAGAGTGAGATTCTGTCTCAAAAAAAAAAAAAAAAATTGGTGGGCAAAGAAATGGTACAATTTCAAATGCCCTTTATCCACATTCCTTGCTCTGTCTTCTGCTGAGGGAGTATCACCTTTTTGTGTTGAGAGGGATGTTCTCTAATATATTTCACTCTTTTGATGGCAAAAGTCATGAGACACTTTCTTGACCCACTGGAGCTCTTCCAAGGACTATAACTTCCACCCTGAGATACTTAAGGCTCCTCCACAGGTGAGCCTCAGTTTCATGGTGACCACACACTGGAAGTTCTGTAGGGAAGAATGGGAAACAGTCTAAAGCCTCTCAGGTCCCGGATGCTGTGCTAGATATGATACAGCCTACTCCAAAAAATCATTCCTTTCCTGGGGAAGCTTGCTTTTTAGTGGGTCCGTGGACACACACATTACAGAGGAGTTTGAGGGATGAGCCATAGATTTGGCAGGTCACGTTCTCCAAAAAATAGTAAGCAAACCACAGAGTTTGGAACTGAGTGTTTGGAAGTATGTTCACAGACCTACTAGATGACTCTGTCTATGCGTAGATTTTACATTTCCTTACATGAATTTCTCACCCTTATGTTCTCTCCGACACCTGTATCGTTTGCTCACTCAAGCCTCTGGAAATGAATTTCTCCTGCACTAACAAGTTAGAGAATGAAACGATACTGGGATGAAGTGATGCTTGGGGTTCATTTCAATCTGAGCACCAAGTTTTCCACACGCAGAAAACCAGGCAACATTAAAATTCAAAACTCGGGCCACGGAGTCTGAAACGTATGTTTGCGAACAGTCTGATTTCATGTCTGCCTCTGATGCCCTGTGAATACAAATCGCCTCATCTGGGGCTGGAGGAGCAGAGAGGAGGAAACCCAAGAATGATCTCCAACACAAATCTTTAATTTGGATGAGTATAATAGAGTGTAATCCCATTTCAAGTCTGTCAGCATTCCTTTGATGATTACAAATGAGTCCCTTTTCCCCTGCAATGTGGGGGAATAATCTGGATAAAATAACCCTTTTTGTCTGCAAAGGCCCATGCGATGCATACTCGTGACAGCTTTCAGAGTAGTGTTTCAGAGACTGAGAAGAGCAGACTGTGCTACCACGTCATCCCCTTTCTTTCTCTTGACTTAGAAGATTTCTCACTCTTTTCATGTTCAGTGGCTTCCGAAATTCTCAGGCTTAGAAATCATAAATCATCGTACTGTACTGAGCAACAAGAGAGACCCAGGTCACCAGGTCCTTTTCCCTCCCTGCCTGCTCAACAGGAGACGACAGGTGGAAATGGGAATGTATGATCTTATCTAGAAGGCCAATTTGTACAGCTTTGGAGGGATATCCTTGAAGAAATGCACACAATTTTATAGTCTCTTTTTCATTTAAAAAAAAATGTACACTGAACCCAAGTTCAGGCTTACATGCTTCCCTTTGTCAATTTCCTTGTAAAATTAAGGGATCGTCATTTTAAACACTTCGTTCTATTCTCTGAGACCCGAATGCCAGGACACTCGTTCCAAAGCTAACGATGCAAAATGCTTTGTGGACAGGCCACCCTGGACACAAAGATTCAGAATGAAAAGAGGTCTTGAGAACTCCAGTGCTGCGGTCCCACTCCGTGGTACTGGTCACAGCAGGCTGTGGAGAACCACATAGAACAGATCTTGTGGTCTTGTTTGTTCTGCTTTCAAGTGCACAAGTGCCTCTCACCTGCTTTCCCTGTTTTTTTTCTTTTCAGTTAGAATGCCCCAGGATGATGATGATGATGATGATGATTTCTGACAGAGACCCATTCTGTTACCCAGGCTGGAGTGCACTGGCATGACTGTGACTCACTGCAGCCTCAACCTCCAGGGCTCAACAGATCCTCCTGCCTCAGCCTCCCAGGTAGCTGGGACTACACACCCTACTAATTTTTAAAAGTATTACAAATTAATATGTAGGGTGGGTACAGTGGCTCACAACTGTAATCCCAGCACTGTGGGACACCTGAAGTCAGGAGTTCAAGACTGACCTGGCCAACATGGCAAAATCCCATCTCAACTGAAAAAAAAAATACAAAAATTAACTGGGTGTGGTGGCATGTGCCTGTAAATCCCAGCTACTCAGGAGGCTGAGGTAGGAGAATCACTTGAACCCGGGAAGCGGAGGTTATAGTGAGCCGAGATCACGCCACTGCACTCCAGCCTGGGAGACAGAGCGAGACTCTATCTCAAAAAAAAAGTATTTTGTAGAGACAGGGTCTTGCTATGTTGCCCAGGCTGGTCTCAAACTCCTAGCCTCGAGCGATTCTCCTGTCTCAGCCTCTCAAAGTGCTGGGATTGCAGATAGGAGCCACTGTGCCTGGCCGAGGATTATTTTTTATTGGTGTTATAGCTCCCAAAAACCATAAACTAAGGCTTTGAGGCAAAAGGTCTTTTCTTGTCTCAGACTTCTGTGTTTCTCCCTGGCTATTCAAGTCAAGGCAGGCTATCTGGGCTTGTCAACATTTGCCAAAAGTGCTATATGGTCTTTCCAGGGGATGGCTGTCTTTATCCGGTGAAAATTTTGCTTTTCCAAATGTTTAGTTGAGATCAGTGATTCTCAATCCAAGAGTGATTTTGTCCCTCGGGAATATCTGGCAATATCTGGAGGCAATTTTCTTTGTCACAGCCTTTTAGTGGGTGGAAGCCAGGGACACCGCTAAACATCTCACAATGCCCAGGACTGCGCCCCCACAGCAGAGAACCATGCAGTCTTCGTACCAAGGTTGAGGAACCCTGGGCTAGACCAGCAGACTTGTCCTTGTTTTATTATCGACACTTTTAGAACCTGAAAAAAGTGAAAACTTTTGTTTTTTTTCAATCAGAGTTGAGTCTGGAGTGCCTAGACAGCTCTGAAAGACTCTCTTCTCCAAAGCTAGCTTGTCTTCTGTAGCCTGAAGGAGGTCTTCAGTTCCATAAAGCCAAAGAAATGAAAATCCACAGGCTGCTATGCCTCTCCACACTCTCTAGCCCAGGGGGGTTTTAGTCAGAATTTTTCCCCCTTCCTTTCTTCCAAGGACCTTGTCTATGTGTTTGGCCCTTTTGCCTTCATCTCGAGTTAGACTCTTGGCCATCATTAACGTCAAAGTGAAATATCGCTCTGGAGAGGTGTTCAAACTTGAAATCACTTGCTCACTTGACGTGCGAGGATGTGTTTGCAACACATCTCAATTATTTCAAAATCTCGGTGAAACAGTTGCATGATGGGGGTGGATAATTTGATTTGAACATGAAAAAGGAAGAGAGAAAGTCATGAAGATAATGCAGAGATTTTTTTTTTTTTTTTTTGGCATCTCCCACTGCCTCCCTGACTTGCCTCCTTCCCTGTGTTCCTGCTCTCATTCCCCCTACCTCTCTCTCTCCATCCCCGGCCACCCCACCAGTCTCTATGCACTCACATACAGACAGCTTGGGCGTTACATTGTGAACAGTGCATTCAGCCGTCTGTGCTGCTGTTATACAGTTATCAGGATATGCTGGAGTTTATGTGGTCATGGGGCTGAGCACCGTTTTACGGCCCACATCGAGAAGGAGGAGTCATTGGACTCCTCTGAAATGGTAACTACCATCCCTGCCCAGAGGCCTCAAGACTGCAGAGCAGCTTCCACTTTCTGAGCGTGCCTCCCTCCGTCACCCCTTCAGACAAGTCACAACTCTACTTAAAATATTTTTTTCCTTCTGCCAAACACAGAGAAAATATAGTATTGTTTCCAAGAGAACGAGCAGGGGCACCAGCAGGAATGGGTGTGCAGTATTTGTACAGTTTTGTGACTCAGTCCATCTGAATTTCCAAGCATTTTAAGAGCTTTGTCCCAAAAAAAGGTCTATTGTGTGGCTCTTGGCACTGAAGAAAATAGCAGGCCTGTCAGAACTCTGTTTCAGATTTAATTTTCAAGTGGGTGATGTACGAATGCTGTCCAACGGGAGGGCATTTTCTCATTCCTGTTCACTTTGGTGCCATAGAACTTCAGTTTTCAGAATCAGCTCAGATTAAAAAACTGAAGCATCTTTTCCCTTGACACCCTTTTAATAAAAAGGCACCATGTTCTTAAGCAGAGATTACTGTGGCTCTTAAATGAATATGGCTTCCTGCAATGAAAGTAAAAACATTTGACAATGTATATAATAAATTTTTTTTTCAGAGCATCTTCTTGGAAGACTTTACTATTCTTTGTTTCTATGCAGTTTGGAAATGCAGGCCTAAAGACATTATTGATCTTCTCAAATGCCTCTTGAATGGAGTATTTACTGCTGGGTATAGATGGTGTAAAAAATAGGCAGAGGCTGGGCGTGGTGGCTCATGTTTGTAATCCCAGCACTTTGGGAGGCTAAGGAGGGCAGATCACAAGGTCAAGAGATTGAGACCATCCTGGCCAACATGGTAAAACCCCCATCTCTACTAAAGACACAAAAATTAGCTGGGCGTGGTGGCACATGCCTACAGTCCCAGCTACTCGGGAGGCTGAGGCAGGAGTATCGCTTGAGCCTGGGAGGCGGAGGTTACAGTGAGCTGATATCGTGCCACTGCACTCCAGCCTGGCGACAGAGCAAGGCTCCAACTCAGGAAAAAAACAAAAAACAAAAAACAAAACAGGCTGAGGCCAGGCACAGTGGCTCATACCTATAATCTCAGCACTGTGGGAGGCCAAGGTGGGAGGATGGCTTGAAGGCAGGAGGTTGAGACAAGCCTGGGCAACATAGCAGGACTCCATCTCTATTAAAAAAAAAAAAAAAAAAAGCAGGAAAAACTTGTTTTTGAAGTTGCTCTTTTCCTAATTGTTTTCTTCCCTGGACCTTAAACAGTGGACAGTGACTTTTCTCATCACATGTATACTTTATGTAGAGTGCACAGTTTGTCCTCCCTGTCCCTGTCTTCTCTTGTTGATAAAGATTATGTACTACATTTTTTAAAAAAAGAACTGAAGCATCATATCTGACCCCTGGATCCCTCTGAACTGTGAATAGATGATAAACTTCTGGGCTCAGAAATTTTCTCATAATGTTGCCAAGCATTAGTCCAGTGTGGAGGCAACTTTCTGCTCAAACCACTCATCTGGGTCCCGTGCCCAGTGTCACCCATCCTCAGCAAAACAACCTTTATTTCCTTCTTCCTGGTTTCCAGAAAGTTCCCCTAAAGCCCCGAGGAATCACCCAATGAAAGGGGCTTTTTACCAACAGGAAACTTAAGTGGAGCGCCAATACACAACATGGATTGCACCAGGCTGGGTCTAAGATAAAACCAGACTGTGGACAACAGAACAGATAAGACCCACATGGCTCTGCACTGCCTGGGTCTGTTATTGTGTGGGAGGAATGTCTTAGTCTGTTGCTCCTGTGGGTGTAACTAAGACATGAACTAGGAGCCTTCATCCGTAGAAAGCAGTCAGACACCTGAGAACCAATCCCAAACTGCAGCCTTCCACAGAACCTTCTGGAACCTTCTGGAATGCAACTCATTACTGCCAGAGGGTCTTTGATGAGTGTCTACTCTCCACCATTTGTCTTCATTACCCACATACTCTCTTTCTGTGGAAAGGTAAGTTGTTAGAGTTTATGCAGTCTGGTATATTAATCAAGAGCTTTACTTTAAAGAATGTCACTTTTATGATTCAGTCTCACAGACTGGGTTAAAATGGCAGTGTTGACTATTAAGTCGTAAATTACTATAATGATCCTTATTATTATTCAAGCAAGCTGTGAGAAATGAGCATTATCTCACAATATCTGCCTTTTAGTGGACCTGAGGGAAGAGTGTATTTGCTGGAATTACAGAAGCCTGAGAACCACAGAAGAATTCTCACTGCAGGGCATTCAGGGTCCAAGGCTGATTCTATTTTGCATGCTCAGTCCTTACTCAATTTATTTTTATTTATTTATTTATTTTTTGAGACGGGGTCTCGCTCTGTCGCCCAGGCTGGAGCGCCGTGGTACAATCTCGGCTCACTGCAACCTCACCTCCCGGGTTCAAGTGATTCTCCTGCCTCAGCCTCCCGAGTAGCTGGGATTTCAGGCACCCACCATCAAGCCTGGCTAATTTTTGTATTTTTAGTAGGGACGGGGTTTCACCATGTTGGCTAGGCTGGTCTCAAACTCCTGATCTCAGGTAATCCTCCTGCCTCAGCCTCCCAAAGTGCTGGGATTATAGGCATGAGCCACTGTGCCTGGCACTCAATTTATTTTTTAATTAATTAATTAATTAATTTTGAGATGGATGTTCGCTCTTGTCCCACAGGCTGGAGCGCAGTGGCGTGATCTCGGCTCGCTGCAACTTCTGCCACCCGGGTTCAAGCGATTCTCCTGCCTCAGCCTCCTGAGTAGCTGGGATTATAGGCATGCACCCCTACGCCCAGCTAATTTTTGTATTTTTAGTAGAGACAGGGTTTCACCATGTTGGCCAGGCTGGTCTCGAACTCCTGACCTCAGGTGATCCACCCGCCTCAGCCCTCCAAAATGCTGAGATTACAGGCGTAAGCCACTGCACCTGGCCCCTCAATTTAATTTTAATAGAAGTATCAGGGAAATAAGCCACAAAAGGACAATGTACAGATGTTAGAACAGAGCTGTCCAATAGAAATATAAGGTAATCCACATATGTAATATTAAATAATTCAGTCGCCATATTAGAAAAAGTAAAAGGGGTGAAATGAATTCTTCTAGTAAACTTTATTTAACCAATATATTCAAAATAGTATTATTTCAACATTAATGAATACTTAAAAATTCTTAATGAGATATTTTATGGGTTTTGTTTTTGTTTTTGTTTTTTGTTTGTTTTGTTTTGCTTATGAAGGCTTGGAAATCTAGTGTATATTTTACACTTACAGCATATCGCAGTTGAGATGGCCACATCTCAAGTGCCAAGTAGCCATGTATGGCCTGAGGCCACGACTCTGGGCAGTACAGCTTTGGGTAAGTCTAGGGCAGGGCAGAGGGGGGCACCTGGGATCAGGTGTGGAGCCTCAGGCCTTGTTTAGCACCCTTTGGTGAGGGCACTTTCTTTCCATAAAGCCCAGGTCAAGCGTGCCTCACAAGGGGGCCAGGGGAGGTGCCTCAGTTTACTTGGGAGCTTGGCCTCTCCAGCTTGCCTTCCTGCTGCCTGGAAGAAGGTTCGTGTCCTCTCGCCTTCTCTAGCCCCTTTCCCAAGAACCCTCCCAAAATTGAGTCCTGTGAAGGGCCAGGGGTGCAAGGGGTCACCCACACAATGACAGGACCCACCAGCAATACCAGAAGTTGGCCAACCCTACTCATCCAAATTCCTTTCTGCCAACTGGACGTCACAAAAGGCTTTCAGACTGCCGTCCTGTGGCAACTCCATTTTGGGTTCCGGGGATGTAAGGGTTACTATATTAGTCCATTCTCACTGCTAATAAAGCCATACCTGAGACTGGGTAACTTATAAAGAAAAAGAAGTTTAATGGACTCATAGATCCACATGACTGGGGAGGCCTCATGATTATGGCAGGTGGAGGAGGAGCAAAGTCACATCTTACATGGCAGCAGGCAAGAGAGCTTGTGCAGGGGAGGTCCCCTTTATAAAACCAGATCAGGCAGGGCACAGTGGCTCATTCCTCTAATTGCAGCACTTTGGGAAGCCAAGGTGGGTGGATCACCTGAGATCGGGAGTTTGAGACCAGCCTGGCCAACATGGTGATACCCCATCTCTACTAAAAATACAAAAATTAGCCAGGCGTGGTGGCTCATGCCTGTAGTCCCAGATACTCAGGAGGCTGAGGCATGAAGATTGCTTAAACCCAGGAGGCGGAGGTTGCAGTGAGCTGAGATCACACCACTGCACTCCAGCCTGGGCAACAGTGAGACTCGGTCTCAAAAAAAAAAAAAATTAGATCTTGTGAGATTTATTCAATGTCATGAGAACAGCAGGGGAAAGACCCACCCCCATGACTCAGTTACCTCCCACCGGGTCCCTCCCACAGCATGTGGTGATTATGGGAACTACACTTGGAGATTTGGGTGGGGACACAGCCAGACCGTATCAGTTACTGAGCTGGGCGTCGTCTTCCTTGACTGCACATTGACCTCTGAGGCGCTTCCCGGTTAACCTCCTTCCACAGCTGAGAAAACCCAGGCTTGGCACAGGCAAGGGATCTGACCCAATGTCTCCCATCTTATTAGTGGAAGGACCAAGACTGTGCTCCTGTTTTGAGTCACCATGCTGCCCCCAAGATCAGATCTCAAAACAAGCAGACATGGGGGGCTCAGAAACTCCCCAGCCTAGAAATCTCCTGTCACCCAACAACACTAAGGGCTAAGCTGGCCACTTATTATTCTGGATTCACACTAGAATGGCCTTGGGGAGTGTTTCACACGTGCTGATGTCTGGAGTCTCACTCCCAGCTAACTGAATATGAATCTCTGGGTTGGGGCCTGGGCACTGATATTTACACAAAGCTTCTGAGGTGATCCTAATGCATCGCCAAGGTTGACACCTGAGGAACCATTGCACACTTTTTCATTTTAGTTATTAAATATGTAATATTTATTATTAGTTTTCCAGACACAGAAGTGTTGCAAGAATAGTACAGACATCCTTTATACCCTTCACTGGGATTCCCCAGTGCTACCATTTTACCCCATTTGCTTTATTATTTTCTAAGTGGCCGATAAGTTATCCTTTACCCCTAAATATTCCTGTGTACTCCTTAATAACAAGGACTTTCTCTTATATAACCAAGGCAATGATCAAAATCAGGAAACTAACCCTGCTACAATATGGTTTTCTAATGTATGGACCTCATTCAGATTTTGCCAGTTAACCCAATAATGTACACTGGAGCAAAAGATAATCCCAGATCATGCATTATTTTAGTTGTGTCTCTGTAGGTCCCTTTGAGCCTGGAACAGCTTCTCAGTTTTTCTTTATCTTTCATGGTATTGGCATTCTTGAAGAACACAAGATGGTTATTTGATAGAATGTCCCTTAGTTTGGATTTGGCTGATGTTTCTTGGTGGCGTATTCTTATGCATTTGGGGTGGGACTGTCACAGCAATGGTGTCGTGTTCTTCTCTGTGCATCGCATCAGGAGGGACTTGCTGATGGTTTACCCCATTACACCAAAGTGAATGTTGATCATTCAGTGAAGGTGGGCGCAGGTTCATTGCATTATATTGCAGAAGCCATCGTCAGCCATACTTGCTCTGATTAACCGATCATCTTATGTAGCCATTTATCTAACAAAGCTGTAAGGGTCTTGAACTCAGGATGAGCAAGCCTTAAAGCAGAAGAGAAGAAAGAAAGGAAGGCTCTGGAACCTGGAGCTTTGGCTAGGGGACAGGTCAGGGGAAGGCACCACCAAAGTTGCTCCCGGTGTTAGGATGAAGAGGAAGGAGAGCATTCTGTCTAGAAGGGGTTTGGGGTTAGTGAGAGGGGCACAGGAGAGTCAGAGCTGCCCACTTGTGGTTTTGCTGAGGGCTACACTGTGGCAGGCAGGTCTTTCATTGCTGCTTTTGAAAATTTTGTTTCGCAATCCTTCATCTGAAACAGAGCAATTCCCTTTTTCTAAGTTTTGGCCCACTTTGCAGGTGCTTCATCTGTCTTCTTTTCTCTTATTTTTGGAGACAGGGTCTTGCTCTGTTGCCCAGGCTGGAGTGCAGTGATATGATCATCGGCCACTGCAGCCTTGACCTCCTGGGCTCAAGCGATCCTCCTGCCTTAGCCTCCTGAGTAGCTGGGACTACAGGTGTGCACCACTGCACCCGGCTAATTTATTTTATTTGTTTTAGTTTTTTGTAGAGACAAGGTCTCACTTTGTTTCCCAGGCTGATCCTGAACTCTTGGCTTCAAGTGATCCTCCCGCCTCAGCCTCCCAAAGTGTTGAGATTACAGGCATGAGCCACCACGCCCAGCCCTGTCTTTTCTCTTGGGATCGATGACTTCCGCATTAGCTCCAGGAATAATTTCTGTTAAGGTGATACCTGGCTTGACACTTCTGGTAACTCCGGTTGTTTACCTATTGCTTATCTCCAGAACCCATGTGATGCTTCCCACTTCAAAGCACACTAGCGCCTGCCAGCTTGAAGGCATCTCCTGAGCTGCTGGCAAGCAAGGCCTTTTTACCCACAGATTAAACCTCTTATTTGTTTTAATAAGTGATCAAAACTTGGTTTGCCTCCTGTGCGTATGTTGGTTGGGGCCAAGAGGGGGTGGTGGTGATTTCTGTCCACCTGGGACCTCAGGCCGCCTGGTGGCCCCTGAACAGAAGTGAGGCAGGCAGAACAGTGAGCATGTTCCCCGTCTGCCTCGCTGCAGTCAGTGTTTCTGCCTGTGGTTGTCTTTGGCGCTTTATCAAGATGTGTCACTCCCTTGCCTTTGTTCCCCCTCCTTCTTATATTTACCCTCACCTGGGCTGCTAAGTGCTGCAGGAGAAACATCGGGTTGTTGTGGAGATTGTGGCCACAACAAAATTAGGTTCCCCACCCTCAGGTTGTCCCTGGCTGGTCTCTTCCTCGTGCCTTTGAAGAAAACAACTCGTGGAGGTCGTCATACTCATGAAGGTGAACATTTCACAGAGCAGGGCACTGTTGTGGGTTGAGTTGCATCCCCCTTCCCACAAAAGACTTCTTGGAGTCCTGACCCCCCAGTACCTCAAAATGTGACTGTATTTGGAGATACTCATTACAAAGGTACTCAAGTTAAAACGAAGTTGATAGAACGGGCTTTATCCAGTATAATGGGTGTCCTTATGGAAAGGGAAAATTGGCCAGATGCAGTGGCTCATGTCTGTAATCCCAGCACTTTGGGAGGCTGAGGCGGCAGGATCACTTGAGGCAAAGGTTCAAGACCAACCTGGCCAACATAGCAAGACCCCCATCTCTATTAAAAAATAATAAAATAGCCGGGTGCGGTGGCTCATGCCTGTAATCTTAGCAGTTTGGGAGGCCGAGGCGGGTGGATCACTTGAGGTCAGGAGTTCAAGACCAGCCTGGCCAACATGGTAAAAATTGTCTCTACTAAAAATACAAAAAAATTAGCTGGGCATGGTGGCGGGCACCTGTAATCCCAGCTACTCGGGAGGCTGAGGCAGGAGAATGGTGTGAACCTGGGAGGTGGAGCTTGCAGTGAGCTGAGATCACGCCACTGCACTCCAGCCTGGGCGACAGAGCGAGACTCCGTCTTAAATAAGTAAATAAATAAATATAATTTTATATATATATATATATATATATGGGAAATTTTGGACACAGATGCACACAGGGAGAAGGCCACGTGAAGATTGGACTTGGGCTGCCACGAGCTAAGGAGCTGGTGGAAGCTGGGAGGGAGATCCTTCCCTAGCATCTTCAGAGGGAGCGTGGCCCTGAGAATGCCCTCCTGTCAGCCTTCTGGCCTGCAGGTGTGAGGTGATGCATTTCTGTAGTTCTAAGCTACCCAGCTTGTGGCACCTTGTTATAGCAGCCCGAGGCATTTAATACAGCAGCATTCTGAGCCCTTCCCATATCAACTCTTCATTTAATCTTCACCACAACCGCCCCGCCCATAAGTGCTGTTGTTATTGTCTTCATTTTATCTTCGTTTTATCCATGACATGTGCAGCACAGAGAGGTTCAGTAATTTGCTCATGGTCACTTGAGATAATAAACCCCCACTCTAGGAAACCTTTTATGCCTGCTTTGGCTGTCAGCAAAGCTCTCCTCTTTCCTCCTGTCCCCTTCCTCTCCATCTCCTTTATGAGGCCTTCCTCGTTGTCCCATCTCTTTTTTTGCATTTTTACTTTTTATTAATTTTTTTTGGGGGGGGGAAATGGGGTCTTGCTGTGTTGTGCAGGCTGATCTTGAACTCCTGGCCTCGAGCTGTCCTCCTGTCTCAGCCTCCTGAATAGCTGGGATTATAGGTGTGAGCCACCATACCCAGCTGTTGTCCCATCTCCTAAATGTCTGCCTTCCCCAGCATCCCTGCCCACAGTTCCTGCCTCAGTAGCCCCTCATGAGCCTCAGCAGCCCCTCATGAGCCTCAGCCACCACCTGTGCTGACGAATTGCTGCTCGCCCTCCTCCCACGCAGGATGCACCATGGCCCCTGCAGGCTTAGCCCATCCACAACAGATTCACAAAGCCTGTCCTTCGATGCTGGATTTCATAGATTTCCCAGTCAACAGTACCACCAGCTTAAAACCCTGCAGCCATGCCTAAATCCTCTCTCTTCCCATACCCCAAGTCCCCACGTCCGACCAACCCCTGCTGATTTTATGGCTAAAGCCCTGTCTTTATAGTCAGGATCAGCTGCAGAATTTGCAAGGCCCAGTGCAAGATGAAAACATGGGCTCCCTTATTCAAAAATCAGAAGAAAAGCACTGCTGCAGGACTAACATATAAAGCATTTTCTTTCTTCTGCAGTCTCTGTGTCTCAGTTTATCATGATGCTTTCATTTGTTAGTTAATGTCCTTCTAAGTAAAGAAAAATTAACATTTTAAATTACTAGGGTGGATGGTGCTGCTCCTCTTTACATTGTGTAATGCCAGATTGAAATAGGAACATTTGGCCCAAACGTGGAATCACAGAAATGACATAATTTGTATTTTGCACGTGGGGTTTTTTGCCTCACAGAAGCAGTGAGACGTTGCAGGAAACTAATTCAGCTGGGTTTTTGTTTGTTTGTTTGTTTGTTTTTGTTTTTCCCCCGAGACGGAGTCTTGCTCTCTTGCCCAGGCTGAAGTGCAGTGGTGAGAGCTCAGCTGACTGCACCTCTGCCTCCCGGGTTCAAGCCATTCTCCTGCTTTAGCCTCCTGAGCAGCTGGGATTACAGGAGCCCGCCACCACGCCCGCCTGATTTTTGTATTTTTAATAGAGACGGGGTTTTGCCATATTGGCCAGGCTGTTCTCGAACTCCTGGCCTTGTGATCCACCTGCCTTGGCCTCCCAAAATGCTGGGATTACAGACATGAGCCACCGCACCCGGCCACTCAGCTGTTTTTATTTCACTTTTTCACACCTATGCTATCTACTGCCACTCTCTACCTTTGGCTTACTGATGTGTAAGGAAGAATTGAAAGGAAGAATAACTATGACTCTGCTATCTTTGCGTCTCCTGTGCCATCATTTCCAGTGGAAGTGGTTGGCTACTACAAGGAATCAGATGAGTAGAAAAGGCTGGGAGAGGGTTCCTTGTTTGTTCACGTTTCTTAGAATGCCATTGACTTGGTTTTCAATTCTGATTCTGTAAGAGAAAGTGTGACCTCTTGGTGCTGTCAGCATCTCTTGCAGACTCCGTTGTGGACATAGTAGGCTTTCTTTATGCTCACTTGGAGCCTCGCTGGGCTCCCATGCACTGCAGACCCACCAAGATTCCATGCTTACTGCACGGCAGACACGCCATGGGGAGTGCGGCGGCAAGGGGCAGTGGTAACTCATATTGTCGGTGTCTCGTCTGCCCATGCACATGTTCTATTTCCCCGTTGGATTTCACTGATAAAACATAGATTCAGACAGGGTGCAGTGGCTCACGCCTGTAATCCCAGCACTTGGGGAGGCCGAGGTGGGCAGATCACTTGAGGTCAGGAGTTCAAGACCAGCCTGGCCAATATGGTGAAACCCACTCTTTACCAAAAATGCAAAAATTAGCCAGGTGTCGTGGCGGGTGGCTGTAGTCCCAGCTACTTGGGAGGCTGAGGCAGGAGAATCACTTGAGCCTGGGAGGTGGAGGTCACAGTGAGCCAAGATGGCACCACTGCACTCCAGCCTGGGTGACAGAGCGAGACTCTTTCTCAAAACAAAACATAGATTCAAATATAAAATGAGGAGGAATTTTAAGACAGTAACATCAGAGTATTAAGCCAAGCTCGGGGCCCCTCTCAGCATGGGCCCTGTGTGACTGCACAGGCCAAACACCCTTAAATACATCTCAATTTCCCTCCCTCTCACACCCTTCCCCACTGCTGTGGTCTCAGTTGGCACCTTCCTCATTTCTCTCCTGGAGGACTGCCTGTACCCTGATTTCTTCAAGGGTCTCTCCAGTCCACTGGATGCAGGCCAACCCAAGGTTTCTCTGCATTGCAATCCAAATAGCATCACTGCCCTGCTTACCAGCCTGCAGTAGCTCCCATGTCCCTTCAGGTTAAAATTCAGAATTCCTAGCAAGGCACTGCTTATTTCCCCAGCCTCTGTGACAGCCTAACACCCTACAGTCGAGCCCTGCTGATCCTGGAGAAGCTCCCTCTGAGCCTTTGCACACCTGTCCCTGCTACTGGAGGATCATTTCTACCTGGTTACCTCCTGGCATCACCTCCCACCCAAAAGCCTTCCTCATCTCTGGGATCAAATGTAACCATTTTTGCCCTCTCCCTACACACCCTGCATTTCCTCTCTCCCAGCATTCATTTCGTGATATACAATAAGCAATTGACTAACTTGTCCTTAAGGCGAGGGCCACACCAGGTCTTCTTGGTGACGAATGAGGGAGCAGCGAGCGCTTTTGCCCTCTAATGGCATCTGTGGATCACTAGCTGGAGGCCTTGCGACTCTAAGAGCCAAGCTATTCAAGTGCTACAAATAACACTGCATGGCCTGCGGTCTTTCCTGTTTCCTCTCTGCGTCTATCAAGAAGGAACAGCTGTTTTTTGAAGCCCTGCTTTCCTTCCCACAGCTCTGCTCACCCTCACCCTGCTTGGCCTCCAAACTCAGAGCCTTAACTTCCCTATAATACAGTTTCTCTCCAACTCAACTTGATTCATTCATGCAGGGTCCTAGTTCTCTCTCTCTCTCTCTCTCTGCCATTCCAATTCTCCTCTTTCCATTACCTTTAAGAGAACCCTGGCTGGGCGTGGTGGCTCACACCTGTAATCCTAGCACTTTGGGTGGCCAAGGCAGGTGGATCACCTGAGGTCAGGAGTTTGAGACCAGCCTGACCAATATGGCGAAACCCCATTTCTACTAAAAAACCAAAATTAGCTGACTGTGGTGGCACATGCCTGTAGTCCCAGCTACTCGGGAGGCTGAGGCAGGAGAATCACTTGAACCTGAGAGGTGGAGGTTGCAATCACACCACTGCACTCCAGCTTGGGTGACAGAGTGAGACACTCTGTCTCAAAAAAAAAAAAAAAACCAAAAATGACCATGAAAAGGGCGTTCATTTATGGTATAAGAGCTGAAACCAAATGGCAGAGGTTCCTCGATGGAGCTCTGCTGGGACCGTGCTTATCAGCCATTGAACCTCTTCACCACCTGGTGCACATCCAGGAAGGCCCCGCTGGTATTGATGTAGGGGTTATAAATAAACATTATCAAGTAGGTGAATTTGCAGCTACAGAATCTGCAGGTAATGAAGATTGATTGTAGATGCACCAATGAACTGGAGGTCAGATTTTCAACTTAACCATCCAGGAGATGGCCAGCAACCCAGAGCTAGAAAAAAGGATTCCTGGAGGGTGGAGAAGAAAATAGAAGTCTTACAGGCTCAGAGACAGACGAATGTCATCCCTCAGCTGTCACCTGAGCTGTGGCTATAAAATGAGGCAACAGACTAAGAATAGTAAGCATAAGATTGAGGCCAGGCTTGGTGGCTCATGCCTGTAATCCCAGCACTTTGGGAGGCCAAGGCGGGCAGATCACTTGAGGTTGGGAGTTAGAGACCAGCCTGACCAACATGGTGAAACTCCGTCTCTACTAAAAATACAAAAAAAATTAGCCAGGCGTGGTGGCGCACGCCTGTAATCCCAGCCACTTGGGAGGCCAAGGCAGGAGAATCACTTGAACTGGGGAGGCAGAGGTTACAGTGAGCCGAGATCTCGCCACAACACTCCAGCCTGGGCAACAGAGTAAGACTCCATCTCAAAAAAAAAAAAAAAAAAAGATTGGGGCAGTCAGAAGTGACCACAGTCAGCAAAGGAAGGATGAGGGGGAGTGAATAAAGGGTTCACAGGAGAATTAAGAAAGTATGGGCCCTTGGGGCCATTCGGTGAAGCTGAGCCAGGTCACTGGCGAGTGTGCCAGGGAATCAATTAAGGATGAATATGAAGCTTGAGGCCAGGCCAGCATAATTACCATGTGGGCGCCCGTATTTCTTTACATTTGCTGACTGTCAATCCAGCCTCCTGTGTTTCTGTGAAATGCAAAGGAAGAAATGCTGTGACTTCCCCTCATTCTAAGGTGAAACCAAAGAAGGGGAAACTGAGAGACTTGTCCGAAATCCTCCACCGAGCCAATGTGGGGGCTGGAATAGATACAGCCAGTCGCCCAACCTGTTCTCTAGGCACGGCTTTTTGGATCTGCCATTTACATCTGCTTCAAGTTTTAGAAACTTCCAGGTTCTGGCTTTTTTGCTGCTTTGAGGGAACAAAGCAGTTCGGTCAAGTGTACAACAAATCTGTCCTTCTCCTAAATCCGATCATCTTCAAAATAGATTTTTGAGGTTTATAGTACTACTCTCCAAATGTCATTATCATCCCTAAAGTGGAAAAAAAAAAGGTTTAATTATTATGAGCAGTGAAATTACCATATAATCTTCCAATTAACTGAATAAGGCACCAAATAAGTGCCCTCAAGCCTTAATTTCTACCTTGAAGTTAAGGTAGGTATATCATGCCTACCTTGATCATCCTACACATCCTCAAAGTGGGCAGAGTTGAAAGGCTAAGTGGGTGGGGTGTGAAGGGGTGCCCTTCCACCCTCCTGTCTGTTTGTCGAGCTCTGTTGGTCCTTCCGATTGGTTGGCGACCCTGAGTGTTTCTGAGAGCCTTTTGTTGTACGTGGGGTTAGAACCACTAATCTGGCCAATTCCAAGCAGAAAAGATCAAGTATAGATTTCATATCTGAGTTTTAAGTGGTAGTAAAAAGTTGCATTAAGTTATCAAATGCACTGCGATCCTGGCTTCATCGCCAAGTAGCTCTGCAGTTTGGGGATTATGCTGCGTCCCGAAGTAAAGAAAAGAAAATTGTTCTGTTTAGATGCTTGGGGTAAAGGGGGATTGATCCAGTTACTTTTAAATTAATCTAATTCAGATGGTGTTCACTGCATAACTTTCTAAGGTTGGTACTTGGTCAAAGAACAAGGTGTTCATTTTTATAGGATTGAGGGCTTTTGGTTGAAAAGGCATGAAGAAGTTTCTACCAGTCCTGTTTGAAATAAAATAGTAGTGTAATCTAAAGATTGTAATTCAAGACCAACACAACACATTTAGAGTAAGTTTTTAAAATTGGTTGACTGATGTACTTCTCCCTCTCTCTTTCTGTAGATGTGCATGTAGCATATTACATAGAGAAATCTATAAGCCCTGGGTTATGTTGGTTGCTGATGAGGATTAATTAGAACCTACCACTCAGTTATTCACTTTTGATCTGCTCTTGCTCTGGTAGTCTTCTTCACTGTGTTATTCATTCAAGAGCTGTTCATTGGGCCAGGCGCAGTGGTTCACACCTGTAATCCCAGCACTTTTGGAGACCGAGGCGGGCAGATCACCTGAGGTCGGAAGTTTGAGACCAGCCTGACCAACATGGAGAAACCCTGTCTCTGTTAAAAATACAAAAAATTAGCCAGGTGTGGTGGCACATGCCTGTAATCTCAGCTACTCAGGAGGCTGAGGCAGGAGAATCGCTTGAGCCCAGGAGGTAGAGGTTGCAGCGAGCCAAGATCGTGCCATTGCACTCCAGCCTGGGCAACAAGAGTGAAACTCCCTCTCAAAAAAAAAAAAGAAAAAAAGAAAAAGAACTCTTCATTTTCCTATATGATGACATTCTGCCATTCTACTATATGACAAAGTCTTTCTAGCTATTCAGGATATACCAATAAATAAAGCAAAGTCCTTGCTTACATCGCAGAGGGGAGAAACAGGCAACAGCTCTCTATGCAGCAAAATACAGCAGAGCCAGGGGTGTGGGGCAGGAGGTGTGCTGTCTTGCAGAGCAACCCAGAAAGGTCTGATTGATGAGGCCACATTGGTACAAGAGGCTGAATGAAGGGAGGAAGGGAGAAAGCAGATGTTTGGAGGAAGACTGCTTCGGGCTGAGAGACAGTTAAAGCAAAGGTCCCGAGGTCAGAGTATGCTTAGCATTTTTGAGAAACAAGAAGGCACTGTGGCTGGAGTCAAGCAGGAGAATGGCAGGAGATAAGGTTGGATGAGGTCGGATGAAGCAGAAGGGGCCCCAGTGGCATGGGACTTTAGATTTTTGTTTGGAGTCAGAAATCCATGCAATGGATTGACATGTGTACACAAATGCCGAGACAGCCACAAAAATCTGAAATCCATACATATAAATATACATATGGGCAACTACATAGGAAAATCCACTTAAAATACATGTGAACATATGGGGGGAAATTATGGGGCTTGATGAATCAGAGGGTTGGTGTACAGAAAGGGAAAAGAAGTGAGAAAAAGTGACAAGATGGGTGATAATTGGGTGACTATCAGAAACCAATGTTAACTACAAGAATTCAAAGTCCAGGTGTAGCCCAGAATGAGGTTTCTTCCATCCTGTGCCTCCCCTGTCTTCTGGGGCCTTGTCCCCTCTGTCGTTCACTTGTGACAGCAAACAGGGGAGAGAGAGGGAGTGGAGGTCACAAAGGGTCTCAAGGGCCAGACCTTCAAGTGGCAAGCATCATTTCTGCCCTCTTTCCGTTGCCCAGAATTTTCCACTGGCCCAGTGTACTGCAAGGAGAGATTGGGGCAGGGCGGGCCGGGAAACATACTACTCCCGTGTGCTCAGGAAGAAAACATATTGTCTCTGCCTTGTCTGGACTCTCAGTTCACCTTCTCTCCTCTGTGGTTTGTTTCAGGACTAGGATCTGAGCTCATCACTTAAGAGTGGTCACAGCTATCCTTGGTCATCCCTAACTTGGGAACCCTCCAAATATCTAAAACACAGGCTGGTGGCTCTAGTTCTCTTCACAATGAACCTCCAGGTTCACCTTCTTATTCTCACACCTGGGACTAGAGGAAGGACTTAAACTCAGACCTAACTTCACCTTTTGATCTTGATGCCCCTGGGTGTGTAGTGCCAGTCCTGAGCCCTTGTTCATGGGCTCTTTCCTGTACCCTCAGGACCCCTGACTCATGGCTCCCCACCCCCCAACCCCATGCCGTTGCCAGTTCTCTAAATGCATTCACAAACACAAAAGAAAAGAACATCTTTTTCTAGAAAAGGACTTTCAAACAGGTAAAAACACCTTTCAGTATTTGGGAATACAAGGGTGTGGTCTTTCATCTAAAGCATTACCAAGTGGAGGGTGGCACGCTATTAAAAAAAAAAAAAAAAAAAGGGAAGGCAAGGACATAGCAATTGAATTCCTTTCTCTTCCCAGAAGTAAGATTGTGAAATTGGCCCCTGGTGATTAGGGGACTTTAGCACACCGATGTGGGGCCAGTGACTGAGGTTCTTACATCCTGCGCTCAGAGTGACTGAGGCAAAGTCAGCCCTCAGGAAACTCAGACTTCATTGGAAGCCTCTGGCTTCAGAAAAGAAAGAGAAGAAGAATGTACAGCTCGTTTGGCCTCTTCTAAATACTAGTAACTTTTTAGATCTTAATTATTAGGAAGGAAGGAGGGAAGGAAGGAAGGGAGGGAGGGAAGAAGGGAGGGGAGGGAGGGAGGAAGGGTGGGGAGGGAGGGTTCCCTTTTCCTCCAGGCTCAGCAGGGACGTGTCTGGACTGAGGGCAGTCACGGGGCTATGTACTGGTCTCTGAGCTGTCTACCTTACATCAAGGTGCTCAGAGCTGAGAGGGCTGGCTGCGAGTGTAATTTGATTAGAGCTGGGTTGTTCAGCATTGTACCAATGGAAGATCTATGTTAATTAGTGTTCTTCAAGATTTACAGTACATGGCAGGGTACAGTGGCTCATGCCTGCAATCCCAGCACTTTGGGAGGCCTAGGCAGGTGGATCACCTGAGGTCAGGAGTTGGAGATCAGCCTGACCAACACGGTGAAACCCAGTCTCTACTAAAAATACAAAAAATATTAGCCAGGCATTGTGGCAAGCACTGTAACTCCCAGCTACTTGTGAAGCTGAGGCAGAAGAATCTCTTGAACCCAGGAGGTGGAAGTTGTAGTGAGCCAAGATTGCACAATTGCACTCCAGCATGGGCAAGAAGAGTGAAACTCCGTCTCAAAAACCAAACAAACAAACAAAACCCTTACACTATAATTGTAATACCTTAGAGATGTGTAGTGGTTTATGGTAAAGAAGAAAAAAGATGCTTATGCCCATTATATCATTTAATCCTCACAGCAAAACATGAAGCCACCAATTCCAAGAGGTGTCTGTCACAGCCACACACCCTAATCCCAGGCTGAGCCATAGTCTTGGGATTTTTATTAATTTACTCATTTTAGAGATAGAGTCTTGCTCTGTCCTCCAGGCTGGAGTGCAGTGGTGTGATCTTAGCTCACTGCAACTTCAAGTTCCTGGGCTCAAGAGGTCTGTGTGTGCCAGCCACCACACCTGGCAATCTTGGGTCTTGTTTTTTTTTGTTTTTATTTTTGTTTTTCTGAGACAGAGTCTTACTCTGTTGCCCAGGCTGGAGTGCAGCGGCGTCATCTCGGCTCAGTGCAACCTCTGCCTCCTGGGTTCAAGCAATTCTCCTGCCTCAGTCTCCCGAGTAGCTGGGATTACAGGCATCCACATCATGCCCTGCTAATTTTCTGTATTTTTAGTAGAGATGGAGTTTCACCACGTTGGCCAGGCTGGTCTCCAACTCTTGATCTCAGTGATCTGCCCGCCTCGGCCTCCTAAAATGCTGGGATTACAGGTGTGAGCCACCACACCTGGCCTCATTAGAGTGTTTCTGTGACATCACCTGAGACAGCATTGGGTATTTCAGGTGTCAAGGTCATTTTATGGGCCGGGAGTCGTCGCTGGGAGACGGTGAAAGGCTTTTGCCATATGCCACATTAGAGGCTTTGTAGAGGGGTTATCGAATGGAGAACATGTCCCTCCCAGCTCAGCAGCTTCCACTCTGTACTGTGTGGGCTGGGGCAATCTTACTGGCTCCCATCCCACGTCCCATTAATATGGCTTGAAGGGCAAGTCAGATACAAAGTCCATTCCCTAATATAATCAGGTAAAAGAGATGTAACCATTTCATATGAAGCATGTTCAAATACACCAACTTGCATAATTCTACAAACCCTTACATTTTTAAGTTCTAGACCCAGGAGCTTTTCTTCTCCACCGGCCAGTGCAAAAAGGCTTTCAGTCGCCAGCAGAGGGTTGAGCCAAGGAACCTCGGCCCTTTTGTCCATCTTTATCTTGATGAACCTGCCTCAACATTGGCCCAGGCAATTGCTGGACAGCTTTCTCATTGTAATCTCTGCTTAATGACTTTTAAAATTTCTCCAAACTAGGGTGAATACAGCAAACCCATTTGGAACTCCTTAATGCTAGCAGCCAGCAAGGGCTCTTTTTGGTCCACCCAACCTTCAACAGTGTTGTATTAAGACCTTTGTTTTCACCTCATCAATTTCCATTCTATTCTTCTCATTTCCTAAGCACCACTGAAGATTTTCAGCCTAATGGGATGAGTCCCATGGCGCTTCCCTTTTTCCTCTTTGTTTTAGCTTTATTAATGTTTTGTTTAATCTCTTTACTTCTTAATAACTGCTTAAATACATCCACCTTCCTGGGATGAGTCCTTTGACTCTGTCCTCTGCTTTTCTGCGTTCTTTTATTAATTGCCCTAATGTTTTTATTAGCATCTCTAAGACCCACAAGGGGAAGCTGAGATAGCAAATTCAATAAGGCTTTTCTGACCATAGTTTGATTTTGCAGCAGTGAGATTGCATGAGGTGTCCATGCAAATGGGGCCCCCTTAATCACAGCATTTCCCATGACCTGGGTAACAGGCATATTTAGTGGGTGGATATCACAGTCGTCATAAAGCCAGTCCCATGTGGCCTTCATACAACGCATATTAGCTGCTTCATCCTGAGCACTCCACTTGGCATTTATAGGTAGAGTTGGACAGTCCCCCTTCTCAGGGTAAACAAACTTTATGGTGACTTTTATCCAGCCTACTAGGCTGGCTGTTGCCTCAGGAATAACCTGCTCTATGTCCAGATTGTATATAGCCATCTGAGGTTGTTCCATAGTGAGCTGTGGATCCTGCATCAACCCAAACATGCTCTTCCCCTCTGCAGCATGTAAAACCAAAGATGCTGCCCCTAAATTAGTTACTCTCACAGTCCATTTTAGTAAAGGTCCCTCAGGGAGTTGATGATACTGAACCACAAAATAAAACAGTTGCTTCACACTCTACCCCTTGGTTTCAGTAGTTTCTTGATTTTGCCCTTCCCCCACATTGACTACCTTCTTGGCAACCACGTTTCAGAGGTATTTTCTGTTGTTTCTGCATAATTTTGCCCTTAGGGAATGGCTCCAAAGCTAGTGACCAAAGCTCAGACTCACTGACATCTAAGCTTGGTGTAGAATTGAGGCTTGACCTAGCACTCTCTTTTATTTTTATTTTAGCTATTATAGATAACAATAACCAAAAGATTGAATATTTTACTTCTTTATTATTAGTTTGCATTTCCTTGCACATCCAGCAAACCAACTTCTCAAGAGTTGGATCTGTCTCTAAATTCCAGTGGTAACTTTCACCTTTAGTAACTGAGTGCAGTACGGCTGTGACTTCATACCATGGGTGACTATGCAACCATCCAGGAATCAAAGGTCCCTTATCCTCCTTCCTCTTATTTTTTCTCTTCCCAAAGCACATGTTTCTATGAGCTAGGGCCATGGCCAGCAAATCCCACTTCTGACACCAATTGTGTGAAAACACACACACATACACGCACATGTGCACTAAAACTCAAAGTACTTTCTCTATTCTTTCACTCAACAACAATCAACACAGACTATTTTTGTGACCAAATGTTTGGTGATTCCTCCCCACCAACAAGCAAACAAACAATTCTGCAGCAAATACCAGCTGGGTATATTCCAATTCAATTCTGACACCATCTACCTGGAGATAGCATCATATCCCACAGATTGAGGGCTCAGTCCCCAAGACTATTGCCCCTCTTCCCAGCAGTCACAGTCCGGGCCTCCAGAACTTCTGAACAACCAGCTTCAAGCTGAGGTTCCCGTGACCCCCTCCCTGGGTTCCATCAATATGGAGTGGTTCACAGAAAAACTTTAGGGAAGTTTACTGTGTTTATCAGTTTACTGTAAAGGCTGTTACAAAGGATACAGATGACGAGACACATAGGGAAAGGGATGAGGGAAGGAGTGAGGAGCTTCTATGCCCAGCCTGGGTGCCCTGCTCCCCAGAAACCTATACGTGTTCTGCCATCCAGAAGCTCTCCAAACCCAGTTCTTTTGGATTTTTATAGAAGCATCATTACATAGGCACAATTGATTAAATCACTGGCCATGAGTGACCAACATAACCTTCAGTTCCTGTCCTCTCCCTGGAAATTGGGCATAGGCTCAAAGTCCCAACTCTCTAATCTTGCCTTGGTCTTTCCAGGGACCAGCCCCCATCCTGAAGCTAGCTAGGGGCTTCCAGCCATCAGTCAACTTATTAGCATACAAAAACACATCACTTTGGAGATTCTAAGGGTTTTAGGAGTTGTATGGAAGGAAACACATGAAAGATCAAATATATATTTCACAATATCACACTCCTGTAGAACACTTTGGGACACGTACCATGATTCTTTGAAAATCACTTACATCATTCCAGTATAAATCAATGAAAATGACTGAGGCAAGTTGTAATCATTTTAGGGGGTTTATCTGCCAAAGTTAAGGACACCCACCCGGGAGACAGTCCAAAGATAATTTTAAGGGCTTCAATATTTAAAGGGGAAAGGATGGATATTGGGGGAATATCCAATTTTCATATGAGGGTGAGTAGAGGAAATAGTCGTTCATGCTGTCACTTCATCTGGGTAAGTGAATCTGCAATTTTACACAAGATAACGTAAACAATAGGGCAGGGGAAGCAACCAGATATGCATTTGTCTCAGGCGAATAGAAGGATGACTTTGAGTTCTGTCCGGTCCGCATCTGTGGATAAGCTATCAATTTACATTGCCAGGGTGAAATTCAACAGAACTGTTTTCAAGCAAAGATCTTGGGGCCTGTAAGGAATCTCTTTGTGGGTAAAAGGTAAGGGATGTATGTAGCTTTTTATCTTTGTAGCCGTCTTAGTTAGGAACGAAGTAGGAGGCAGGTTTGTGTGACCCAGTTCCCAGCTTGACTTTTCCCTTTGGCTTAGTAAGTATGGGGCCCCAAGATTTATTTTCCTATCACACTGGTCTTTCTGTAGTCACTGGATTATTTGAATATTAATGGATTTGCATTGTAAATGTGATAAAGATGACGCTCCAAAGAAGGACTTTCCTATGTCTTTCAGAAGACAGAAGAGAGCTCCCACCACTCTCAGGGGTTCATGTCATGAACTCTTGATCTGTATTCAAAAAATGAAAACTGTAGAACTTTGGTTTAAGCTGTTCTAAGATTTGCTCAACCCAGGCCTTTCCAGATACTCCTTTGAGGAAGGTTTTAGCCATGGCAGTAGCCGTAAGAGTTTCTGCTGATACACAGTGGGAGGATTCATCAGGGAAGAGTATCTTGGAGTTGCACATGAGCTGTACCAAGATCCCTGAACAATGTGAAGCTGATAAAAAAGGAGTCTACATCCGGCTGGGTGCGGTGGCTCATGCCTGTAATCCTAGCACTTTAGGAGGCCAAGGCGGGCAGATCACTTGAGGTCAGGAGTTCGAGACCAGCCTGGCCAACATGGTGAAACCCCCATCTCTACCAAAAAAAAAAAAAAAAAAAATTAGCCAGGCATAGTGGCACGTGCCTGTAGTCCCAGCTACTTGAGAGGCTGAGGCAGGAGAATCGCTTGAACCTGGGAGGTGGAGATTGCAGTGAGCTGAGATTGTGCCACTGCACTCCAACCTGGGTGACAGAGTGAGACTCCGTCTCGAAAAAAGAAAAAAAAAAAAGAAAAAGTCTACATCCTCCCATTTCCTCTCCTCACCAGTTTAACAAGGATCAACAGAGCATCTCCAGGCTCAACTGGATTCCAGGACTGATTTCTTAACAGAGTGTGCCCATCTGCCATCTTTCAGGATAGTTAATACTTGCCCACAAATAGAGTTAGATTGTAAAAGCTCTGACTGAAACTATTAAGAAATAAAGCAGTTTTGACTGATCCAACACGATGGCTAATTTTACCGGGAGGGAATCATTAATAAACAGCTGCATTAGTAGTTGTTCTTTAAAAAGGATCTCTCTTGAACCAGCCAAGAAACCAAGGTGTGGAAAGCTCAGTGGCATGACTCTGCCCAGCACAATGAAATGCATGAGCTTGCCGACTGGGAAAGGAGCATGCCGGAAAGGGCGTTAGATTAGGAGCAGCTCATCTATCATCTGCCTTTTGTTTAAGGATGACCTTGGCAGCTGGCTCCTGCTCCACCCCACTTCCTACCTTCATCCTGGGAGACGCCTGGTCCACAGGGCATCTTCACTCTCAGTCCTGGCATCCTTGTTTCCAGCAACCCTCTCCATCAACCTCTTCTACCTCCTTCCGTGGCCACTCCTGGACATTTCCACAACCTGCAAATCCACCTTGAAATCACTCCTCAAACAATCGTGGGCACAGCCTCCTGCCTTTCCAGCCTGCTGTGTGATTCCCTCACTCTGACCTTGCTGGTCCTCAGCAGGATCTCTGGTCCCTTGGGCCCCTCCCCTCTTCTGTGCTCATTTCCTTTCTTATATTTAGCTTGGAGCCCACGGTTCATCATTTTGAGCAGTCTTTGACAATATCCCCCTTCAAACTTGTCAGACCATAACCCACAGTAAGAAATCTAATACATATGAGCTGGGCTCAGTGGCTCATGCCTGTAATCCCAGCACTTTGGGAGGCTGAGGTGGGTGGATCACTTGAGGTCAGGAGTTCCAGACCAGCCTGGCCAAAAACAAAAATTAGCTGGGCATGGTGGCGGGCACCTGTAATCCCAGCTACTCCAGAGGCTGAGGCAGGAGAATTGCTTGAATCCAGGAGGTGAAGGTTGCAGTGAACCGAGATCGCGCCACTGCACTCCAGCCTGGGCGACAAAGGGAGACTCTGTCTCGGGCCAGCGGGGGTAGAGAAAGAAATCTAATACATATGGTCTAAGGGTCATCTGCATATGTATTTATCTATACACATATATATATGCACAAGCCTCTTTCAACTGTAACTCAATCACAATTATTTAAAAATCTCTCCCTGAACATCAGTTCTTACAGTTACAGCTCTATTTCTCTCATCTTCACCACACTGTTGCAACAGTCATCTATACAAACTGTATTAGTATTCCTATTGCTTCTGTAACAAGTTGCCACAAACTCAGTGACTTAAAACAGCACACATTTATTCTCTTACCGTTCTGGCAGTCAGATGTTTGCAATGAAGATTTCTGCATGGCTGCATTCCTTTTGGAGGTTTCAGGGCAAAATCTATTTCCTTGCCTTTTCCCGTTTCTAAAGACTGCCTACATTCTTGGGCTCATGGCTGCATCATTCCAACTACTGCTTCCATTGTCACAACTCCTTTCTCTGACTCTGACTCTCTTGCCTTCCTCCTTTTTTTCTTTGAGATGGAGTTTCTCTCTTGTTGCCCAGGCTGGAGTGCAATGGCACTATCTCAGCTCACTGCCACCTCCACCTCCCGGGTTCAAGAGATTCTCCTGCCTCAGCCTCCCAAGTAGGGAGGGATCACAGGTGTGCACCACCACACCCAGTTAATTTTCATATTTTTAGTAGAGACAAGGTTTCACTATGTTGGCCAGGCTGATCTCGAACTCCTGACCTCAGATGATCCACCCACCTCGGCCTCCCAAAATGCTGGGATTACAGGTGTGAGCCACTGCACCCAGCCACCTTCCTCCTTTTAAGAACTCTTGTGATTATATAAACCCCTTCCAGATAATCCAGGATAATCTCCCCAACTCAAAATCCTGAACTTAATCACATCTGCCAAGTCCCTTTTATCATGAATGTCTAGTAATGTAATCACTGGCCCTGGGGATTAAGGCCTGTGGACATCTTTGGGGGCCGTTATTCTGCCTACCACATGAGCCATCTTTGACTTTCTCAACTTCCACTCACTTTTCTTTTCTTTTTTTTTTTTTTTGTGACGGAGTTTTGCTGTTTTTGCCCAGCCTGGAGTGCAGTGGTGCAATCTTAGCTCACTGCAAGCTCCACTTCCCGGGTTCACGCCATTCTCCTGCCTCAGCCTCCCTAGTAGCTGGGACTACCAGCGCCCACCACCACGCCTGGCCAATTTTTTTTGTATTTTTAGTAGAGACAGGGTTTCACTGTGTCAGCCAGGATGGTCTCAATCTCTTGACCTTGTGATCTGCCGCCTGGGCCTCCCAAAGTGCTGGGATTACAGGCGTAAGCCACTGTGCCCCACCCTAAATAAACTTAATTTTTTAGAGAAGTTCTAGGTTCATAGAAAAATGGAGCAGAGGCTGAGCGCGGTGGCTCATGCCTGTAATCCCAGCACTTTGGGAGGCTGGGATTGCCTGGGTGACAGAGCAAGACAACAACAAAAAAAAAAAAAGAAAGAAAAAAAAAATGGAGCAGAAAGTGCAGAGTTTGCATCAACCTCTACTCCCCCTCACCACACACGCACATGCACAGCTTCCCTCACTAGCAGTATCACCTGAGCGGGACATTTGTCATGATCAATGAGCCTACACTGACACACACTATCACCCAGAGTCCATAGTTTACATTAGCGCTCACTCTTGGCATATGTTGCATGGGTCCGGACTTACGGACAATGACACGGGTCCACCATTGTAGTATCGCACAGAGTAGTTTCACTGCCTTAAAAATCCTCTGTGTTCCACCAATTCATTCCTCCTTTCTCCTGACCTCTGGCAACCATGGATATTTTCGCTGTCTCCATAGTTTTGCTTTTCCCAGAATGTCATATAGTTGGAATCATACAGTACACAACCTTTTCAGATTGGTTTCTTTCACTTAGGAATATGCATTTAAGGTTTCTCCATGTCTTTTTGTGGTTTGATCGCTCATTTCATTTTAGTGCTAAATAACATTCCATTGTCTGGATGTGGGCCTAGGTTTCTTTTTTTAATTTTTATTTATTTATTTATTTATTTATTTATTTATTTATTTTTTGAGATGGGGTTTTGCTCTGTCTCCCTGGCTGGAGTGCAGTGGCACAATCTCGGCTCACTGCAGCCTCCACCTCCAGGGTTCAAGCAATTCCTCCACCTCAGCATCCAGAGTAGCTGGGATTACAGGGGTGTGCCACCACACCCAGCTAATGTTTTGCCTTTTTTTGTAGAGACGGAATTTCACCATGTTGACCGGGCTGGTCTCAAACTCCTGACCTAAGGTGATCTGCCTGCCCCGGCCTCCCAAAGTGTTGGGATTACAGGTGTGAGCCACCACACCTGGCCAAGTCTAGGTTTTTGAAGAAGGAATTGAACTGAGTGTAGGGCAGGCTGTACTGCTGAAGTGTCTTCTTTGTACTTGGATTGTGCTAGGACTGATAGACTTCAAAGTGCAAAGCGCCTGAAGGATCTTGCATTAGTCAGTTCTATGCACTGAGCTTCTGCCCCCAGAATACCACTCTCAGAATAAGAATATGATAAGGCCGGTTAGATAGGTGGGGCATGGATTGAAGGCTCAGGTCACTGCACTGCACATACAGGTCTTGATGTAAATGGTCTGGCAGAGGTCAAGTTCTATTTAGCGGGGATAGACGATGTGACAGAATGAAGAAAGGTAATGGTCTAAACGCAGCAAAAGTTTCATTCCCACTCATGTGACAGTCGGTGGAGCAGGCAGCTCCTCTCTTCATGAACCTGGGACCCAGGTATCGTCCATCTTGTGGCTCTGCTTCTCCGGAGCCTTGTCATTTTTTTTATCTAGCTATAGTGACACGGTCTTTTGGATAAGCTGTGAATATTAAACCAAAGGCACACTCTGAAAATTGATTTGACATGTGGTCAGCTGCTTATTTAGCACAGTCTGGGGAATGCTGGGGTGATGGACAAGAAGGTTTTCATGAGGAGGCTGAAGAGATCTAAGTATGGGGGTGCCAGCCTGGGGCACTTCAGAAGGGGCACTGGCCTAGGGGTAGCATCAGGGTGACCCTGAGTTCCCTGGGGCAGGGTGTGGCTCATGACGGGGTGTTGAGAACCCACCAAGAAGGCTGGAACTTTCAGTACTCATTTTATGAGGGCCTGCCTGTGTGCCAGGCGGGAAGACACTGACCAGAGACCCAGGGCCACTGAGGGGTCTCGGCCTGGTCTCTTGGTGCCTGGGGGGTACACTGTGCAAGTGATGATGTGGTTCCAAGGGGCAGGACTCTGACCCACAATCCTGGTGCCAATGTCCATTTTGCCACTCATGTTGGATTTTGCTTCTCTAAGTGAACTTACTCAGGATGGCTGGATTCTTGGCCACTCTTCCAGTGGTTTTCAAGGGTGAAAAAAGGAGTTTCAGCAAGACAGCTAACGTCTGGATGAGCGTGCCAGAAAGTGTCTGTAGCCTTCCTGTAGAGAGCACTCTGGACTGGTGGGCGTGAGGACCCCAGGGCAGGCTGGCTCAGCCCCTTTGACTTCAGATTTCAGGGAAGCCCAGGGAGCTGGATTGGGCGCCTGGATTTTCCGAGAATTATGTTTCTGAGAGGATTTTGAAACCTAAACAGGAATACTTTACACACAGGTCATCGAGCAGGAATTGGGAAGTTCCGAAGCTGCCCTCCTTCACGCCACCTCCTCCCTTCAGAGGCCAAGGGCTGCCAAGATGTCTCCCACACACCTCAGTGAAAAGTCCCTGGCTCTCCTCCCAGCCGCCTCGCTGTGACCTCGTGAGGTGTGAGGAGGAGGAAGGGGATCTACATTCTGGATGAACCTTCCTTCCTCCTTGCCGAGAAATAGTTTAGGCCCTTGCGCCTGCTGGGCCTTAGAGCTTCTCAGAGCCCCGGGCCCAGTGTGGCTCCTGCAGGCTGCCCGGGAATTGCAAGGAGGCTGACTGGCTGCCTGTCTTATTTCCAGTGTCTGCTGCAACCCATTTCCTAAGCTTGGGTGGCTGAAAACAACAGAAATCCGTCTTCTCACAGTTCTGGAGGCCAGAGTCTGAATCCAGGTGTTGGCAGGGCTGTGCTGCCTTTGAAGGTTCGAGGGAAGACTCCTTCCTGGCCTTTTCCAGCTTTGGGTGGTGGCCGGCAGCACTCGGCATTCCTTGGCTTCAGATGCATCATTCCAGCTGCACGTGGCTGCCTTCCCTCTGTGGCTCTTCTTTTCTTCTTATAAGGACACCAGTCATATGGTGTTAAGGGCCCACCTTCCTCCAGTATATCGCCAACTTAATTCATGACATCTGCAACCCCCCCATTTCTAAATGTCACATTCTGAGGTTCCTGATGAATGTGAATTTGAGGAGACACTATTCAACCCACAGTAGAGCCCCACCATCACCTCCCCTCACCACGCCCTTGGAGCAGGCCCCTTCTCTGCACAGGGCACCCTGCCTGTCATTCCTCTCCAGCACCAAGACAGAGCTAAGAGTGATTTCTTGAAATGAAACTGCATCCTTTCATCCCAATAAGGCATGGCCTCACTAGTGGGAGATAAGCAAATGTAAGCCTTCCTCAGGACGGGCATCCACACGTCCAGGGTACACTCACCCCGATTTTTTTCCTGGTTTATAAAGGTGCTTCAGGACTCTTTGGCTCCTGGTCAATACCTTAGTGCTTCCTGAAGGGGAAAGAGCCCTCCAAACCATTCAGTGGGCCATCCCAGACCAAGGTTTCTGACCCTGACATTGAAACAGGAGGAGTTCCCTTATCCCCCTTGCAGGGCATGTGACAGGGTCATGGCTTGCTTCTTCAGTACCCTGCTGCTCAAACCCCTAGACGGAACATGCAGATGGGCAGGTCGTGGGGAGCATTTTTGGGCTCCGACCCCACAGCAGCATGTAGCATTGAGTGTTTACAGCTCCCGAAGCCCCAGTAGGCATGTGTTACAGCGGTCTCCTTCAGTTATGCGATCTGCAGGCAGCTTGTGTTAATCAGCTCAATTAGACCCTCTGCCTTATTACAAAGACAGAGGGCTTTCTGTATCCTGGATTCTTGCCTTAGTGTACTTGAAAAATCAGATCACACGTGGACTTAGAGAATGAGTGTGAGGTTTTATTGAGTGGAGGAGGTAGCTCTCAGATGGATGGGGAGCCAGAAGGGGGATGGAGTGGGAAGGTGGTCTTCGCCTAGAGTTGGGCCGCCCAGCAGCTAGACTCTCCCTCCAACTGCCCCCGACTGAATTCCATGTTGCCCCGCTGTCAAAAGCCTGCCGGCATCTGCTGGTATCTGTCGGTGTGCTCTTCTGCTCCTCTTGACGTCCAGCCACTTGTGTCTGTGCCCACTAGGGTCTTGGGTTTTTTATGGGCACAGGATGGGGGTCATGGCAGGCCAGAGTAGTCTTGGAAAATGCAACATTTGGACATGGAAACAGGAGTGCCTGTTCTCACTAAGGTCCATGGGCACAAACCCAAGGGTGGAGCCCTCACCAGGGACCCCATCCTTCTCTACCCAGCACTCCCCTGCCCCACTTCTGTATCAACATGAAAGCTGACATTTGCTCCTGTGCCCCACCTCTGGGCCTAGTTTGGTGACTTTTGCACCAGAGCTGCTAGGGAGGCCCCACCCCACATGTTGTTGACTGAACAGCCCTTCCCCAGGGGAACCAACCTCCTCCTGTCCCCAAACCCATGGAGGAGTGGTGGGTTCCTGGGCCTCTTGTAACCCGACTGAATATTTTCCAGGTTACCTAACCAAACTCCTGCAAAACCACACCACCTATGCCTGTGATGGGGACTATTTGAATCTACAGTGCCCTCGGCATTCTACGATAAGTGTCCAATCGGCATTTTATGGGCAAGATTACCAAATGTGTAGTTCCCAGAAGCCTGCCTCCCAGAGGGAAGACAGCTTAACCTGTGTGGCACCCACCACCTTCCAGGTATTGCCTTTTGTAGACATGTTAAGATGATACAGTTTCAACACACACTCTTTCTCTCTCTCTCTGGGTGTAAATATATTTGTGATTATATAGTTTAATCCAAGCACAACTGATCCATGAAAAATCCCAATTTATACAGATCACCAGTTTTGTAGGTGAGCCGTTATTTGCTTCTCAAAGAATTTGTTACCCAACAAAACTAAATAGAATTCCTACCTATTGTAGAGCCCCCTTTGTGCACTTCAATATGAATTTATTTGTAGGTTTACTCCTTACTTCAGTATAGCAAAGTACAACCAGGATGGATTCCAACCTCCAGGCCTACATCTCCCATAAATACTCCTGTAGAAAGGGAAGGTGGGTTCTTTAATGGAAACCACAAGTATCTCTTTGAGGCAGACATCTGAAGTCATGACCAAATTCTTAGAAAATGTACTCAAAGGGCCGGGCGTGGTGGCTCATGCCTGTAATCCCAGCACCTTGGGAGGTGAGGTGGGCGGATCACCAGGAGTTCAAGACCAGCCTGGCCAATATGGCGAAACCCCATCTCTACTAATAATGCAAAAATTAGCTGAGCATGGTGGCACGTACCTGTAGTCCCAGCTACTTGGGAGGGTGAGGGAGAAGAATCACTTGAACCCAGGAGGCGGAGGTTGCAGTGAGCTGAGATCGTGCCACTGCACTCTAGCCTAGGCAATAGAGTGAGACTCCATCTCAAAAAAAAAAAAAAAAAAAAAGAAAAGAAAAGAAAAAAGAAAATGTACTCAGGGAAGGAAATATCAGTAACCGCCTTGTGTTTTTTCATGGTTTGCTTCTCCAGTTATAGATAATCATGTCATTCTTGCTTGGAGCTATTTTAGGCAGCCTTTACTGACTCCTTCCTTCTACCAGATAGTACCAGGAATTGGGAGAGGTGTGGCTTAAGTCATTCTTCTTGTGGTTGGCATATTTAGGGAAATATTTGGTATAGGAGAAGGTCAAACTAATATTTCAGTGATAGTTTTAGACTTTGCATGGCTTTCAATCATCTGAGCAGCTTCTACTTTACCATCTGTGGCCCCTAACATATACAACTAGTTGACCAGGATTACTGAGTCACTCGGCCTTGGATTTTTTTTTTAATGCCTCCCAAGTTCCATATGAATACATTTAAAGCACGGAGTTTAAAGCAGCTGGCAAGTTGGAAGTCTGTTTGATTTTGTTGACCACAGGAAATATGGATAAAGATAAATTTGCTAGGAGAACTAAGGAGAAATAGGAGTAGCTTTAATGCTGTGTAGTTCTCCTTAAGGCCCAAATAGGAGACGCAAAACTAATGTGATGATGTAAGAAGTTTTCTATTTCTCATACCATCCCTTGCTTCCACTCCAAGCATAGTAGTATCTGGGTATTCAGGTGATTGGTGAAACACACCAGTTGAGTAGCCAAAATGAATGTGTTTGAATGACTGCCGGTGACATGGTTTCTATACCTTGAGGAGAAACAATGTTTCTTCAGGAGACAAAAAGTTGCTTTCCCTGTGTGCTCCACTCTCTTAGTCCTTTTTGTGCTGCTATAATAGCATACCTGAGCCTGGGTAATTCGTAAGGAACTGACATTGATTTCTCACTGTTCTGAAGGTCAGGAAGTCCAAGAGCAAGGGGCCACAGGTTTGGTGTCTCTACTTCCAGGATGGCTCCTTGAACACTACATCCTCTAGGGTGTTGGGGAACGCTGGTACTCATGTGGCAGAAATGGAAGGGGCAAGAGGAGAGGGGGCCAAACTTGCCTATTATAACAAGCCTAGTGCCTAGTGCCACTCTAACAACCTACTCCTGAAAACAACAACAACAACAACAACAACAACAAAAAACAGTATTAATCCATTTGTGAGGATGGAGACTTGATGGTCTAACCACCCCTTAATGACTCCACCTGTTAATACTGTTACAGTGGCAATTACATTTCGATGTGAGTTTTGGGGGGGATAAACATTCCAGCCATAGCACCCACCCTACCCCTAATTCTCTCTGTTGGACACCACCCCAGGAGCTACACCCCTCTTGACCCACCCCCATTTCTCAGTCACCTGCCCTGGCCATCCATCCTTGGATCCCACGCTACCTGCTGCCCTCCTGGGTGCATGAAATTGGCCAGTACCAACATTTTTTCTAAAGCGGCTACTTTGTAAAAGTATGAACTCCTGGCACACACTAGAGCATGGGCACCACCCCCAACATTCCACGGGTACCTGCCTCTGCCAGATACCCCTGAGGGAAGGGGATGTTCTATAACCAGGCCGACAGGTTAGCATCTGTGAACACAGTTCTGATGTTGTTGGGAGGGTTTGTTTGCCAGAAACATCCCCATGCACTACTCTTTCAACCAGAGGTCAAGAAGTCCTTTACTTTTGTGTCTTTTTTGTTTGTTTGAGACAGAGTTTTGCTCTTATTGCCCAGGCTGGAGTGCAATGGGGCAATCTTGGCTCACTGCAACCTCCAGCTCCCAGGTTCAAGCAATTCTCCTGCCTCAGCCCCCTGAGTAGCTAGGATCACAGGCGCCCACCACCACGCCCGGCTAATTTTTGTATTTTTTTGTAGAGACAGGGTTTCACTATGTTAGTCAGGCTGGTCTTGAACTCCTGACCTCAGGTGATCTGCCCGCCTCGGCCTCCCAAAATGCTGGGATTACAGGCATGAGCCACTGCGCCCAGCCTTCTTTTGTGTCTTTTAAGCTGCACTCGGAGCCCAGGCAAGGTGCTTCCTCAGAGGGAGGTTGCTTAACGTGGGGAGACGTCCACACGGAAGACCACAGCTGATCCATCCCTTGACTGTCAACAGGAAGTCCCCCTTTCTGCATTTTCCAGCTCATGACATAGTTTGGAAACAGCCCTGCCCTGGGGTCTGCTCTGCGGTTGTAACCGCGGAGCCCTCCAGTGACGTCTGTAGGCTGAGTCGTTTCACCATGACGTTTGGCCATGCCACATGCAGTCATCTGAAAGCTGCACCCTCTGGGGTCTGAGGGGTTTCTCGGGTGTTTTTTCTGATTGAGACACATCTGCTGGGCCCCTGAGAGAACGGGGTATAGCTGGCAGGGCCAGCATTCTTCGTGGAGATACTCCATGAGCTACTATGAGAACATGGTGACTCAGAGAGGCTCATGTGTTTGCACCAAATTCAGACCTAAAGCAATAAGCAGATTCTTGGGAATTTTTTTTTTTTTTTTTTTAACTGTACTTGGTGTCCTTTTTGTTTTTGTTTTAACCAGACCCAAGTTCAGGACCTCTGTGTTTATCACAGGCAGGACTTGTTCCATTTGGGAATGAGGACCTAGAGAACAGCAGCAAAATGCTGAGCCTTATCAGGACCTGGAGGAGGGCGTTCTGTGAGCTTCCAGAGAGCAGATGTCTTAAACACGAAGGAGCTGCCTGGAAAAAATCAGGAGACAGAGAGAGACTGAGATTTGAAGGAAAGCGTTTACTCCCAATGCTCAACAGAAAGTCTGAGTATTCCACTAAGAAAACTGCTCCCCGAGGGAGAAGTGGGTCCCATCCTCTTGAGTTTGATGAGGGTGGGAATCAATTTGTAATTTTTATTTTTTGGCCTGGGGACAGTTCATAAGCTGGAAAGGGTTTGGGTACTCAAGGGCTCCCCAGTGCACAGCTCTCCTGTGGCCTGTGGAGGGCTGTTTAAGGATGAAGGGCCAGGACTGTGATTGCTGATGGTCACAGCTCTTTCAGCTTAAAGCTAGGGGACCCCGCTCGAAGGGGACCTTGAAGTCCCCTGCACCCCAATACCGGAAAGTACTCTGACCTCGCTTGCACCTCCTAGAACCTCGGTAGTCAGTGCCTTTGCTGAAAGTATCAGCAGCCGCACCCGTGGTGGTGGATCAGAGGTTAGTTTTCCCAGGAGCCTGGCACTATTGGATCAGGTTTCTTTTCAGGAGAAAGAGCAAGGAGACAGGGAGCCAATCCACTCACCCACGTGTATTGCTCTTCGGCCTTAGACACAGCCTGGCCAGGTGGGGAGGCGTCCTTCCCTTTGCAGAGCCCAGAGCAGCCCAGGTTCGGGTCTGGCAGTCCCTGTGAGCAGTTTTCAAGCCTGTCCCTTTTCTACCCTCTCCTTCTAGAAGGTGCTGGACGAATGCCAGAACCAGCGGGCCTGCCACCTCCTGGTCAATAGCCGTGTTTTTGGACCTGACCTTTGTCCAGGAAGCAGTAAATACCTCCTGGTCTCCTTTAAATGCCAACCTAGTAAGTAACTTCGGAGGGGGACAGTGTGTTTGGGGTGTGGTTCTCCCTTCTTTTACACTCCTGGTCAAAATTCTCTGCCCGTTGGCATTTGTCCAACTTTGAAACTCATTAATAGAAACATTGGGCTCCATCCTACCCAGTTTTTTAGAAAGAAAGACAGAGAGAGAGAGAGAGAGAGAGAGAGAGAGAGAGAGAGAGGGATTTTGTGTGCGTGAGTCTGCACATGCCTTCATTTTCTTACAAATGCCTGAATTTTAAGAATCCAATCTGTAAAACTCAGTTGTACTGATGCTACAGCTCCCAGGGGTGGTGAGAGACTGCTATTGCTGTTCCTCAAAGTGAGGAACTGGTTCTGCTTTTCAGAGGTGTCTTGTGCTGAGATTGAGGGGCTCCCTGTTTTTCCTTGAGGCTCAGTGACCCACTTGCCACCTGCACCCACTGCTTCAGCGCTTTGATCCGGCTCCTCCCGCCCCCACCCACGGCAGGGGCTCCTTGTTCCCCAGGAGAGTGAGAGGGGGCATGGCTGGAGCAATCTCTTTTATTCTGGTTCTTGTTCTTTTCTCCATTGACTTTTGCCATTTCTAACACACATCAGCTTTGTGATGGCCAAAAATAATCCATCTTCCGTGGGTGGGTCACACTTCCAGGCGCCAAGAGCCTGCCTGAGATAAATCATAGGTCACTGTGGCATTAGAGGTTCCTGCACACCTTGTTGCAAACCAAAAAATGAGAAGTTAAGCATTTTTTTTTTTTTTTTGAGACAGAGTTTCACTCTTGTTGCCCAGGATGGAGTGCAACGGGCAATCTCGGCTCACCACAACTTTCGCCTCCCAGGTTCAAGCAATTCTCCTGCCTCAGCTTCCCGAGTAGCCGGGACTACAGGCATGTGCCACCATGCCTGGCTAATTTTGTATTTTTAGTAGAGAGAGGGTTTCGCCATGCTGGTCAGGCTGGTCTTGAACTCCTGACCTCAGGTGATCCACCCGTCATGGCCTCCCAAAGTGCTAGGATTACAGGCATGAGCCACCGCGCCTGGTCGAGTTAAGCATTTTTAAGCCTTCTGCCTGCCACCCAACACACCTGTTTTCACTTTTTGCATTTTGTTGTCTGTTAGCTCCCATCCTGGAGCCCAGAGTTCCCCGATATCCTGGTGGCCTAGGTGCCAGACTTATGTGGGGAGAGGTCAGGCCACACTCGTACTGTAGTCTCAGGTACACATCTGGGGAGAAAGCCCCCGAACCCTTCAGCAGATATGCAGGCTTCTGTCAAACTCCTTCCCTGCCAGGGTCCACATACGTCAAAACTGCCCTGTGCTTTTCTAACACAGCACATGCAAAGGCACTCACGCTCTTACAGCATATAATAGATACTCATCACACACGCCTCTCATAATAGACATCATCACCCACAGGCACACACTAGCACGACCTTATACCCCATTATACACACTCAAACGCACACAAGCTGTCACACTCACTCACACTATCATACATGCTCACACACGCTCACATGTACAGACAATCGCAAATATCTACAAGCAGGCCCAGCCATTCAGAACCGCCTGAACTCCCTTCGTGACCCCTCTCTACCCTCCCTCCAGCACCAGACATTGGGATCACCTCCTGCCTCAGTCAACAGACTCAGGAAATCACACCAAGATCTCAGTGTTCTTCCTCACTTCCCTCCCACCGCTGAACCTCACAGATGACTGTGTCATGGCCTTGAAGACACCCTTGACTGCCATTAGCTTTGCCTTCTTTTTTTTTCTGTTCTCCACTTCCCTCCTTCCATGATGTAAAAGATTGCCCTTTAAAAAGTGGCTTTTGGCTGGGGGCGGTGGCTCACGCCTGTAATCCCAGCACTTTGGGAGGCCAAGGTGGGCAGATCACCTGAGGTCGGGTGCTTGAGACCAGCCTGACCAACATGGAGAAACCTCGTCTCTACTAAAAATATGAAATTAGCTGGGCATAGTGGTGGACGCCTGTAATCCCAGCTACTCGGGAGGCTGAGGCAGGAGAATCACTTGAACCCGGGAGGCAGAGGTTGCAGTGAGCTGAGATGGCGCCATTGCACTCCCGCCTGGGTGACAGAGCGAGACTCCGTCTTGGAAAAAAAAAAAAAAAGCCCTTGTTCAAGATGTTAACAGTTGGAGAACTGAGGTGGTGGGAATATGGCTGTTGGTTGTGATGTTCTTTCACATTTTCTATATGTTTGAAATGTTTCATAAGTTGAGAAAAGCCAGCCTCTAAGAGAAGTCAAATGACCTTTGTAAAATTGCCCGAGCCTCAGATAAGTCAGTACAGAGCCCCAGCCCCGCGACTGTGGTGTGAGGCTTCCTCTGGTTTACTCATATCATTTCAGCAAACACTTATGAAGCCCCCACTGTGCACAGGAGTGGAGGATGAAGAGAACTCACATCCCGCAGACATTCCCTGAATGGCGGTTCTATTGTGGGTGGTGTCGACACCCCCTCCAGGGTATTTCACAACCTTCCTTCACCCAGCAACCATGCCTAAGATCTTCACACAGCTGGTTCCTTCTCCTTGTGTAATCTCCACCCCAAACAGCACCTTTCAAGAGAGACCTTCTCTGTCCAAAAAACAGCAACCACCACCAAAAAAAAAACCCCTCTACTATCACAGCATCCTATGTTATTTTCTTCACAGCAGCATTATCATTTAGATTTACCTTATTTGTGGCCTGTGTATGATTTGCACACACACTGCATCAGATTGTGAGCATCATGAAAGCAGGAACTCTGTGTGGTTCAGCATTGTCACCCCAGAGCAGTAGGTGCTTAATATATATTCACGGAGCAAATGTTCACCCAGCAGGGGCCAGGTCCTGTGCTCGGCACTGGAGAGACACAGGTGAGCGCATCCTTGGTAACCAGATTGTCCAGTCCTGTGGGGCCTGATACTCACTGTGAGTTTCACATAAATATGTGCAAGATTCCAGGTAGGGTCAGGGCTTCATGGAGAGGCACTTGGTACTATGCAAGCAGCTTGCAGAAGAATTTTTTTTTTTTTTTTTCTTGAGATAGGGTCTCACTCCATCACCCAGGCTGGAGTATAGTGGCTTGATCTTGGCTCACTGCAACCTCTGCCTCACGGGTTCAAGCAATTCTCCTGCCTCAGCCTCCTGAGTAACTGGGATTACAGGCATGCACCACCACACCTGGCTAATTTTTGTATTTTTAGTAGAGACCTGGTTTCTCCATGTTGGCCAGGCTGGTCTTGAACTCCCGACCTCAAGTGATCTGTCCCCCTTGGCCTCCCAAAGTGCTAGGCTCACAGGCGTGAACCACCGTGCCCAGCCTCATAGGAGGAATTGACCTCAACTGGGGGTTCAGTGGAGTCTTTTTGGACCAAGTGGTGACGGAGCTGAGAACTGCAGGGATGCAGGGCACAGAAAGACTGCTCCATACAGAAGCCTGTGGCTGGGGGTTGCAGGTGCATTGGCGCAGCCAGTCACGGGGTAGGAGCACAGAAGCAAGATAGCAGGAGAGAGCACCAGCTGGGGAGCTGGAGTAGGGATCCTGAGCCCTCAGAGCCAAGGAAGGAGGTGGGGCTCTATCTGTAGGGCAGCATTTAAGCAGGGAGGGTGCTAAGATGAAGTCATAAGGCCCCACTGGCTGCCCCATAGAGAGCAGATGAGAGGCAGAGCCACTGTGTAACCTAGACACTGGCAACCTGAGCACTGCCATTTAGGAGGTGGAAGTGAGATTGTCTGCACACCTTCCTGCCTCTTTTTCTGCATCTCTCACACCTCCTGAGGCTCTTCTCCTCACTTCCCCGTTCTAGTCTGGGCAGGACACTGTGAATGTCCAAAGGCTGCACGGCTGTACCCTGTGGTGTGTGGAGCCAGTGCTTATCATGCGAGCCAGTTATGCATGTGTTACCAGCTCTGCCTGTGTTCTGTGGAATCTGCCACGGTGGGAATATTTACACCAGGGAAATTGGCAAATGCCACTGATCGGGTTTATTTGCTTGTCTTTACGGAAAGCTCTTTTACCAGCAAGCCTCACTGGAAACTTCTTTTCCTTAATGTGCATTATGCTTCCTTCCTCAAAACCTCACCTCCCAAACTGCATTCTTTCAGGAAATGTAGGTTTCAGCGAGGCTTGGATTTAGGTAGTTCTGGGTTCATATTCCTTTCTGCTGTGTGTCTGCTGCGTGTTGGGCAGTGTAGGGACACTTTCTAGGACTCGGTTGTAACATGGGATTATGTCTCTTCTGCAGAGGGCTGTTATAAGACTGTGAAAACACAGTGTTGTATGTAACACGCTTAACACAGGACCATGGAGTTGAGCTCAGCAGTTGGTAGCTATTATTTCAATAAAGCTGATTCAAGTCACTCTGCTAAAGACATGAATGACTAAATGATACAGTCATGCCTGTCATTCTGGCATTTTGGGAAGCCAAGGCAGAATTGTTTGAGGCCAGTAGTCAGAGACTAGCCTGGGTAACATAGTGAGACCCCTCTCTCTCTTAAAAAAAAAAAAAAAAGAAAAAGAAAAAAAAATTAGCAGGGCAAGGTGTCAGGCACCTGCAGTCCTAGCTATTTGGGAGGCTGCAGCAGAAGGACTGCTTGAGCCCAGGAATCTGAGGTTACAATGAACTATGATCTCACCACTGCACTCCAATCTAGATGACAGGGTGAGATCTATTTACTAAAGAAAGAAAGAAATAATAAAAATAAATAGAAGTGACTATCTACATTTCAACATCACTATGCACTGGCAATTGTATGCAATGTCAGTAATAAAATACTCTCACCATGGCAGATCCTTCCTCTGCCCACCTTTGAAAGGTGGCTGGTGATATGCTGGGAACAGGTCCCCCAAAATCTGGCCATGAACTGGCCCCCAAACAGGCCATAAACAAAATCTCTGCAGCACAAAATCTCTGCATCACAAACATGTGACATGTTTGTGATGGCCATGACGCCCATAATGGAAGGTTGTGGGTTTACCGGAATGAGGGCAAGGAACACCTGGCCCACCCAGGGTGAAAAACCGCTTAAAGGAGTTCTTAACCACAAACAATAGCATGAGCGATCTGTGCCTTAAGGACTTGCTCCTGCTGCAGATAACTAGCCAGAGCCCATCCCTCTATTTCGGCCCATCCCTTTATTTCTCATAAGGAATACTTTTAGTTAATCTATAATCTATAGAAACAGTGCTTGTCACTGGCTTGCTGTCAATAAATATGTGGGTAAATCTCTGTTCCAGGCTCTCAGCTCTGGAGGCTGTGAGACCCCTGATTTCCCACTCCACACCTGTATAGTTCTGTGTGTCTTTAATTCCTCCAGCACCACTGGGTTAGGGTCTTCCCAACTGAGCTGGTCTCGGCAGTGATGTGCTTTTGTGACTGTTGTATCAAAGAGAAGCAGAATGACCCACATAGCCCGCTCATTAGTAGGTTGGTGCAAAAATAATCACGGTTTTTGCCTATTGCTTTTAAGAGCAAAAATCACAGTTACTTTTGCACCAATTTAATAAAATGAGGAAGGGGAATTTCATTGCTGTTGTCATTTAAGCAGAGTCGTGGTTCTACCTTCCCAGGCCCCTGCCATCCTCCCCATCTAAACTCCCAGGAGAGTTGGCAACCCACTTCTGGAAGGCTGCCCACACCTTCTCTAATCTGAGACCAGTTGAGAACTCTAACCCAGCTCTAAAACAAATTGTAGTTTTCTAAGAAAAGTAGCAATGATATTAGTAGTTTCTTAATTTTTTATAATCCAGAAATGTCACTCTTATGTGACAGTGAATTAGCACATTCCCAAGGAACCAAGTGACTCAATGTAACACAGCAGTCATCCCAAGGATGTAATATGACATACACAGGCCCCTCCGTTCCAGGAGATGATTTGCCCATAATCTGGGGACGAAATCGCTGGAGGCCTTACATGTGGGTGTTGCGTTACTCTGGGAGGGTTTTGTTGGCATCGAGGCTACCTTTAATGAATGGGCTTTAATAAATCAAAGAGATGTGGCTAATAAATGCATTTCATGACATGCCTTAAACAAAACAAAACAAAAAAACCTCTTCTAACTTTTAAAAATTTTGATTTAAAAAAAAAAAGAAAAAGAAAAAAAAAAAAGATTTCCATTTAAAAAGTTTCCAATTTGTGGAGATAAGGCTTGTTTTTGTCCTGCCTTCTCCCATCCTCTTTCTGTGCCAGCTCTGCCACCGGAAGGCATTCTTAACATTTTTCTGAGTTCTTATGGTTGGAAGGGGGCTTTGGCTCTTCTGGTGTTTCTATCCAAGCCCTCTTTTCTGCATCAAAGGCCATCGTTTACTCTGGGCCTTTGAAGTCAGGCAAAATGTTGTTGTTGGTGGGATTTAGCGTCTACTCATAAACTGCATATAAATGCCAGTGCGGATATGACTCACCAAAAAGAATCAAACCTTCCGACGTTGGGGTCAGACTTAGCAGTCTTTTCTTTAGAGAATGAAAACAAAACTTGCCTTGGCTCTAAGTTTAAGCTGTTGAATTAAGATTCCAGTGAGTGGGTAAAGGGCCTTCGAGACATTTGCTTAGTCACCATTTTCATTTTTCTTCCTCGTGGAGGTTCTTCCTGCTTATTACACTACCAGGGCAGGATGGGGATTTTGTGAGCATCTGTAGGCTGGCTTCTGCTCCGAGCCTTTCATTCATCTTGAATGTTCGCATCTTCATGGATGAAAGGATAGCAACAAAGTTTGCCAGCAGCAGAGCTGGTGGTCCTCTTGAGATTCTGTAAAGTTTTCCTTCCTGTGGTCCAAAATTTGGCCTCGCTGTTGCTTCTCTGCTTTTGGTAGAAAGTCATGGAAATTTACAAGGTACAGAAAGATGCTGTTTAGTCCAGGCACGGTGGCTCACGCCTGTAATCCCAGCATTTTGGGAGGTCTAGGTGGATGGATCATTCGAGGTCAGGAGTTCAAGACCAGCCTAGCCAACATGGTGAAACTCTGTCTCTACTAAAAATACAAAAATCAGCCAGGCCTGGTGGCACATGCCTGTAATCCCAGCTCCTCGGGAGGCTGAGTCAGGAGAATGGCTTGAACCTGCGAGGTGGAAGTTGCAGTGAGCCGAGATTGCGTCCCCTGCACTCCAGCCTGGGTGACAGAGTGAGACCCTGCCAGAAAAAGAAAGAAAGAAGGTGGGGGGGGGGGGGGGAGAGAGAGAGAGAGAGAGAGAGGAAAGAGAGAGAGAGAGAGAGAAAGAAAGGAAGGAAGGAAAGAAGGAAGGAAGGAAGGAAGGAAGGAAGGAAGGAAGGAAGGAAGGGGCATTTATATTTGAAAATTATTTTCTTTCATTTTTTTAAGTTTGGAGCTTAGCATCATTGATGCCAGGATACGAAGATCCAGCCAGCTGCTATGGCCCTAATGTGTACAGCTCATGCCTTTCTGTAGGGATTAAGGTGGGCGTTTTCAAATTGTGATTGCAGCCCATGGTAGGAAAAGATTTTCACATTTTGGCCCAATGGAACACATACTCATATACACACAACTGAAAAATAAATGTTTAAATTACAAAACAGTGTTTATACTTTCTTCATGTGATGCCCTTCGTTGTTTTCCAAACTACTGTATTCTTTATTTTAAAAAATTGCTGGTTACAACGCACTAATGATTTCAAGACTCATGAATGAACCTCAAATCACAATTTGGAAAACTTGGGCTTGAGGTGTCTGTGGGAGCTGGAATCAGCCTGCACTTCCAATCCAGGAAAGAAAAGTGGGAGGAGAACATGAGCATGTGCGAGGAGTGAGAGGCTGGGGTGGAAGAGGTTCCCTCTGGACAGTTTTCCCGCCCACTCCGGGCCAGCCCATTACAACCCTAGCAGTTCTTGCCATTTAACTCCTGTTTGCAGTTAACACCAATGCTTGTTTGGCTAAAAAATGCACCTGTCTGCTGTGTGGTTGCCATTTCAAAGTAGAAAACTCCAGAACAACGGTGATAGAGTAGAGCTAGCATTTTTTAAAGAATTTTCTTTACAGAATGTTGGCAAGGATAAGAACCACATATGCAAATAAATGACCGTGGTTCCCTTTATATTTTGCTTTGCTTTGATTTTGCGAAGTTTAAGATAAGTGACAATCTAGGAGAGATTTTCTAACACTTAAGAGACAAAAGTTAGCATCCGGAATACATGAATCACTCCTGCAAATTTTAAAAATCCATCACACACTATGCAAAGGATTTGAAGAGGTTGTTCACAGAAGGACTGCTTTGAATATCAATTTATTAATACATTTAAAGCTGTTAGAACAGGGCGTAGTTGGGAGGAAGTCTTCAGCAAGTATTAGCTATTATTATTATTTATTATTATTTTTGAGATGAAGGCTTGCTGTGTTGCTCAGGCTGCAGTGCAGTGGCACAATCTCAGCTCACTGCAACCTTCCCCTCCTAGGTTCGTGATTCTCCTGCCTCAGCCTCCTGAGTAGCTGGGATTACAGGCATCCAACATCACGCCTGGCTAATATTCGTAGTTTTAGTAGAGACGGGGTTTCGCTATGTTGGCCAGGCTGGTCTCAAACTCCTGACCTCAGGTGATCCGCCCACCTCAGCCTCTCAAGGTGCTGGGATTACAGGTGTGAGGCACCGCAACCAGCTGTGTAAGCTATTATTATTTAAAGATATCTTTATTGAGATATCATTTACATAGCATAAAATTCACATTTTTCAAGTGTAGAATCCAGTGATTTTCAGTGAATTTACTGAGTTGTGCAACCATGACCACAGTCCAGCATGGGACATTCCCACCATCTCAGAAGGCTTCCCTGTGTCCATTTTCTGTCACTCTGTGACCTCACTTTCAGCCTCAGGTGCCCACTCATCTACATTCTGCCCCTAAAGGTTTGCCTCTTCTGAATTCTTCATATAAAAGGAATCACACCATATGCAGTCTTTTGTGTCTGGAGTGTTAGCTCTTACTGCTTTAAAAAAATCAAATCATTATTAAACATTTTCACTAATTAAATGGTTTTGGAGTACATTCTTTAAAAAAAAAAATGTTTTCTTCAACAGTGCACGCATAATGCCAACTTTGTATGACATTGCAAAGAAAGATTTTACTATGATAAACAGATTAAACAAACAAACTTTTCCCTGAATTCTTTGAGAACAACGTACAACCTGGTCCAGATCATCCTAACCTAGAATGCGCCATCAGCTTGACAGTCAGTTGTTCCTGGATTTACCAGATTTGGGGCAGAGTTTCCACGCTTCTCTAAAGAGGGATTCTTAACTGACACCGTGCCTTGTTTTTGCCCCTTTCCTAGTAAAGGAAATGATTTGATTTGGTATCATATCATCTTTCTTGCTTTTTTTAAAATTAGAAACGAGGCCTTGCTATGTTTCCCAGGCTGGTCGCCGACTTCTGGGCTTAAGTGATCCCCCTGCCTCAGCCTCCCTCCCAAGATGCTGGGATTACGGGTGTGAGCCACTGTGCCCGGTCTCTTTTCTTGTCTTTTAAACAAATAAATGTAAGCCGGGCATGGTGTGCACTCATATTCCCAGGTACTTGAGAAGCTGAGGGGAGAGAATCCTTTGAGCCTAGGTTTGAGCCCAAGAGTTCAAGGCTGCAGTGAGCTATGATTGCACCACTGCACTCTAGCCTGGGTAACAGAGTGAAACCCTGTCTCTAAAAAACTAAACTAAACTAAACTAATAAATAATTCGTACACGCATGGGGATACCAGTGGAGGGGCTGGAGGTGAGGTTTAACTGGGCTGTCTCCAGAGAGAGAAAGAAGCTTAATGCTTCTTTCAAGTAACTTCTGGTCTGTCTTTACCTATGTGGATCCCAAGCCAACATTTGAGAAAAGGCTCCCTTCAGTGAAGGCACGTGTGACCTTAAGTGGTGAGCGAGAGAAACTTCCTTTCTAGCCAGGCCCTGCCTGGGACCTAACTCCATGCGTCTGCTTCCTTAACTCTGGCACCTCTCCTCCATTTGCCCCTTAGTATAATTCCCAGGGTCTCTGCGCTTGTCAACAGGTTACTTCCCACCCGCTTCCTGCAGAGGGCTTTATTTTCTAGGGTCAGAGACAGCATGAGCCCAGAGGGCCATCCCCACCACCCCCTTCTCAGGGTGCAGCCCCGGGGAAATGAGCAGGGGGATTTGGACAGAGCTCACCAGTTCCTTCTGGGGGAAGCTGATGGTGCCTTCAATTTTTGTTTCTGCTTCAGATGAATTAAAAAACAAAACCGTGTGTGAAGACCAGGAGCTGAAACTGCACTGCCATGAATCCAAGTTCCTCAACATCTACTCTGCGACCTACGGCAGGAGGACCCAGGAAAGGGACATCTGCTCCTCCGAGGCAGAGCGGCTCCCCCCTTTTGGTATGTGCTTTTGTATGTGTGTTAGTCAGGGATCTCTAGAGGGACAGATCATCTATCCTATATGATCGTGGAAGTTAATACTTAACATGACCACGATCTTGTGATCGTGTAATTAATACTTAATAAACTCCCATATATAAGTGTGTGTGTATGTGTGTGTGTGTGTGTGTGTGTATATATATGCTTTTAAACAGTAATCTGCCAAAAATAAGTAAGTAAAAGAACAAGAACTAGCCGGGCGTGGTGGCTCATGCCTATAATCCCAGCACTTTGGGAGGCCCAGGCAGGCGGATCACAAGATCAGGAGTTGGAGACCATCCTGGCCAATATGGTGAAACCCCGTCTTTACTAAAACTACAAAAATTAGCCAGGCATGGTCGCGGGCACCTGTAATCCCAGCTACTTGGGAGGCTGAGGCAGCAGAATTGCTTGAACCTGGGAGGTGGAGGTTGCAGTGAGCCAAGATCGTGCCATTACACTCTAACCTGGGCAACAAGAGCAAGACTCTGTCTCAAAAAAAAAAAAAAAAAAAAAGAACTGAAGACAAACACTAAGAATAGTACCCAACTCCCCTTTACATACATATAAAGAATAGTACCCAACTCCCCTTTATATATATGTAAATAAAGGGGAGTTTATTACTATTAATTTACATGGTCACAGGTCCCACAATAGGCTGACTGCAAGCTGAGGAGCAGGGAGAGCCAGTTTGAGCCTCAAAACTGAAGAACTTGGAGTCTGATGTTCGAGGGCAGGAAGCATCCAGCACGAAGAAAGATGTAGACTGGAGGCTAAGGCAGTCTCTCCTTTTCACGTTTTTCTGCCTGCTTTATATTTGCTGGCAGCTGATTCGATGGTGCCCACCAGATTAAGGGTAGGTCTGCGTTTCCCAGCCCACTGACTCAAACATTAATCTCTTTTGGCAACACCCTCACAGACACACCCAGGAAATACTTTGTATCCTTCAATCCAATCAAGTTGACACTCAGTATTAACCATCACAGTAGGGTTATACTTAGGGTGCAGTCTGAGCGGATTAAGGCCCTGGCTCCCCAAGGAAGGAAGCCATGCCAGTGGGCAGTGCCCTTAACTTGATCTGGGCTTGAGTGTTCCTGTCCTGACAGGCTCAGCAGTCAAAGGGGGCAGAGACGCACGTGTGAGGGTGGGTCCCCATTGTCCATAATGATACTACCCACTGTCCTGGTCCAGTAAGTTGACTTGTGAGCTCTTGAACCCCATCTTCCCTGTCTGATAACACCTGCATGTGTTCGGTTCTCTCTGTTAAATGTCTCTACCCCCTCCTCCTTTCTCCCTGCTACTGCCTTAGGGAAAGGGACCATTGCTGAGTCACTGTAGCCATCTCCCTACTCCCAGGCTTGCCTTTCTCCCCACAGTGGCCTCAGGTCGGCCCTCCCTCCCTCCCCTCCTTCCTTCCTTCCCCTTCCTAACACCCTGCAGGGGCTCCCTGTATTATATGGTTCTTTAGCTGGATGAGGGACCCTTGGTGTTTTAACTCCTTCCTGCAAAAAGAGGCTTCATCACTTTTTTTTTTTTCTTTAATTCTTAACCTTTATAATATTCAAGAATGCCTTTCCAGAACAGGGATTGTGCAAGGCATTGTGGATCTATGTCTTCTTTACGGGCTCTGTGTTCCCCTATGCCCACTCCATTTTTTTTTTTTTTTTTTTTTTTTTTTTTTTTGAGATGGAGTCTCCCTCTGTCACCCAGGCTGAAGCACAGTGGCATGATCTCGGCTCACTGCAACCTTCACTTCCAAGTTCAAGCAATTCTCCTGCCTCAGCCTCCCGAGTAACTGGGATTACAGGTGCCTGCCACCATGCCCGGCTAATTTTTATAGTTTATTAGAGACAGGGTTTCACCATGTTGGTCAGGCTGGTCTCGAACTTCTGACCTCAGGTGATCCACCCACCTTGGCCTCCCAAAGTGCTGGGATTACAGGAGTGAGGCACTGCACCCGGTCTCCATTTCTTTTTCATTTCTTTTTTTTTTCAAACGGAGTCTCGCTCCATCCCCCAGGCTGGACTGCAGTGGCACAATCTTGGTTCACTGCAAGCTCCACCTCCCGGGTTCACACCATTCTCCTGCCTCAGCCTCCTGAGTAGCTGGGACTACAGGTGCCCACCACCAAGCATGGCAATTTTTTTGTATTTTTAGTAAAAATGGGTTTCACCGTGTTAGCCAGGATGGTCTCAATCCCCTGACCTCATGATCCGCCCTCCTCGGCCTCCCAAAGTGCTGGGATTACAGGCAGGAGCCACCGTGCCCGGCCTCCATTTCTTAATATTGCAGAGAAGTACCTCATTTCCCAGGCTTACTAGTCTAACTTAGCCGCCTGTGTTTTAAGAAACAGCAGTAAGTTAACATCCGTGTCAGCTGTTCTTTTGAGCAGAATTCAGTTGACCAAGCAGGTAAATCTGTACGCTGAATGGTTTGTGTTCAGTTGGTCACTGCCTTTCATTCCTACGAACGGTGGATGAGAGTTGGATTTAATTAATAAATTTATTTATTTATTTGTTTATTTTTGAGACAGTCTTGCTCTGTCGCCCATGCTAGAGTGCAATGGCACGATCTCCATTTACTGTACCCTCCACCTCCCAGGTTCAAGTGATTCTCCTGCCTCAACCTCCCGAGTAGCTGGGACTACAGGCACTTGCCACTACACCCAGCCAATTTTTGTATTTTTAGTAGAGATGGGGTTTCGCCATGTGTTGACCAGGCTGGTCTTGAACTCTTGACCTCAAGTGATCCACCTGCCTTGGCCTCCCAAAGTGCTGGGATTACAGGTGTGAGTCACTGTGTCCGGCCGAGAGTTGGATTTAAAAGGGAAGAGTATACCAGACATAGTGTTTTATGCCTGTGTAATCCCAGCTACTCTGGAGGTTGAGATGGGAAGATCACTTGAGGCCTAGAGTTTGAGGTTGTAGTGAGCTATGATCGCACCTCCACACTCCAGCCTGGGCCACAGAAAAAGACCCTGTCTCTTAAAAGAGAAAAAAAAAAAAAAGGAAAAGTAATTAAAGAAAGTGTTAGGAGATCCCATGGCCTAAAAGACAGGTTTCCATAGAGAGTGGAGGAATTCTGAGGTCAGCCGGCAGTGTTAACGCCCTCAGAAACCCTTCCTGATGTAGAAAGGACTGTGAAGAAAAGTCTGTGACTCTGCTCTGTGCCCCTTACTTGGCTGTTCAAGGTAAAAAGCTTCAGCTCACAGAGTAAAAGCCTGCTCGCCCTTCTCCCTCACAATCAAGCCCTTCCGTCCATTGGCCTCGGTGTAACTTGCAAGGGTGAGGACCAGACTCTTCTCTGCATTTGTGGCCAGAGCCAAAATGCCAGAGCCCCTCTTGCCCTGTGCTCTGTAGCACAGAGAAGCTCAAAGACAAAAATCAAAGGGTCCTGAGGGCGCCCTGTTCATCAGGTCCTCAGCCTCACATGGAAGGCTCAGCTCTGACTTTGCCGTTCAGGTCAGTGCTAAGGGCAGAACCACGCATGCATGCGGAAATACGAACCTTTGACTCTCTGAGCTGGTGCATTTTCTCCATCTAATTGAATGCTATGAAATCATTTGCTTCTTGGCCCAGGAACCAGTAACAACTGCGTGTGTTCTTACAACACCTGTGTGTGTTCAGTTGGATGCTGTGCTCTTCTCTCTCTTAAATGTCTCCACCTTCTCCTCCCTTCTCCCTGCTACTGTCTTAGGGAAAGGGACCATTGCCGGGCCACTGTAGCCGTACATGAAGGCTTTAAACCGCACTCGGCCTGTTCTCCCCAGAGAATCATCAGTTTACCCCTCGTGTCTAAACATGCTTTAATATCATCCACCTGAAAAAGCACACTCTTTTGACTGCCCGTCTCCTACCTGCTGCCTGTCCGCTCCCTTCACCAGTCCCATGGGCAGAGCATTTGCTGTCTGTAGAGAATCTGCAGACAGTCCCAGGGCAGTCCCATGGTGGCGTCTCTCTAATCTGTCCACTTTGCTCCCAGCGCCCTCTGGGCATCCCTCCCCTGGACATCGAGGCTGCCTCCCCTCTTCACTTAGCAGCCAGAGGGATTGTATTTATTTATTTCAAAAAAAAATTGTTGGAGACAGGGTCTTGCTCTGTCACCCAGGCTGGAATGCAGTGATGCACCAAGGGCAGTTTAAAGCCTTCATGTATGGTCTACCTGAGTCCAGGAGAAAATGCCCTTAGCACTGACCTGAACGGTGAGGTCAGAGCTGAGCCTTCCATGCGAGGCTGAGGGCCGATGAACAGGTCATCCTCAGGACCCTTTGATTTTTGTCTTTGAGGCTTTTTGTCCTGCAGAGCACAGGGCGAGAAGGGCTCTGGCATTTTGGCTGTGGCCGTGAATGCAGTGAAGCCTTCCTCATAGCTCACTGCAGCCTCCAACTCATGGGCTCAAGCAATTCTCTCACCTCAACCTCCTGAGTAGCTGGGACTACAGGAGCATGCCACCATGCCTGGCATGGTGGAGATGAAGTCTTGCTATTTTGCCCAGGCTGGTCTTGAACTCCTGGCCTCAAGTGATCCTCCCACCTCAGCCTCCTAAAGTGCTGGGATTACAGGCGTGAGCCACTGAGCCCGGCCAGGATTTTATTTAAATTAAACCAGAGGACATCATACCTCCGCTTAAAGCCCTCCACTCTGCCCATTGTAATTGGAATACATCAGTCTTCAGCTGTGGTCCTGCTGCACACGCCTCTTCCCTCACTACCTCTGGAGCACTCCACCTTTATTCATACCCCTGGGCCTTTGCACAAGCTGTCCCTTTGACCTGGACTGTGCTCACCCCATATCTTGTGTGGCTGACTCTGCCTCAGGATTCATGAATCAACCCAGATGTCATCTCAGAGAGGTTTCTCCAGGCACTGGCCAGCATGGCACCTCGTCCCTGCAGTCCCCCTCTGGTGACCCTTTTGTTGGACTTTCTCCATAGCATGGAGATAGACCGTGGTGTGTGTGTGTAGTTCATCTCTCCAGGAGCTGAGCAGCTCTGCAGGAACTGGTCTGTGTAATTGCCAGCAACTCGAGCAGTGCCAGGCATAGAGTGGGTGCTCACGTGAATCCTGAGGCATAGGAATGAATCAGAGCCCCTCTGCAGTGAGGCTCCCACACTCGGCTCCCCAGGATGGATAATCGTCTGGTTACAGACTGGGAACGTAGGCCTGGTGTCACAGCTTCCCACCTCATAGGATGCTGGAAATCTGGATCTTCTTTTTTCTAAGTGAAATGTTCCAACTTTTAAAACACTGTGTGAGCCAAACAAAACATGCCTCCAGGGCGCACCTGGGCCACAGGCTGCCAGCGCGTGTGTGATTCTGCTCTGTGCTCCCATTTACCACTGCAGCTCAGCCTTGCTGCTTTCAAGGGGAAAAGGGTCTTTATCCTCAACCCTAGAAGCTGGCGGGAGTTTGATGGGATGATTATGTGAGGGCGAGGGGTTGGTTTCACTGCGGACCTCTGTAAGGGAGCTTTGTGGTGAGTCCTGGAACATCTGGTTTGAGAGGATGATTTGTGTATTTTTCCTCCTGCCTATAAGTTCAAGTCTGGCAAAACCCCATTTGCTTTAGACTGGACACCCCCTTGGAACACAGGTGGTGAAACCCAGTGTCCACAGTGTCTCTCCATGGTCAGGGACCACTTTGGATTTTATAGCAGCTCAGTGTGGCTTTTAGTGCTGAGATGCTGTAAAAAAGCATTTCTAGTTCTTTCTAAAATATCATCATCATCATCAGTTTTTATTGTTCTACACAAACACCATAATAATATTTAACAGAAATGAGGAAAAGATTCAGTCACAAATGTTACTCATCAGATAAAAAGGTTCTTTTTTGTTTTTGGTTTTTGTTTTTTTTTTTTGGATATCTCTCCAAGTCGAGTATGAGCTGAGAACTGTTTTACGTAATGGCAGTTCTAAGCAGATCCATTTGCAGACCGCCTTATTTTCCTTTACCTTATATCATGTGTGTTTTTCTGTGTGGCCAAAAAAATCCCAATAATGCCGAGCACTTCCTAATATCTTGTTAAAGAGACACATCAAATAATTTACGTAACCGTTCCCTGGTGGCTGGATATTTTTCATTTTTTCTGAGTTTCAAGTATTGTAAATAATGTATAATGAGCGTGTGCTTGTAGCTTTCCCTTTCTTCTGGCTTACTTCCTAGGGATAAATTCCCAGGAGTTTTATACCAAAAGACAGCATCAGTATGTTTACAGTTCTTCCCAGAGTTCTTTCCAAAAACTTATTCCATCTATCTATCTATCTATCTATCTATCTTTCTATCTATATCTATATATCTATATCTATATCTATATCTATCTATCTATCTATCTATCTATCTATCTATCTATCTATCTATCTATCTCAACAGGAATGTATAACTGTGGTTTCCCTGCAATGCTGGCAGCTTTATATATGATTTTTCTGCATGCTTCCAATTTAAGAGGTATAAAATGGTCCTTCGATGTGGTTTTTATTTTGCCTTTCTTTGACTGTGACTGAGCTTGGCCATTTCCTCATATTTTTGTGGTTATTTTATTTGCACTTGCACACCTTGTCTCTCTAGCTTTTGTCTTTTTTTCCCCCCTGTTGAGATCTTTGATTTATTTTATTGATTTATTTTATGAGTTCTTGGCAGAGTAGGGATAGTAACCCTTGACATGCTTTTTCTGCTGTAACTGTCCCCGTCCTCCGGTTTTTTTTGTTTGTTGTTTCTTTTTGTTGTCGTTTTGTTTGGCAGTTTGGGCTTGTTATGTAGGGCTGGTTGCCTTTTTGATTCTTTGTATGTCATATGTAGGATAAGTTCAAGAGGGGCCGGGCGTGGTGTCTCACGCCTAGAATTCCAGCAGTTTGGGAGGCCGAGGCAGGTGGATCACCTCAGGTCGGGAGTTTGAGACCAGCCTGGCTAACATGGCGAAACCATGTCTCTACTAAAAATACAAAATTAACCGGATGTCATGGCACATGCCTGTAATCCCAGCCACTCGGGAGGCTGAGGCAGAGGTTGAACCCGAGAAGCAGAGGTTGCAGTGAGCCGAGATCGCACCATTGCCCTCCAGCCTGGATAACAAGAGTGAAACTCCATCTCAAAAGAAGAAAAAGAGGAAGAAGAAGTTGTTCAAGAGGAAGGGGGCTGAGAAGTAGGAGCATGTGTGTGATCCTCCCAAGTTATCGGTGTGACTCCATCCTGCCCCATAGGCACCCCCAGGGCCGCCCGAGGCCTGACTGTCGGTACCCCCGTACCCTGCACCGCAGTGGGACACACACTCCCGAGCATTTCCAAAGACTTGAGGGTCCCCCCACCTGCCTCAAGAAAGCCTCCGAGCTCTGGGTGCAGAGGAGGGAGAGCAGTGCTGCAGTGTTCTGTATATGAAGCCCTAAGCCGCTCCCAACTGAACTGCATCGGGGCAGGCACTGAGGAGGTCAGTGTTGGCCACACCCCCTACCCTGCTATTGAACAGAGCTTCCCAACCGCCCCATCAGCAAGCACACAGTTACATCCATATGGAAACGGGGTAAAGAGAGATGCCACTGAACGCCGGCATCAGTGGCCTGAGGACAGGTGCGGCCTGAGGGGACACATCCCAGGAGTTTGTGCACTCACAGGTAAGCTGGGAAGCTCTGCCTTGAAGACACACTTGGCTTCAGCACATCAAGATGACAGATACCAGGCTTCTCTTCAAGGCCCTGACATTTTCTCTAACATACCCCTCAAGGTCCCCCCAACTCATGCCCACTGCCTGATCCTAAAGCCACTGCTATAGTTTGAGGATTTCGTTACCCCGGCAACCCACTTCAAATATCAAAATGTGACTCGTTTTCTAGTAAAATACCTCCAAGTTTGATGGCCTAAAACAAAATATTCATTACTGTGGGGCAGGAATTCAGGGATAGTGTAGTCTGGCAGTTCTTGCTCAGGGTCTCACGGGGTTTCAGGAAGTTGTAGCCCTGATGGTGGCTGGGGCTGCAGTCCCCTGAGGGCTGGACTTGTAAGGGGACTGACTCATGGGTGGGTGGTTTGGTGCTGATTGGTGGTGTGAGACATCAGTTTATCCCCACATGGGTTTCTTATGTGTCCTTATAACATGGTAGCTGGCTTCCCCCAGAGAAAGTGATGCAGAAGAACTGGTGGAGCCATAGGCTCTCACCTCCGCCATACGCTCCCACCTCCGCCCGTACGCTCCCACCTCACCTCCCCTGTACGCTCCCACCTCCCCTGTACGCTCCCACCTCCGCCGTACGCTCCCACCGCCGCCGTATCCTCTCACCTCCCCCGTACGCTCTCACCGCCGCCGTATCCTCTCACCTCCCCCGTACGCTCTCACCGCCGCCGTATCCTCTCACCTCCCCCTTACGCTCTCACCTCCCCCATAGGCTCTCACCGCCGCCGTACGCTCTCACCGCCCCCGTACGCTCTCACCGCCACCGTACGCTCTCACCGCCGCCGTATCCTCTCACCTCCCCCGTACGCTCTCACCGCCGCCGTATCCTCTCACCTCCCCCGTACGCTCTCACCGCCGCCGTATCCTCTCACCTCCCCCTTACGCTCTCACCTCCCCCATAGGCTCTCACCGCCGCCGTACGCTCTCACCGCCCCCGTAGCCTCTCACCGCCCCCGTAGCCTCTCACCGCCGCGGTACGCTCTCACCGCCGCGGTACGCTCTCACCGCCGCGGTATCCTCTCACCTCCCCCGTACGCTCTCACCGCCGCCGTACGCTCTCACCGCCGCCGTACGCTCTCACCGCCCCCGTACGCTCTCACCGCCCCCGTACGCTCTCACCGCCACCGTACGCTCTCACCTCCCCCGTACGCTCTCACCGCCACCGTACGCTCTCACCTCCCCCGTACGCTCTCACCGCCACCGTACCCTCTCACCTCCCCCGTACGCTCTCACCGCCGCCATAGGCTCTCACCGCCCCCGTACGCTCTCACCGCCCCCGTACGCTCTCACCGCCGCCATAGGCTCTCACCGCCCCCGTACACTCTCACCGCCGCTCTCACCGCCGCCCTCACCGCCGCCGTAGGCTCTCACGGCCGCCGTATGCTTTCACCTCCCCCACACGCTATCGGTCCCCCACACAAGCTCTGGTTCATGGTGGGAGGAGGCTGCACAAGCACATGAATTCCAAGAGGTGAGCCTCACAGGGGACCCTCTTGAAGGCTGTTATGAGCTACTTATGTCCTCCCCAAATTCATATACTGAAGTCCTAATCTCCGGTACCTCAGAACATGACCTTATCTGGGGATAAGGTCTTTAAAGAGATAATTAAGTTATTTACTTATTTATTTTGAGACCGAGTCTCACTCTGTCGCCTACACTGGAGTATAGTGGCATGATCTCAGCTCACTGCAACCTCCCCCTCCCAGGTTCAAGCAATTCTCCTGCCTCAGCCTCCCAAGTAGTTGGGATTACAGGCACGCACCACCAAGTACAGCTAATATTTTTGTATTTTTAGTAGAGACGGGGTTTCACCATGTTGGCCAGGCTGGTCTGGAACTCCTGACCTCAGGTGATCCACCTGCCTTGGCCTCCCAAAGTGCTAGGATTATAGACATGAGCCACCGCGCCTGGCCTGATGTCTTATCTTGAAGGAGACTGACCCAAAGTCATTTCTGAAAGATCTTACAGCAAGTGGTCTCCGTCAGAATTTATGCCTCATCCAGTAGAAGAAAAACTGAAAGGAGGACATTAAAGTGGCCATCGCTGCTGACCAATGAACACCAACAAAACAGCATTTTTACATGAGACAGGAGTGAGCCTTTCCCGAAGGGCTGGGCCTAAGGACGCCAGGCTTCAGAACATGCCCCTGTCTGGGCGTCCACTGTGGTGTGTAATTTCCCACTGTGGTTTACATTTTCCGGGTGAGCTCCAGGGATTCTGCTATTTCCTTAAAAAGAGGATGAGAAAAACCACACAATAGGCCTCAAAGGCTGGGCTAAGGTCACCCCGAGGCCAAGTGTGGGCAGGCCTGGACTTTTCAGCCAAAGATCGAGGTGCCAGAGGTTCCCACTGCCAGGACAGCGGCACTTAAGCAGCCAGACTTATTATATAAATAAACACAGGTTGGAAGGAGCAATTAACTTCAGTTTCACTGTTAACTAATAGCCAAAAAGTAAAAATTTAAATGGTTGAATATCTTGTTATCACATGTATTGGGGGTGGAGGGCAGTTTGCCAGAAACAGGAGGTGCAGTCTGGGAGCCGTAGCTCACGTCTGTAATCCCAGCACTTTGGGAGGCTGAGGCGCGTGAATTGCTTGAGGTCAGGAGTTCGAGACCAGCTTGGTCAACATGGGGAAATCCCATCTCTACTAAAAATACAAAAAAAATTAGCTGTGCATGGTGGCACATGCCTGTAGTCCCAGCTACTCAGGAGGCTGAGGCAGAAGAATTGTTTGAAGCTGGGAGGCGGAGATTGCAGTGAGCTGAGATTGTAACACTGCACTCCAGCCTAGGCAACAGAGCGAGACTCTGTCCCCGCCCCACCCCACCCCTGAAAAAAAGAAGCAGAAGGTACAAATAAAATCAGCCTCAGAGGGAAATAACCGCTAACAACAACAAATTCCTGCGAACCGTTCAGAGCTCAGTGTCAACAAAGATACAGTCAGACCTGAATCAGAGCTGAATTATCCTGGGCCTCTTCCTGTGGGTTCTTTCACTCTCTCTAAGATAAATTCTTGCACTCCCAGAGTAACTTAAAAGTGCAAAAGCAACCCAGTGCAGTGGTTCCTTCCTGTGATCCCAGCACTTTGGGAGGCCAAGGTGGGAGGACCACTTGAAGCCAGGAGTTCAAGACCAGTCTGGGCAACATAGTGAGACCCCTATCTCTACAAAAAAAATTAAAAATTTACCCAGGCATGGTGGCATATACCTGTAGTCCCAGATACTCTCTCTCTCTCTCTCTTTTTTTTTTTTTTTCCTTCTGTTAGCCTTAAAGAATATGGTCAGGCATATATCCTTAAAACTAAGAAAATATAGGTTTCCCAGGGTGCTCTCAGAATATTTGCAGCTGCGTGCCTTGGAAGACTTTTTCTGGATAAGTTTGGCAGTATGTATTAAAAGCTTTAATGTTTGGAATACCCTTTGACAAAGCAATCTACTTCCAATAATTCCTATGGAAATATACTCGTTTGCAAATGTTCAGCTCTAAGATTGTTCCACATAGCATTGCTTATAATATTAAACAATAGAAATCATCTGAATGTCCAACAATAGCGTATTGTAAATAGGGTTGGATTCCTACACAGGAGGCTAAGGTGGGAGGATCACTTGAGCCCAGGAGTTGGAGGCTGTGGTGAGCAATAACCATGCCACTACATTTCAGCCTGGTTGACAGAACAAGACCCTGTCTCTTAAAAAAAAAAGAAAAAAGTAAAAAGATACTGAGTTGGTACATTCATAAAATAAAAGACAATACAGCTCTTTAAAATATTGCTTATTTAAAATGTTCACAAATATATTAGTAAATGGGAAAGTACAGCATACAAAGTAGTATGTATGTGATTCCAGCCTGAGCTACATGGCAAAACCCCACCTCTACAAAAAATACAAAAATTAGCAGCATGTGGTGGCATGTCCCAGGCTGGGTGACAGAGCCGTGGGTAGCATAGTCCTAGTTACTTGGGAGGCTAAAGTGGGAGGATTGCTCAAGGCCAGAGAGTCAAGGCTGCAGTGAGCCATGTCTGTGCCACTGCACTCTAGCCTGGGCAATAGAGCAAGACCTTGTCTCAAAAATATTTTTTTGCCGGACACGGTGGCTCACACCTGTAATCCCAGCACTTTGGGAGGCCGAGATGTGTGGATCACCGGAGGTCAGGAGTTTGAGACCAGCCTGGCTAACGTGGTGAAACCCCGTCTCCACTAAAAATACAAAAATTAGCTGGTCATGGTGGCGGACGTCTGTAATCCTAGCTACTCAGGAGGCTGAGGCAGGAGAATAACTTGAACCCGGGAGGCAGAGGTTGCAGTGAGCTGAGATCGTGCCACTGCACTCCGGCCTGGGCAACAGAGCAAGTGCCGCCTCAAGATAAATAAATAAATAAATAAATAAATAAATAAATAAATAAATAAATTAAAATAAAATAAAATTCTATATGATTCCATTGAGAGGGAAGAATATTTACACACAGGAAAGTGACTAGGAAGATATTCTTTAAAGGTTAATAGCTTTATTTCTTGATGGTGGGATTTACTAGGGCTTTTTTCCTCAGTTTGGGCCTCTCTGTACTCTAAAATGTGAACATATATTTACTTTGTCACAGGAAAAAAAAATACTACTTATTTTGGAAACATCAGACTTCTAAGATAAATTTCTCAATTCAGACCATTTGTTCCTGACACAGGTCGCTTATGCAGAAATCATATATTCCATTCTATGTTCTTTTGAGACTTAAGGTTTTTTCTACTTAGGGAGAGGAATTCAGTGGAGAAGGGGCTAGTTTTAGGCCATTTACATATAAGGATTGTGGTTTAGTTGAGAAGAAACAGAACCTTTTTTTTTTCCGACTGGTAAATGTGCTCAGCTCAAAACCCCAAATAAAACAAGGCTCTTAAAGACAACAAAAATATCCTCAGTCAACCCTGTGCAGCCACAAGAAAAAAAAAAAAACTAGAAGAAAAGTTAAAGGATATGTCTTTACTCCTAAACTTTTCATGACTTCTGGGGCAAATTAAGTTATATAAAAAGAAGAGTTTATTAAAATATTCTGAAAAAATTGCCTCTAAGACTCTCACTGTTCAAAAACTGTCTTCATTGAGACATAAATTTCATTTTCCTTTTAAAGAAAGATCATTTGATACTTTCATTTCAAAGCATTGTTAAGTCACAGAAGCTTGAAACATACCTTAAAATTGATAAGGGAGAATAAAACACCTTTTCCCAACCAGCCAAAAATATCATCTTGGTGACTCTCCTTCCAATCTTTTTTTATTTCCTATATGCAGATTTGGGGTCTGAATATTTAGTTCATATCACGCCGTACCATATATGCTTGTTTTCACTTCAAGGGAGCAAAGACGGCATGTAATTTAGACTCTAAATTGACTAAGTCCCAAAGGCCTTTTCCTAAAGTACCATTTCCCACCTGACATTAGGTGCCCTGATGATGATGAGGCTTATCCACATGCAAGGACGCTGGAATTGTCCCCGCTGCCCAGGGCGCTGCCTTTAACAATCATACCAGCCTAGTAGTCAGCTCCCAGGACTTTCTTTGTCCGAGTGAGGAAACTGAGGCTTAGCAAGGTCACACTCTTTGCCGCCGCTCTGTTCGGCTGCCCACAGCAGCCACAGATGATCTTCCGGGACCTTAAACACAGATTTTTTCACGCAAGCTTAGAGACAGCTGAGGAGAACAGCTAATGTTTTTGTGGGCTTACCATCTGCCGTTGCCTCGTACAAACCTCATCGAAATACAGTGAAAGAAGATATTCCTCATGCTACACAGGAGGGAAACTGAGTCTCAGTGAGTTTATCAGATACCAAGTGCTGGGCAAACAGTAGTGAGCTCATCCTCTTCACAGAAGAACCGAACCCCTTCACGGTTCTCCAATGAGTAGAAGAGTTTCCCGGAGACACGAGCTTCCTGCCTTCCCCTACCTGCCCAGTCCCTGGGGTACCTTCTCTGAAACCCAGGGCTCCCTGGAACATAATTTGATGCTGGTGCTCTTGCAGAAGGAACTACCATTTACTATTTATTGAGTTGGACACTGTGTTAACCCATGTGACCCACATGGGTCACCCTGGGCTCTGTGAGTCAGGGTTTCACCATGTTGGCCAGGCTGGGCTCGAACCCCAGCGGCTATCAGCCCAATGGGAGATGCAGGCGCAAACAATGAACACAGCACAGCAGAAGCGTTGCCACTCTCCTCTGAAGGGCCCTGCTCCATTCAGCAGCCCTGTCCACGGAACTTCCCCCTCCCTCTGTCTTCTGGAACCACTGCCCTGGCCCCTTCAGGTTTGGTTTGGGGGTGGTCACGACCTGATGTTACTCCTTTTTTTTTTTTTTTTTTTGAGACAGAGTCTTGTTGTTGCCCAGGCTGGAGTGCAATGGCACGATCATACCTCACTGCAGCCTTGATCTTCCAACTCAAGCGATCCTTCTGTCTCAGTCACCCAAGTAGCTGGGACTACAGGTGCACACCATCATGCCCAGCTACTTTTTATTTTGTTTTTAGTAGACGCGAGGTCCAGTTTTGTTGCCCAGGCTGATCTCGAACTCCTGAGTTCCAGCAATCCTCTTACCTCAGCCTCCCAAAGTGTTGGGATTACAGGGATGAGCCACCATGCCTGGCCCTCCCTGCCATTCCTAGCCCTGGGTTCTGCACCATCCTTTGGGTGTGCCATGTCCTCATCCCATTCCCACCTTTGCAAATAGTCTATTTATTAAGCCCTGATTTGAGCCGTGGGTGGCCTGCCTGGCGCCTGGATGTGCGGCCGTGACTATTCCTGCTAGACTGGTCAAGCTAAACTTGCCCTTCACAAAGACAGACTTGACATTTCTGGCACTTGGTAGAGACAGGCACTTAAACCATTCTCTTAAAGCTCAATAGACTTCTTGACTTGCTGTGTTTACTCTTCATTCATGAGGACCCGCCAGAGTAGCTCCAGCAAGCCACTGCTTTAGACTGGAGTACTGCACTCCCAGGCAGGCAGGGGAAAGATGGATTTATTCCAAGTCCCTAGTGAGTGACTGGGAAGAGCTGATCCAGGAACCAGACAGAAGGATGACAGCTTCACTGCTTCCTAATGCCCCTGGAGCAGCCTTTCTCAGCATAGATTCTATTTCACAGATCAGGCACCCCTACAAAATAACACATTCTAAAGCCAGAGATATGGGATGTTTGCATTATGTCATGTGCCAGGCTGTCCATTTCAGACCATGAATTCATACATTAAGCACTTCATTGCTGAGTGCCTACTGTGTGCCCAGCACCTGGTCCTTTTTATCAGTCTTGTGGAATGGTACCTTAGCAAAATAGGTCCGAACCTTCATGGATGTAAGATGAGATCAGGTGCGTTCAGGGTGGTATGGTCGTAGATGTCCTTCATGAATATATTCAGATCAAGTGCTTTTATGATAATGTTCCTCACTGTTTGCTTATGTATGTGTGTGTGTGTGTGTATTTAAATATATTTAAATTGTCCTTCCCTCAAGGGCCTTGACTTTCCAATTTTTTAGTGGTTAGCCATAGGTCATTCCTTTCAACTGGACCCCTTCACAGTTCTCCAATGAGTAGAAGAGTTTCCCTGAGATGTGAGCTTCCTACATTCCTCTACCTGCCCAGTCCCCAGGGTACCTCCTCCAAAGCCCGGGGCTTCCTGGAACATAGTTCGATGTTGATGCTCTTGAAGAAGGAACTACCATCTAATATTTATTGAGGTGGACCAGGTGCAGTGGCTGACACCTGTAATCCCAGCACTTTGGGAGACCGAGGTGGGTGGATCACCTTAGGGTCAAGGGCTCGAGACCAGCCTGGCCAAGATAGTGAAACCCCATCTCTACTAAAATTACAAAAATTACCTGGGTGCAGTGGCAGATGCCTGTAATCCCAGCTACTTGGGAGGCTGAGGCAGGAGAATTGCTTGAACCCAGGAGGCGGAGGTTGCAGTGAGTCGAGATCACACCACTGCACTCCAGCCTGGGTGATAAAGACAGACTCCATCTCAAAAAAAAAAAAAAAAAAATTATTGGAGTGGACACTGTGCTAACTCATGCAACTCACATGTGTCACCCTGGCCTCTGTCAACCTTTTAAGTTTCCTGGGCTGTGAATTCCTCCCCTACTTAGAGACTCTTGCTTCTTTCTCTGGCCCCTTTTTCTCAGCACATGTGTTAGTCTGTGATTTCTACCCTAATCTGTCTTCTGGACAGGCACCTTTGGCCTCCCTAAGACCCAGTGAGCTCCACTGGGTCTGACCTCAGTGGGACTGACCTCCACCCACTGCGTGTGCTTCCATCTGTCCGCTGAGCAGCCATGCTGCTGGAGGAAGTTCCGGCCTCTGCCATCTCCAGAGCCATTACATCCCCGCTCACCCACAGGGAGGGGCTGGCCTGTGCCGGACCACAGAAACTTTCCTTGTTTGGCTATTTTTTTACTTCACAAGCATTGGTAATGTGTTCTCCCCTACAAATCCTTCCAGAGCCCAACCCACACTCTCCCTTGGCCTATTCTAGAAGCATCAAACACATTAGATGCATGCTTCCTCCTCTGTAGTTGACATTCTCCTCCCCTGACTGTCCACCCTCTTGTTTTCCTCCAAGTGGGCCATGTCTTTCAGATGCTGCAGTTGGTCTTGCACACCTGAAACTCACCTGATGTTGATCACTCCCTTTTTTTTTGAGACAATCTCACTCTGTCCCACAGGCTGGAGTACAGTGGCGCGATCTCCCCTCACTGCAACCTCTGCCTTCCGGGTTCAAGTGACTCTCCAGAGTGACTGGGATTACAGGTGTAATCCCAGCCATGCCTGGCTAATTTTTTGTATTTTTAGCAGAGATGAGGTTTCGCCATGTTGGCCAGGCTGGTCTCGAACTCCTAACCTCAGGTGATCCACCTGCCTTGGCCTTCCAAAGTGCTTGGATTACAGGCATGAGCCACTGCACCTGGCCATTCCCTTTTTATTTTTTTCATTTTGTTTTTCTTCTTTCATGGAGCCCATAGGTCTCTTCTCTCCTTAAGAACTTTCTCTCTCTAATCCCCCTGTCCTGGCTCCTCATGGGCCGGATCCTCAAGTAGACTCAGAATCCAGATTCCTTAATTTATTGTTCACCATGGTGCAGATTTGTCTTCTCTCTCTTGCTAAATTGTTTGAGCCCCTGATTCTCGCAATACCTTTTCCCATTCTTGTCTAAGTGGAGACATTATATTTAAGGGTACAGTCTTTAATGTCAACCGGATTGAGGTTCTAGGGCACACACTACCACCAAACATTGAGACCTAAGTGAAGTTACACAGCCTTGCCAAGCCTTCTGCATTTGTCAGGGCAATTAATGTAACTGTTACAGTCACTCAGTGGCTTAACCCAGTAAAGGTTTATTTCTTGGTCAGTTCACAGTCCAGCGAGGCTTAGGTGGTTCTCCTAGGCAGCTCGCTTCCAACGACCCAGGGAGTCAAAGGACATCATCAGAGACGTACTTTTAGAAGTTGGCTCTGGCAGCATTGTTTGAACCAATCGTTATGAGCAGACAAAGGAAGAAAGAGTGGATGCAGAGCTGTTGATCTTACTGTTGTTGTTTTTCTTCTTCTTTTTTTTTTTTTTCTGAGAAGGAGTTTCACTCTTTTTGCCCAGGCTGGAGTGCAGTGGCACGATCTTGGCTTACTGCTTCCTGGGTTCAAGCGATTCTCCTGCCTCAGCCACCCAAGTAGCTGGGACTACAGGTGTGTGCCACCATGCCCAGCTAATTTTTGTATTTTTAGTACAGACGCGGGTTTCAGCATGTTGGACAGGCTGGTCTTGAACTCCTGACCTCAGATGATCCGCCTGCCTCAGCCTCCCAAAGTGCTGGGATTACAGGCGTGAACCACTGCACCTGGCCCTTACTGTTGTTCTTGACTAACTTCTCCCTCTCCCTGTGTTCAAGTTTTTACCAGGTATTACTGCTTCCTCTATACTCCTGTAAGATATTTCTGACTCTAAACGCCCGCAACTCTATATTTTTAAATTTCCTCTAATATTAGTATTACCTGACTCCTTGCTGCCAACATCTCTGGTCTCATTTAATCCTAAAATTTCTGGAAGAAACACTGTCTTGGAAAAAAGGCCTTAATAGCCCATTTTTACCTTTAAATTATTTAATATATTTGACATACTCAAAATAATATGTGTAACACTTATGTAAGCTGTAAAAGAAGAATGATACAGTGCATTACACTCCACGGAACTAGAATCCTACAAATAACTTGAATCTACTTATGTTTTTCTCCCCCGTCCCAGTCCTGTCCCTTTCAGTGGTAAATACTATGTAGAGATTTGTATTTATACAAATATGTTACACATATACTTTTAAATAACTGTTTGGTATTATTTAGTTTTTTGGGTTTTTTTGCTAATAAAAATGGTGTTGAGGTATTGTAATATAGTAAGAAATATATATTTTGATCTTCATTCATCTCCTAGCCAGAGATCCTACAACCTTTGTAATTTCCTCAGTTATAAGTGCAATCAGAACATCTTTTGTTACAATATTTAGATTTTGTCCTGGGCTCCTGAAATAGCTCCAGAATGATGAAGATGAAAGGAACGTCTTTTGTTAGTCATTAAAATGAGCTCCTTTTAACCACACCTGAGTTTATGTTGACGAATGACTTTTGGAAAGCCCCTAATGATGGGGGACTGGTTGTCAAGGGAATGGATTATGTGATTAGAGTGCTGGAACTTAAACCTCATGCCCATCCCCTATCTCCCCAAGCAGGAGAGAGAGGCTGGAGGTTGTTGGGTCCATCACCAATGGCCAGTGACTTAATCAACCATGCCTATATCATGAGACCTCCATAAAAGCCCTCAACAGTGGGGCTCAGAGACTTTTCAACTCAAGAACTCCATGGAGATGCTCAGTGGGTAGAACCTTTAGGCCAGGCAGAGTGACTCATGCCTATAATCCCAGCACTCTGGGAGGCCAACGGGGTGTGGATCACCTGAAGTCAGGAGTTCGAGACCAGCCCAGCCAACATGGTGAAACCCCATAGCTACTAAAAATATAAAAAATTAGCTGGGCATGGTGGCGGACGCCTGTAATCCCAGCTACTCAGGAGGCTGAGGCAGGAGAATTGCTCAAACCCAGGAGGCAGAGGTTGCAATCAGCCAAAATCGCACCATTGCACTCCAGCCTGGGGGACAGAGACTGCATCTCAAAAAAAAAAAAAAAAGAGGGTAGAACCCCCAGCAAGGGCATGGGAGCTCCGTGCCTCATCCCCAAACCTTGCTGTGTGCATCTCTAACATTCGGCAGCTCCTGAGTTGCATCCTTTGATAATAACTAACAATCTTGTAAGTAAACTGTTTTCCTGAGTTCTGTGAGCCAGTCTTGCAAATTCTGGAACCCAAGAAGAACATTGCAGAAACCACTGATTTATAACTGGTCAGTCAGAGGCCCAGGCTTGCAATTGGCATCTGATGATGGACTGGGGGGTAGTCTTGTGGGACTGGGCCCTTATCCTGTGGTATCTGTACTAACTCCAGGTAGTTAGCATCAGAATTTAGATAAATTGTAGGACACACAGTTGGTATTTTCAGGAGCTGGAGAATTATTTCCTTTAGGTCTATACCCGGAAGAGGGATTGCTGGGTCATACAGTAGCTCTATTTTTAATTTCTTTAGGGACTTCCATGCTCTTTTCCGTAATGCCTGCACCAACCTATATTCCCACCAATAGTGTAGCTGGGTTTCCTTTTCTCCACACCCTCTTCAAACACTTGTTATTTCTTGTCTTTGTATTAGAATCCACCCTAACAGGTGTGAGATGATATCTTGTTGTGGCTTTGATTTGTATTTCCCTGACAATTAGTGATGTTGGGCACATTTCCATATACCTGTTGGCCATTTTTTTTTTTTTTTTTTAATCTGGAGACAGAGTCTTGCTCTGTTGCCCAGGCTGGAGTGCAGTGGTGCAATCTCAGCTCACTGCAACCTCTGCCTCCCTAGTTCAAGCAATTCTCCTGCCTCAGCCTCCCTAGCAGCTGGGATTACAGGCACACGCCACCACACCTGACTAATATTTGTGTTTTTATTAGAGACGGGGTTTCACCATGTTGGCCAGGCTGGTATTGAATTCCTGACCTCAGGTGATCCGCCTGCCTTGGCCTCCGAAAGTGCCGGGATTATAGGTGTAAGCTACCATGCCAGGCCTGTTGGCCATTTTTATGTCTTTCTTGGAGAAATGTCTATTCAGATCCTTTGTCCACTTTTTAACTGAGTTATTTGCTTTTTGCAGTTGAGTTGTATAAGTTCCTTGTATATTTGACTATCACTCCCTTATCAGATATAAGGTTTAAGAATATTTTCTCACAATATGTAGGCTGCCTTTTCATTGTGTTGATTGTTTCCTTTATTGTGCAGAAGCTTTTTAGCTTGATGTGGTCCCATGTGTTCATTTTTGCTTTTGGCGTCCTAGCTAATAAATCATTGCCAAGACCAAGGTCAAGGAGTTTTCCCCGTGGGGTTTCTTCTAGGAGTTTTATGGTTTCCGGTCTTATATTTGGTCTTTAATCCATTTCGTGTTGATTTTTGTGTATGGTGGAAGATAGGGATCAATTTCATTCTTTTTCATGTGGATATTTCATTTTTCCAAAACCCCAACACCATTTATTGAAAAGACTATCCTTTCCCCTTAGTGTCTTCTTGGCCCCCTTGTTGAAAAGTTAGTTGATGGTATATCCTTGGGTTTATTTCTAGGCTTTCTATTCTGTTCCATTAGTCTATGTGTCTGTCTTTATGCCAGTATCATACTGTTTTGATTACTACAGTTTTGTAGTAGATTTTGTGAGTAAGTAGTGTGATGCTTCCAGTTTTGTTATTTTTGCTCAAGATTGCTTTGGCTATTCATGGGCTTTTGCAGTTCCATATGAATTTCACGATTGTTTTCTATTTCTGTGGAAAATGTCATTGGAATTTTATAGGGATTGCATTGAGCCTGTAGGTCACTTCGGGCAGTATGAACACTATAACAATATAAATTCTTCCAGTCCATAAGCCTGGGGTATCTTTTCATTTATTTGTGTCTTGCTCAATTTATTTCATCAATGTGTATATAGATTTCTATGTGTAGATCTTTCACCTCTTTGGTTAAACCTATGCCTTGTAATTTTTTATGCTATTGTAAACGGGATCGTTTTCTTGCTTTCTTTTTCAAATAGTTTGTTGTTAGTGTATAGAAACTACTGATTTTTGTATGTTGATTTTGTATCCTGCAACTTTGCTGAACTTGTTGTTCTAATCGTTTTTGGTGGAATCTTTAAGATTTTCCATGTATAAAAGCATGTTATCTATAAACAGTGACAGTTTAACTTCATTCTTTCTGATTTAGATGCCTTTTATTTCTTTTTCTTGCCTAAATCCTCTCTGGCTAGGACTTCCAATACTATGTTGAAGAGAAGTGGTGAGAATGGGCACCCTTGATCTTAGAGAAAAAGCTTTCAGCTTTTCACTGTAGAGTATGATATTAGCTGGACAATTATTATATATGGCCTTTATTATGTTGAGCTACATTCCTTCTATACCTAATTTGTTGAGAGAAAATTGATGAATTTTATCTTTACAATTAAGCCTTAGCATTTTACAAATTATGGCCAAAAACACATAACATACAATTTACCATCTTAACCATTTATTTTATTTATTATTATTACTAGTTTTTGAGACAGCATTTCTCTCTTGTCGCCCAGACTGGAGTGCAGTGGCGCGATCTCTGCTCACTGCAACCTCTGCCTCCTGGGTTCAAGCAATTCTTCTACCTCAGCCTCCTGAGTAGCTGGGATTACAGGCATGTGCCACCACACGTGGCTAATTTTTGTATTTTTTTTAGTAGAGATGGGGTTTCACCACATTAGCCAGGCTGGTCTTGAACTCCTAACCTCAGGCGATTCGCCTGCCTTGGCCTTCCAAAGTGCTAGGATTACAGACATGAGCCACCACGCCCGGCCTACCATCTTGACCATTTCTAAGTGTATAGTTTGGTCGTGTTAAGTATATTCGTATTGTTGTGCAACCAATCTCCAGAATTTTTTCATCTTGAAAACCGCAACTCAAAACCCATAAAACAACTCCCCATTGCTCCCTCCCTTAGCTCCTGGCACCCACCATTCCACTTTCTGTCTCTATGGATTTCACTACTCTAGGTCCCTTGTATAAGTGGAATCACACAGTATTTGTCCTTTTGTGACTGGCTTATTTCACTTAGCATAATGCCTTCAAGGTTCATCCACGTTGGAGCACGTGTCAGTTCTGGGGAGTTGGACTTGGTCAGATGGGTGGTGGGGGATCTTAAGCAGGCAGGGAGTGATGAGATTAGAAAGACCACAGTGCCATCAAAAAGTGGGCAAAGGATATGAACAGACACTTCTCAAAAGAAGACATTCATACAGCCAACAGACACATGAAAAAATGCTCATCATCACTCGCCATCAGAGAAATGCAAATCAAAACCACAATGAGATATCATCTCACACCAGTTAGAATGGCAATCATTAAAAAATCAGGAAACAACGGGTGCTGGAGAGGATGTGGAGAAATAGGAACACTTTTTCACTGTTGGTGGGACTGTAAACTAGTTCAACCATTGCGGAAAACTGTGGTGTGGCGATTCCTCAAGGATCTAGAACTAGAAATACCATTTGACCCAGCCATCTCATTACTGGGTATATACCCAAAGGATTATAAATCATGCTGCTATAAAGACACATGCACATGTATGTTTATTGTGGCACTATTCACAATAGCAAACACTTGGAATCAACCCAAATGTCCATCAGTGACAGACTGGATTAAGAAAATGTGGCACATATATACCATGGAATACTATGCAGCCATAAAAAAGGATGAGTTCGTGTCCTTTGTAGGGACATGGATGCAGCTGGAAACCATCATTCTTAGCAAACTATCACAAGAACAGAAAACCAAACACCGCATGTTCTCACTCATAGGTGGGAACTGAACAATGAGAACACTTGGACGCAGGAAGGGGAACATCACACACCAGGTCCTATTGTGGGGAGGGGGGAGGGGAGAGGGATAGCATTAGGAGATATACCTAATGTAAATGACGAGTTAATGGGTGCAGCACACCAACATGGCACATGTATACATATGTAACAAACCTGCATGTTATGCACATGTACCCTAGAACTTAAAGTATAATAATAATAAAAAGAAAGAAAGAAAGAAAAGAAAGACCACAGTGGAGGGCAAAGGGGAGAGAACTATTTGAAGGGGAGAAAATGGAAGGAAGGAGTCCTGTGAGTCCTTTTTAAGGTTGAATGATACTCCATCCTATGTATATACCATATTTTATTTATCCATTCATCCATCAAAGGACACTTGAGTCTCTTCCACCTCTTGGCTGTTGTGAATATGCCGCTATGAACATGGATGTGAAGCCATGGTGTTTTCTTCTCTTGCTTCTGGTTCCATTTTAGTCTCCTTGTATCTCACAACTGTGGGCTCTCATGCACTCATGTAGCCACTGCTAATGAATCCTTCTCCTTTCCTCCTGGATAATCCACTTCAAGACTTTCTTCCCCTGAGCAGCTAGCTCCAATGCCTGGTGGTGAAGGCACCAGGAGAAGGCTCCAAGAGCCAAGGAGGAGCTTCAGAAGGGATGGAGGCTACAACCTTCCCTTTGTTCATTCGTCCTGTAATTTTTGAGCATTTACTGAGCATCAGGACCAGTGTAAGTGCTGGGGGCCAGAGATCCCTGTCTAGTCTGGAGAGAGACAAATGAGCAAGTAAGTAGAGCCATGCGGTGAGAGCAATACACAGAACAGGAGAGGCAGAGAGAAGGAAACAAGTGACTGCCGCCCGGGGGAGATGGCACAACTGAGAAGACAGGGGAGAAGGAAGTATTTCCTAGCAGGCAGAGTAGCATGTGCAAAGATAGAGATGTCAAGAGTCGCAGCCTGGCTTTCTGGAGCTTCTGTGAGACCTGCAGGCTGCGACACAGGCTGGGGTGGGAGAATAGCGACTGTGAAGGGGCTAGGAAGGTAGAAAAGGCAAGTCATGTGGGGCCTTGTGCACAGTTCTGAGGAGTCGGACTTGGTCAGATGGGTGATGGGGGATCTTAAGCAGGCAGGGAGGGATGAGATTAGAAGGAGCACAGTGGACTGGGTATGGTGGCTCATGCCTGTAATCTCAGCACTTTGGGAGGCTGAGGCAGGTGGATCACCGGGGGTCAGGAGTTCGAGACCAGCCTGGCCAACATGCCAAAACCCCATCTCTACTAAAACTACAAATATTAGCCGGGTATGGTGGCGGGCACCTGTAACTACTTGGTCGGCTGGGGCAGGAGAATTGCTTGAACCTGGGAGGCAGAGGTTGCAGTGAGCCAGGATTGCACCACTGCACTGCAGACTAAGTGACAGAGCGAGACTCTGTCTCAAAAAAAAAAAAAAAAAGAGCACTGTGGAGGGCAAAGAGAGAACTATATGAAGGGAAGAAAATGGAGGGAGGGAGTCCAGTTACTAGAACTGCAGCAAAACTGACAGGGCTGGAACTGAGGCTGTGGCAGGAGAGTAGGAGGAAACAATGGGTGCAGACTGGATGTGTGGAGCCAGAGGTGGCTGGAAACAGTAAAGGTGATCATTGCGCATGGCGGAGTGACCAGAGTGGCCAGTGCTGAAAGCAGTGATCCTGGCCTCGGCTCTCTGTGGTTTGGTAGTGGCAGGGATGGACTTGGGACTGAATAGATTGTGTAGAAAGAAGAGAGCCCAGACCCAGTGCATTTTGCAGGGCCCTGTACGAAATGAAAATACAAAGCCCCTTGTTCAAAAACGTATGGAAATTTCCACCAGGCACAGGAATGAGCTTACTCTGGGTGGGCAGGCCTGCAGAGGGCGCCAAGATAGAGGAATCAGAGACCACCAGGGTGATGAGCACCAGGGAGCCGAGGTCAGTGAGAAATCCCCCAACAGGGTCATTTAGGCACCAGAAGTTCCAGAGATGGGGAAGGATTAGGATCAGCCCTCATCTCTTGGATGGGGTGGTGACAGATCGCTGTGATCTCCTCAAAGGGATCAGTTTCAGGGTGTGCGTGGGACAGGGGCACATTGAGGAGGGAGGAGACAGGGCGGGAGGGGAGATGCAGGGAAGGCATAGAAATCCTTTCTAGAAGCCTGACTGAAGGAGAAGTGTAAGGCTGGAGAGAGGTCCTGGGAACTGGGGAGAGCAGTTTTTGTTATTAGAGGGTAGAGGAGTTTGTCATCTATAAGATGTGAGCAGACATGCACAGGACTTTGTGTGGCTGGGGTCCCTGCCCCTGTGCCTTCATACTCTCCCTGACCCGCCCTTCTTCACAGCACTAGCCCTTGGGCTCTCTGGGCATGAACCCCCCACAGGCATCTCCAGATTTGAGCCTTTTCTTCAAAATCTCGGCCCACTTCAAATGCAGGACAGTTTTTCTTTTTCTTCTTCTTTTTTTTTTTTTAATGAATTTATGATCTTGTCCTTCAAACTGCCTACTACTAACAACTTCCCTCATCTCTCAATAGCACCACTGTTTCCCCAGCCCTGCAGCCTGAGATCTGAAACCTTGAGTCCCTCACCCACCCTTTCATGGAGACCGGGGTAGTGGGGCTCAGAGATCAACCTGCAGGCCCCACTTTTCTCTAGCTATGTGAGGTTACTAAACCCCCCTGTGTCTGCTTTCTCAGCCACAAAATCGATGTGTGTGTGTGTGTGTGCACAAGTGTGTATGTGTGTTACAAACAGCCTATCTCATAGGGTAGTTCCCACACCTGGCCCACTGTAGGAGCCTGATAAATAAATATCTGTAGTTACTGGGCTCCTACAGTGAGTGGGTGTGGGAATTAGATGATGAACAAAACAAAAATAGTCTCTCACTATACAAGTGCTGAGAACAGTGGCTCACATCACGTTACCCGTTATATTGTAAGTGAATGGAACTTTGCAAAATCTCTAAAATTTTCTCCTCTTCCATTCCTTGCTTTTTAAGGCTATAACTCCCCCCAATGTACATTCTTAAAATTGCTTCCAAACTGCTCTCCTTGCCCTTGGTTCTCGTTTCTCTCCCAGGGAATCCTCTACACTGTCCCCTAAAGACAATAGTGTCAGGCCATTTCTTTGAGCTCCCTGTTGCTTGCAGAGTGAAGTCCAAATTCTTTAGCTAATCCTTTGAAAGCGTCTCCGTCTTCTTCCAGTTTACGTTTCCCACTCATTCGCCATGGTCGCCCTCGCCTACTCCCACCCTTCCAGACTGTGGCCAGCCCCTGCAGGGCCTCCTAGCCCACGGCCTTAGTGTTCATGCTTTCTCTCTTGCCTGCCTCTACCCAATTCCTGCTCTTTCTTTCATGATCCAGCCCCTCTGCTCCCACCCACAGCGATCTCTCCGCCTCTGACCTAGCACCTCTTGTCAGCACCATGTCTTGTTGACATTGATTCACTGTTTCCACTACCAGACACCAGCTTTCACATGTGCATTTTGAGTCTCTAGCTCTATTGCAAATCCTGTGAAAGCAATGTAGGCTTTTCTTTTATGTGTTTATTTTTTAGAGACGGAGGCTTGCTCTGTCGCCCAGGCTAGAGTGCAGTGGCACGATCTCGGCTCACTGCAACTTCTGCCTCCAGGTTGAAGCAATTCTCATGCCTCAGCCTCCCGTGTAGCTGGAACTACAGGCACATGCCACCATGCCCGGCTAATTTTTGTATTTTTAGTAGCGATGGAGTTTCGCCATGTTGGCCACGCTGGTCTCGAATTCCTGACCTCAGGCGATCTGCCCGCCTCCGCCTCTCAAAGTGCTGGGATTACAGGCGTGAGCCACCATGCCTGGTCCTCTTTTTTACTGATTTTTCTGATGATACTTAGCACAGTGCCTCATCTGCCATAGATGTTCAACTGATATTTACTGATTTTAATGATGTTGTGCCAGGGTGCGGAAAAACAAATCTTCACGTCAATTAGTTTGTTTCATTCTTTCATTCATCAGATATTTACTTGGCTCTACAGTGGGCAAGGTGTGGGAATTAAATGATGAACAAAACAGAAATAGTCTCTCCTGGAGCTTATGTTCATGTAGAGGAGAATGATTCTCAAAATAAACAGATAAAATATTTCAAAGCATGGTAAAGGTCATAAAAGAACCAAGAATCTTCATTCAATGCTCTTCATATTTTAACCAGTGCAAAATGAAAATGCAAAGCCCCTTGTTCAAAAATATATCAGAATTTCGACCAGACACGGTGGCTTACGCCTGTAATCCCAACACTTTGGTAGGCCAAGGCAGGCGGAATGCTTGAGGTCAGGAGTTCAAGACCAGCCTGGCCAACATGGTGAAACTCCGTCTCTAGTAAAAATACAAAAATTAGCTGGGTGTAGTGGTGTGTGCCTGTAGTCCTAGCTACTCGGGAGGCTGAAGCAGGAGAACTGCTTGAACCCGTGAGGCAGAGGTTGCAGTGACTGACATCAAGCCACTGCACTCCAGCCTGGGGGACAGAATGAGAGTCAGTCTCAAAAAAAAAAGAAAGAAAGAAAAAGAATTTCAAGATGGTGCCAGCAGAGCATTAAACCCAGCTCTGGGACTTCTAGGACAGGATCATGATGCTGGCTCTGCCCATCTTGGGTGCTTTCATGAGACAGAAAATAAACAGAGAAACTCTCCATTTGATTTGAATCCAGCTCAGCATATCTATTTACACAGAATGCTGTAGGCCATGTGGTGGCCCTGTCTGGGATGCAATGTGAAGTTCTGGGTGTTTCCTGCCTTTCAGATTGCTTGTCTTACTCAGCTTCACAAGTCCTGTCCCGAAGGTGCTATGGGAAGCAGAGATGCAAAATCATCGTCAACAATCACCATTTTGGAAGCCCCTGTTTGCCAGGTGTGAAAAAATACCTCACTGTGACCTACGCATGTGGTAAGAACACCCCCCTCCCCGACCAGCTGCCTGAAGACCCTGCCTCTTTTGGGGGAGGGTGGTGATCATGTGAACGGCAGGAGTGTGCCCAGAACAAGCCAAACATGCTCCTCCTGAAGCTGTTTGCTCATCCCAGATATCCAAGAGCCCTTTTTTCTTTCTTATTCTTGTTTATGATATTCATGTCAGATAAGCAATAGAATTTTCTTTGGTCAAAATTTGTGTAAAAGCGCCTTTAGCAATCAGATTGGCACCCAATGGGAGGGTGGAGAAAGAACAACCAAATAGGGGTAAACTGATGTCACTGAGAACAGTGATTTTCATCTGGGTAAATTTATTGGGATGTCATGTGAGTTCACAGTCGTATTGTGTGTCTCCTATTTAACCTTCCAGTTCTGCTTTTAGGCCCTAAATGACTAACTCGCTGTACTGCCAACTGCTATTTTATCTGCATGCCCACAGTGTTGAGTCAACAGATCAAATGCTTACCCTAAAACAATAAAAATTGTTACACGACAGCATTACTTTGTTTTCCTAATGTCTTTAAATGATAAAATGAAATGCCTTCTTTGTTTAGATTCTAATTTCATAAAGCCAGTTAAAAGCAAATCAGCAGTTTATTATTTTCTGAAGATACTGGGATTTCCAGTTTGTAATCCTAATATGTTGACTGTTTTGTTTTTGTTTTTGTTTTTGTTTTCTGAAATGAGCATAAAAGCAAATGGAAAGCAAAGAGCATTATAACTGAAGAATCCGATACCTATTCTCTTGGAAATCTCTTTTTCCCCTGCCAAACATTCCTAGCCATTTTACGTTTGGAACAGCTTTTTTGAGATATAATCCACAGACCATACAATTAACCTGTTAAAGTATACAAATCAGTAGTTTTTAGTATATGCACAGAATTGTGCTACCGTCACCACAATCAATTTAAGAACATTCTCCTCCCTCCAAAAGACACCCTGTATCCCTTAGCAGTCAGGCTCCCAAATCCACCCATTACACCTGCCCCAGCCCCAGGCAACCCCCCATCTACTTTCTGTCTTTATGGATTTGCCTCTTCTAGACATTTCCTAGAAATGGAATCATACAATGTGTGGTGCTTTTTGTCTGGCTTCTTTACTTAGCATCTGTTTTCAAGGTTCATACATGTTGTAGCATGTCTTAGTACTTTACTCCTTTTTGTGGCATAATAATATTCCATTGCATCTTCAGACTTTTATATCCTGAACTAAAAATGTTGTTCTCTGCAATATCAATGCTACAGTAGATATGATGAAGTGACTACATAAATGTATTACCAAAATAATGGCACCTACTCTTACATCACAGGAGGGATGGCTTTACCTGCTCTGTCTTTATTCCTACTGTCATGTCTAAGCAGCTCTAAGTAGCATGGGGCCCATTTTGGCTGAGGTTCCCCCAGAGGGCAAAAAGGTCACTCTGAGTACATCCTTGGATAGCTCATCTGGTAGAGTGGAGGATGGTAAACTGGACATTGGTCATTCTAAGTACATCCTTGGATAGCTTGTCTGGTAGAGTGGAGGACGGTAGACTAGACATGGGTCACTCTGAGGTTCCAGTAACTTCAGACCTCTTCATCTCAGTGTTGAATAAGAAGCAGAACTTTAGCCTCCAAATAAGGTGTAGTTTTGGCTGGTGACCGGGAAAGCTGAGACACCGCTGGGCTGGGGCCGCTGTAGCCCTGGGAACGGAGTATATTCTAGTGAAAGGAGACCAGGTGATTGGCATAGTGACAGCTAAATCTGGAGATGTATTCAGAGTTGATGTTGGAGGGAATGAGCCGGTTTCTTTGTCTTACTTGGCATTTGAAGGTGCAACTAAAAGAAACAGACCAAATGTGCAGGTTGGAGATCTCATCTATGGCCAATTTGTGGTTGCTAATAAAGACATGGAACCAGAGATGGTTTGTATTGACAGCTATGGATGAGGCAATGGAATGACTTGTTGGACAGGAGGGTCTGCTTTTTAAGGTGGCTGGGATTCATTAGAAAGCTGTTAGCTCCAGATCGTGAAGTCAAACAGGAAGTGGGAAAACTCTATCCACTGAAAATAGTATTTGGAATGGATGGAAGAATATGGGTTGGGGAAAAATCATCCAGCAGACTTTAATTTTGGCAAATATTTTAGAAGCTTGTGAATACATGACATGAGATCAAAGAAAACAAATCTTCTCCAGATTGGCAGAAAGTTGATCTAGATGGACTTTTTTAATGGGTCCGTTGAGCCAAGAAACCATGGATTTCCTGGGGAAAACTTTTTTCAGGTGAACCTCTCCGCATTTAGATACTCAGAAGACAAGGTATGAAGGTACATATTATCTTATAGAGTCTAATTAAAATATTTGTATAAGTAAGTTACTGGTTTTCACCCATGCTCTTGTGGGAGAGAAAATCATTACAGAATCATGATGTATTTTTTTTATTCTGTACAATAACATTTGCTAAAACATTTTTTTTAATTTATTATTATTATACTTTAAGTTGTAGGGTACATGTGCATAACGTGCAGGTTTGTTACATATGTATACTTGTGCCATGTTGGTGTGCTGCACCCATCATTTTTTTTACAGGTGCAGTTTCTAGTGCGCTTTCAAGGATGAGGCAAGAACAGTTCCTACAGCTGAGGCTCTTCTTAGCTAATTGAATTAGTCCATTTTCACACTGCTGATAAAGACATACCCGAGACTAGGCAATTTACAAAAAAGGGGTCTAATTGAACTTACAGTTCCACATGGCTAGGAGGCCTCACAATCATGGCAGAAGGCAAGGAGGAACAAGTCCCATCTTACATGCATGGTGGCAGGCAAAGAGAGAGCTTGTGCAGAGAAACTCCCATGTTTTAAACCATCAGATCTCTTGAGACCCTTTCACTATCAAGAGAACAGCCCAGGAAAGAACCCCACCCCAAGATTCAATCATCTCCCACAGGGTCCTCCCACCAGGTCCTTCCCGCAACACGTGGGAGTTATGAGATTCGGGTGGGGACATGGAGCCAAACCCTATCACTAATGCTGAGATGAAGATGAGCTTTCAGGGCCTGGGGGTCACATGTCCCAGTTCAAGCTTTTCTTCCTTCTGTCACTCATTCAGCACATTGTTCTTTGTGTCAGGAGCTGTGCTGGGTGCCAGGGATTTTGTAATAAACAAAGAGACACAGCCAGGCACGGTGGCTTACGCCTGTAATCCCAGCACTTTGGGAGGCCGAGGCGGGCGCATCATCTGAGGTCAGGAGTTTGAGACCAGTCTGGAAAACATGGAGAAACCCCATCTCCACTAAAAATACAAAATTATCTGGGCATGGTGGCGCATGCCTGTAATCCCAGCTACTTGGGATGCTGTGGCAAAGAGAATCACTTGAACCCGGGAGGCGGAGTTGGCAGTGAGCTGAGATCTCGCCACTGTACTCCAACTTGGGTGACAAGGGTGAAACTCTGTCTCAAAAAAAAAAGAGACACGGTCCTGTTTTCATGGGATGAACAGTTGAGGGAGAAAGGCAAGCATTAACCGAATAGCCAGACACATCATCATGATTATTGTGATAAATGCTATTTTAGAAAAGGGCAGAAGACTATAACAGCGGAGGGGGCCTAATTTAGCTTGGGGTGGTGGTTTAAGTCTTCCAAAGAGAACCATCCTGTAGGGTGAACACTAGGGGATGCACGCTAGCTGCACACTAGGGGCCGAGACACTGAGGTTGCTGAGTGGGAGAGGAAAGGCATTGATGAGGAGGAAGATGGCCCTGGTTTAAACTGCTGAGAACAGGGTCCTGCACACTGTAGAAGCTCCATGAAGAGTGGTTTCCTAGTGTTTTCACCAATGTATCTGAAGTGGAGCGGGACGGTGATCAATCACACCCCAGTTCCCGACCTCATTCTGAACCAGTTTGAAACAAAGAGATGCAAAAATCTGACAAGTGTGTTGACAACGGTGATTTTAAAGGTCCTAAAAGATTCTCCAGATATCGGAGCCATTTTCACCTAGTAGAGCAGCACATTCCCTGCAGTGGCCTGTGTCATACACAGCCAATTTAATCTTTTCGCCGCCTGGTTATTCTGCAAAGTGCATCCTAGAATGCCCTTCCTCTCTGAGCTCCTCTACAAAATTCTGATGCTTTCTCAAACTGTAAAGCCTCCGGCATTTGCCAAGAGCCAAGGCCCTCCTGAAGCCATAGTTTGAGAACAAACCAAGAAGCAGACACAAGAAAGAAGTGCACTCCTGGCAGGGAGAGGTGACACTTCCTAGGCTACTGCTGCATCCTTCTCAGGGCCCAGAAATGAATGAGAGTTAATTAAAGCAGAAAGCATTTTGCAGCTCAGCTCAGCTCTCCTGAGCTGCCATGGTCCCAAGATCAGTGGTGTGCCCCGAGGACAGCCAAGGGACATTCCTCGAGGCCATGGAAATCATGAGCCACCTCCAGCAACTCCACCGGGCCTCCCTGGAAAGGCGCCAGGGCCTCCTGTACGTGGAAAACTCACAATCTAGGAATGTCCTGTGGTTGTTGATCCTGGGACATCCCCAGAAGAATTTAGTTAAGCCCTCTGAGAAAGGAAACGAGGTTTTCTTGCTGCTGATGTCTCACTTGTTCTTTTTAAAAAAGCAGTACAGTTGAATTCACAGTTTGTTTTGGCTTTCTTTCCATTTCCTGTTGCTACTTCTCCGAGATCTCAGCTGGGTTGAGGAACAAACAAAAATAAGCAATTTTCTGCAGCAGGAATATTCGGTTTCCACTCCCTTCTCCCAGCCCGCGGCAGTGTGCTTGGCCTGCAGAATTCTTGCTCTGCCGTCTGTTTCAGCGGGTGCTGTCATCTGCCGACTGCTTTGCATGGGGATTCTGACATCCCAGGGCTTATTCTTAGGGTGGGTTCAGCAGAGTTTTAAACCACCTTCAAAGGAGTCGGTCACGCTGCCATCCTCTCTGCATCTTTCTGTAGTCCTTTCTGATAATATTTAGCAAATCACTTTAGCACAGTCTTTGAATTCTTTCCAGATTTATGATGGAAACACAGAGGCAAAGAGCTTGGGGTAGAAAGCAGAAAAGTAGGTGCTGGGAGAGTTTGATGGTGGATTTTGAGTTGGTCACAGTCATTTTGCTTTACTAAGTCCAGGAAAGCTCATCTTCAGAGTTAACCACCCTATTCTTTTTTTTTTTTTTTTTTTTTTTTTTTTGACAGAGTCTCACTCTCTCACCCAGACTGGAGTGCAGTGGCACAATCTCAGCTCACTGCAACCTCCGCCTCCTAGGTTCAAGTGAGCATGTCCGGCTAATTTTTGTATTTTTTAGTAGAGACGGGGTTTCACCATGTTGGCCAGGCTGGTCTTGAACTCCTGACTCAAGTGATCCACCTGCCTCAGTCTCCCAAAGTGCTAGGATTACAGGCATAAGCCACTGTGCCCGGCCCAGAGTTAACCACTCTATTGAGGTGTTGTTGATTTTCCTTAAAATTCTATTACACGTGAATACAATTCAATGATTTTTAGTAAATTGAGAGTTGTGCAACCATCACTACCCTCCAGTTTTAAAACATTTTCACAATCCCCCGAAGCTCCCTTGTGCCCATTTGCCATCACTGCCCCATTCCTACCCCCCATCCCCCCGTCCCAGGTAACCACGCATCTACTTTCTGTCTCTAGATTTGCCTTTTCTGAATATTTCATACAAATGGAATTATGCAATGGATGGTTGTGTGTGTGTGTGCACGGCTGGCTTGTTTAACTGAATGTAATGTTTCAGAGGTTCATCCATGTTGTAGCATGTATCGTATCAGTACTTCACTTTTTTTTTTGGAGATGAAGTCTCACTCTGTCACCCAGACTGGAATGCAGTGGTGTGATCTTCGCTCACTGCAACCTCTGCCTCCCGGGTTCAAGCAATTCTCCCTGCCTCAGCCTCCCAAGTAGCTGAGATTACAGGCATGTGCCACCACGCCCAGCTAATTTTGTATTTTTAGTACAGACGGGGTTTCCTCATGTTGGCCAGGCTGGTCTCGAACTCCTGACCTCAAGTAATCTGTCCACCTCGACCTCCCAAAGCGCTTGCCACCATGCCGAAAGCGCTTGCCACCATGCCGGGCCTTCATTCCTTTTTATTATGGAGGTGTATTCTGCTGGATAGATATATCATATCTTGTTTTTATTCTCCATTTTTTTTAATATTGCAAAATGGACCTGAAATCACCTTTCTGGGGCATTTGATGATCACGTGGATACCGTTGGGTTGTGTGTATGTCTGTGTATCTAGCAGGAAGAGTGAGTGATTCTTGCTCTGATTTGGAAAGTGATTTTAAAATCTTATCTACGTTGCATTTAAAAATATATTAAGAGTCCACATTTTAAAAATATAGCACGTATTTAAAATATTTCTTTTCGGCTTTTAGTTCCCAAGAACATACTCACAGCGATTGATCCAGCCATTGCTAATCTAAAACCTTCTTTGAAGCAGAAAGATGGTGAATATGGTAATTTTTATGGCTTACTACCAGCATTTCTCTTTAAGTAAAGGTAAACAGCCCCTGGGTGACCACAGTTGGGCACACCTTGGTTAGAATGGAAGGTGTCAGGAGGTGTTGTTTCAGGTTCTGGTCCTGGTGATGATAGTGCCTTGGCCAATAGTCGCAAATGGTGAACACCATTTTATTTTGTTTTGACTTTTTAAAAATCAGAAGTAGGATAAACCTCCCCTTCATTCTCCTCTCACTTGCTAAAAGGAAAATCACTTTGAAAAGACATCGCTCAGAAATAAATTTGGGCTTCCTGGGTTACACAATGAGCTTTTTGCAAAGCTGAGTCCATTGGAACCTGCGTAGGCGCCAGGGCCAGCTGGGACCTGAGGACCTCTGTACACGCTACCTTCCTCCATAGTTTCTTTCTTGCCTGCCTGCCTGCCTGCCTTCCTGCCTGCCTGCCTGCCTGCCTTCCTTCCTTCCTTCCTTCCTTCCTTCCTTCCTTCCTTCCTTCCTCCCTCCCTCCCTCCCTCCCTCCTTCCCTCCTTCCTTCCCTTCTTTTTCTTGGGAGTTTCACTCTTGTTGCCCAGGACCAGCTAGGACCTGAGGGCCTCTGTACCTCTGTACCTCTCTGTACACGCCACCTTCCTCCTTAGTTTCCTTCCTCCCTCCCTTCCTCCCTCCCTCCCTCTCTCTCTTTCCCTCTCTCCCTTTCTTTCTCCCTTCCCTTCCCTTCCCTTCCCTTCCTTCTTTCTTTTTCTTTGGAGTTTCGCTCTTGTCGCCCAGGCTGGAGTGCAATGGCACAATCTCCACTCACTGCAACCTCTGCCTCCGGGTTCAAGCGATTCTCCTGCCTCAGCCTCCCAAGTAGCTGGGATTATAGGTGTCCACCACCACACCTGGCTAATTTTTGTGTTTTTAGTAGAGACAGGGTTTTACCGTGTTAGTCAGGCTGGTCTCAAACTCCTGACCTTAGGTGTTCCCTTCGCCTTGGCTTCCCAAAGTGCTGGGATTACAGGTGTGAACCACTGCACCTGGCCCCTCCTTAGCTTTCACTTGGCTTTTGTAAACGGGGTGGAGGGGTGGGGGGTTGAGGGGGTTGAGCATTTGGATTTTCTTATCAAATCTAGAATGGAATCCAAACCCATGGGGTCCCTAATAGAAACTGCAGAGACCCAGCAGAGCATCTAAGATATTAGGCTTTGGTGAAAGTTTTGTCTTGTGTTACCTTTATTATATGTATTAGGTCTTTCCACCCTAAGTATAAAAGTATGCTTGATATGAAAAACACACCAAAGCACCCCAGTCCAAAAGCTCAGAGAGAACTATTGGTAATGTTCTTCTGTGTCCTAGCTGGTCACTTTGACTTTCTGGCAGGCTCTGTGTTCCTTAGCTCCTCTTCTCTTTCTTTTTAAAAAAGATTAACTCATTAATTAACTATTATTATTATTTTTGTAAAGACAGGGCTTTGCCACATTGCCCTGGCTGGTCCTGAACTCTTGGGCTCAAGCGATCCACCCACCTCATCCTCCCAAGGCGCTGGGATGACAGGCGTAAGCTACCGCACCCAGCTTCCACTTATTTTTCTGACAGGGTTCCCACCTGATCCATAAACCATCTGGTCCTCCTACAGTGGGGGCCTGAAAGCCAGTGCTGTGCCATCTCTTCCCAAAGGCATCTGTCCTGTCTGACATGGCTAGGAGTCCCCCAAGCCACCAGGCTACCCCATCACAGGCTTGCTAAGCTCCATCCAGCAGTGTAACCAGGATCTAAAAGCGGATTTGCCCCGCATTTTGCTGTTGTTTCCAAAAAAGAGTAGCCCAATACAACCTCCCTCTGTAATGGAGGCTTGTTTTATCTCTGGCCACACAGTGGACAGCAACTCCATGCTTAAAGTGAGATATTATTGGCCAGGCGTAGTGACTCATGCCTGTTATCCCAGCACTTTGGGAGGCTGAGGTGGGCAGATCACCTGAGGTCAGGAGTTTGAGAACAACCTAGCCAACATGGTGAAATGGTGAAACCCCATCTCTAGTAAAAATACAAAAATTTGCTGGGTGTGGTGGCACGTGCCTGTAATCCCAGCTACTCAGGAGGCTGAGGCAGAAGAATCACTTGAACCCAGGAGGTAGAGGTTGCAGTGAGCTGAGATCGTGCCATTGTACTCCAGCCTGGGCAAAAAGAGTGAAACTCCATCTCAAAAATAAATAAATAAACAAACAAATAAATAAATAAAATAAAGCAAGATGTTATTAAGGCTCTGAGGGGCATGATGAATGTCACTGTCTTTAGGATGGGAAAGTCCATTTGTTCCCTTCCACAGTGGAGTGGAAAACCAGCACCTGAAGTTGCAACCAACACTTAAAACAATTTCTAATCCTTTTTGTACTTTAATATTTTCAGGGACTGCTTACTATTTAATACATGCTCTTCCTGGGTTAATCTTCCATAATTTAGCCAGAGGCCTATTTATTTGATTTCCATGACTTTTAATTATTCCGGCAGTCCCTGGGGTTAGAGCAGCAGGTGTCTCTTAGAATAGGTGAACTATGAACAGCTGTGATTAATTGGTTTTGCATTTTTCACGAAACAGGTATAAACTTCGACCCAAGTGAATCGAAGGTTCTGAGGAAAGATGGAATTCTTGTTAGCAACTCTCTGGCAGCCTTTGCTTACATTAGAGGTAGGTCAATGAATCAAAGCTTCCTAGAATGCTGATGGATTTACTAAAGTCTTGTTAGTAAATGTGCTGTTCAATCATAACACTCAGATAACTAAAGGACGATGACTTCAAGTTTGACATGCCAACCACCACTTCTAAGATTCAGAAACAGAGAGGCCTGAGTTCAGGCACAGTCGCAACCAGGCAGCCAGCAAGAGAACCACAGAAACTGACAAAGTCATACTATTTAGGAGTTGAGCTCCACAGATGTTTTTTGCCTTTGAAAAGTAGAAACCCAAGGAATGCATTTCCCAGCTCTAAAATTTGGGAAGGAACTAGGATTATTGAATTCCAACCCTGGCTGGAAGAAAAATGAGCCAGAAGGTCACTTAGTAAACAAGACAGATCATGCCCCATGAAGACAGAGCCACTTTCTGGGTCATGAGTGTTACTCCTAATGGTTGCCAAGGATTCTCATGTTAATCTTCTCCATGAGGATCAGTCAGACTCAGCCCTCATGAATTAACAGAGCCAAAAGGCTTATACCAAGGCCGACCACACTGTGGGGACGTCTTCATTGAGGGGAAGGTGTGTACAATTTTTCCTCACCACCTTCTCTGCTTATCTTAAGATAGAACGCATTTTGGAATGTCATCTGCAAGTTTCAGCAATGCCTGCCTATGTTCAGAGAGACAAAAACCAGAGACCTTCAGTAAAATACATGCTAATGTAACACATAACAGTATTACTATTTGAGGCCTGCAAAGATGGGGTTATTTGGGGTAAGCCTGTCTCAGAGGAAAATAGAGGCTTAGGGAATGTATTTGTCTGTTCTCATGCTACTAATACAGACATACCTGAGGTTGGGTAATTTATAAAGGAAAAAGGTGTAATGGACTCACAGTTCCACATGGCTAGGGAGGCCCCACAATCTTGGTGGAAGGCGAATGAGGAGCAAAGTCACATCTTACTTGGTAGCAGGCAAGAGAGCTTGTGCAGGGGAACTCCCCTTTATAAAACCATCAGATCTCATGAGACTTATTCACTATCACGAGAACAGCAGGGGAAAGAGCCACCCCCAGGATTCAATTACCTCCCACCACGTCCCTCCCATGACACGTAGGGATTATGGGAGTTGCAATTCAAGATGAGATTTGGGTGGGGACACAGCCAAACCATATCAGGGAATGGTCTCAATACATGAGATGCAGAGTTCAGTCTTGGGGTCTCCTGCTGTTCTATTGTCCTCCTGCATCAGGATTCCTCTTGTGTGTGTGTTGAGTGGTTGTTGGTTTCTTCTGCGGGTCCTCTCTTTTCTAGCCACCTTCTCATTTTCATGTCTTGCTGTTCCTGATCATTGTCAATGTTAAGAACTGTAAGGATTTTTATTGTCAGAAATATCCCCATATTTACAAAGTCCCCGGGGAGCTTCTTGGAGAAAAGCCATCATGAAAATCCTCCAGTCAGAGAATAATTATTGAAGGGGAACAAGACTGACGTTGTGCTCAGTGAGCTGTGGCCGTGCTGTGTGCTTTACCCCAACTACCTTGTTGGTTCCTCTCAACAACTGCCTTAGCCAGCCCAGCTGCCATAACAAAGTACTCAAGACCAGATGGCCTAAATAACAGATACTGATTTTCTCACCATTCTGGAGGCCAGTTCATGATCAAAATATCCACCAATTGCTTTCTGGTGAGGGCTCTCTTTCTGGCTTGTGGACAGCAGCCTTCTTGCTATGTCCTCACATGGCAGAGAGGAGGAGAGATGGAGACAGAGACATCTCTTCTTTTTATAAAACCACTAATCCTATCAGATTAGGACTCCACCCTTATGACCTCCTTTAACATTAATTAACTCCTAATGAGTGAATTGGGGGGAACACAATTCAGTCCATAGCAACAACACTGAAAGATGGGACTCTGGTCCTCTGTTCTGCACTTGAAGCCGGTGGTCAGAGGAATTGAGCCATTCGCCTGAGGACACTATGGACAGCGGCAGGGCCAGGATTCAGGCTGAGCTAATACAAGACTTGCACTCCAGTTACTCTGAATTTTGAGGGATGCAGCCACCTTCCCACTCTGATCCTGAGTTGTCTAAATTAGCTTGCCTCCATCCCTTTCTATCCTTTTATGTGATTGTCATTCCCAGAAACCACAGGATAGAGTTATTTTTTAGTGACTATCTCTCCTGCTAGAGGCTCAGCTCCACAGGGGCAGGTGCTTTGTCATCTTACTTCGTGTTGTGTCCCTGCATCTAGGATGTGGTGCTGGTACAGAACAGGTGCACAGTCAGAACAGTCGAATGATGACTGCTGATCTGGGCTTATGAGCCTTTTCCTGTGCCTTATTGTCATCCAATATATGCTATTTATAAGATGTCAAATTTTAAAAAATGTAAGGACTTGATGAGCTGTTATTTGGTTTTATTGAGGGATGTTTTGGGACATGGATCTCAGCAAGCCATGACCACACCTCCATATAATGTCCAAGAGAAAGAGTCTCTAAATGCACTGTGCTGGATGTTAGCTAAATGACATCACCACAAGAAGCTCATGATTCAAATCATGGAGGCTCACAAGGTCCTAGTGGAACGGGCACCTCTGGACTTGCCTATAGGTTTTCTTGGTGTGTCTGTGTCACTGGGTGGCCACTCTAGAGATGGGAAACATGCAGCACATGCTCGGGGGTCTGCAGGCCAGTGTGCCACAGAAGTGCGTGTGGACATCAGGCTGGGCCATTTCGACCTAAACAGGCAGTGGCCACCAGCCAGTGTCACACGGCGCAGAGCTCCATCCTCACTGCTGCTGGAGAGAGGTGCCCAGACAACTCTCAGTCACATCCCTGGCCCCACTGGGGGATGTAACCCACGGGCTGAGCTGAGGTCTCTAGGCACCCCCAAAGCAGGAGCAGTGGGGAGCCAAGAGTGTAAGCAGGGCAGTTTCCAGCCCAAACCACCCAAATAGGTGGCAAATGCAGTGAATCCAAAAGTACATTTCCCAGGTCAGGCTGCAAGTGGCTTTGACACAGTAGTGTAGTCCAGTGTTCATGGAGACAAGGAGATGAGAAACCAAAATCAAGAGGTTTGTCCCCTGATATTGAAGCACAGAGGTTGGTGGAAGGGACAGGATGATGTCTAAGAGTCCCTTGTGAACAGTGTCTCCTGGGGCCATTTGTATGATCTGTAACATGGTTTTCTCAACATTGAAAAAGCTTTGTAGGAATGTTTGAATTTACTGTCATTTCAGTAATGCAGACTTACTCCCTGAATTCATTCTAGAATCAAGATCATGAGTCTGAGGAAGCTCATAGAAAAAGATGGAAAATTAGAGAAATGGAAAAGGAGGAATGATGTGTATGTGTGCATGTGTGCATGTGCGTGTGTGTGTAGGTGCTTGTGTGTATGTGTGTCCACGTGTGTGTGCGTGTGTGTGTGCATGTGTGTGCATGTGTATGTATCTGTGTGTGCATGTGTGTATGCATGTGTCTGTGTGGCTGTGTGTGCATCTGTGTATGTGTCTGTGTGTGTGCATATGTGCATGTCTGTGTGCATGTGTGCATATGTGTATCTGTGCATGTGCACGTGTGTTTGCATGTGTGTGTATCTGTGTGGTGTGCATGTGTCTATCTGTGTGTGCATGTGTGTTGCATGTGTATGCATGTGTCTGTATGCACGTGCATGTGTGTGCATGTGTGTGTGCCTTCGTGTGTGTGCATGCATGTGTGTTTGCTGTATCTGTATGTGTGTGTATCTGTATGTGTGCCTGCATGTGTGTGTGTGTGCATGCAGGTGTGTGCATGCATGTGTGTGTGTATCTGTGTGTGTAAGTATGTTGGAAGTTCTTAGCGAGGCAGTTTACTAACTGGCTCAGCGTGAGCCATTGTCCCCTGGCAGATTGTGCCCAAGGGGACTTATTTATTTAGACAGTCTTGCATGAGAATATGACCTCTCCCATTCCACCCAATTACTGTTTCATTGACATCTGGCTTTGGGTGTTTACCTCCTATGTGCCTGCAGGCATGCCTTTTGTGGCCTAATATTTCCATCACAGTCCCTACCCCCTTGGGACAATGACAGATGTGTTGTCAGCCTCTGGCAGGCCCTGCTGTGGGCTTTTGGGGCACAGGAGTGCAGAAGGTGGGCAGAAGGGACAGGCTTGCAGCCTGGGATGTCCTGTGTTGGGAGGCATCATTGTTTCATAAGGAGGAACTCTAGGGCCTCAGACAAGCTCATACTGAAAGAGAAACACAACAACACACTGCAGAGTCAGAGCTACGTGATTCCCCCACCAGGGAGGACCACTGGAAATCAGCACCACCTTGTCCTGGAGATGTGGATTCAGATGTGTTCCCACGGTCTCCAACATCTGATTTTATGACAGAAGCTTTCTGTCATACCCCTAAGTGCTGTCAGACCAGCACCTGGTACACTTTGTGCTTTCTTCTGGACAGCCCTCAGGCCCTGACTACTGCCTTGATCCTCTCAACGGCAATAGGGCCCCAACAGGTGGAACCCTAGCCATGGCCTCTGGGTGTCTTATCTGGACATGAACAAGCTGGAGCGTGTGTTGGCCCTAAGTCAGGATCTAAGGGTGGAAAGGAGCCTTAAAGGCCATAGGTCCTCCTTCGGAGGCTCCCAAGGGCGTACAGCAGCTGATCAAATTAAAGTCATTCACTCCAGCCAGGGAGGAACCAAGGCTAAATTTAGAACAATGCCAGCAATGCCACAGTGTGAAGATTCTGTTCAATCACAAGGAGAACTTTGTTTTTCCAGAATACAGAATAGGGAAAGGAGCCACAAAAGTATAAAGTAGTCCAAGCGATTCTAGCGAACAGTTGACATGCCCTTAGTGTAAAGCCTGGGGCCATGGAGAGAGCCCTGGCCTGAACCTGGGGTCCCAGCCAAGTTTGCACAAGTGACTTGGCTACAACAAGAGGGGTTGGACGAGCTCATCACTAAGATTCCAGCTGACCAACGTCTGACGAGTTTGTGACTTCAAACTAGTTGATTCGGATGACTAGGAAGCCTCGTTCCCATGGACTTGCCAAGCATTGCACATGGTGTCCACCTCTGGTGGCTGGATCTCAGCAGAGTAGATGTGGACGTGCCCTAAAGAGTGCTCACTTAGCAGGAGGCATGCCTGGGCCAAGAGGCACTTGGAGTCTTATGAGAGAGAAGTTATCCTGGCAGGAGAACCCAGACGCCCACCTCCCAGGAGAAGAGGAGATGGGGAAAAAGGGAACTGATTTTATGGAGCCCCATCCCCAGAGCGCCAAGCCAAGTACTTAAATCCAGGATTCCCTCCTTTTATGCACTCAGCAAATATTTTCATAATGCCCACTCTGTGCCAGAGATGGCACTGGGGATTTGGCAAAGAACAAGACGGTTCCAGCCCCTGCCCTCAGGGAGCTTGCATTCTAGGTGGAGAGAAAGGATGGCGCCCACTCATTGAGTGAGTGACAATTTTAAGTTGGGCTGTGAAGAAGACATTCAAGATACTCAGACTAAATGACAGGGGACCTGGCTAGGATAAGGCAGGGGGAGGTATCTTGTAGTGCTGGATGAAGAGGGAAGAAAGAACTTTCCAGGCTAACAGAAGAGCACATGCAGAAATACCAGGGCGTGCAGGCATCTGATGTGACACGAGTGAGGAATGGGAGGCCGGAGTGGGGAGCAGAGAGGAAAAGGAAGGTCTCGGGAGTTGAACTTGGGGAGAGTGACAAGGGCCAGGTCATAGCCAGCTTCCTAGGCTGTCGTCAGGACTTGACTTTTATTAGGTTGGTGCAAAAGTAATTGTGATTTCCGTCATTCCTTTTTTTTTTTTTTTTTAACAGAGTCTCTCTCGGTCACCCAGGCTGGAGTGCAGTGGTGTGATCTTGGCTTATTGCAACCTCCACCTCCCAGGTTCAAGCCATTCTCCTGCCTCAGCCTCCCAAGTAGGCAGGACTACAGGCGCACACCACCACCTCCCCCAGCTAATTTTAATTTTTGTATTTTTAGCAGAGATGGAGTTTCACCATGTTGGCCAGGCTGGTCTCAAACTCCTGACTTCAAGTGATCCGCCCACCTCGGCCTCCCAAAGTGATGTAATTACAGGCATGAGCGACCACCCCCAGCCAATTTCCGCCATTACTTTTAATGGTGGAAACAGCAATTACTTTTGCACCAACCTAATAGCTTAGGAGAGGGAAGAGGCCATCTATAAGTTTTAAGTCAGGCAGTGATGTGACCCAACGTGTGTTTCTTAAAGATTACAGAGTCCATGCAGGAAAGATGGTTTATATACGGTCGGTGGTTGTTTCTGCACTACAATAGCAGAGTTGTTATATTTGCAACAGAGACCATATGGCCCATAAAACCTGCAATAGTTCCTATCTGGCCATTCACTAGAAAAGGGGGGCAAGAGAGGAGGATGGCGACCAAGTGCCTGCAGGGAAGATGGAGCAGAACAGTGTTTCATCCCTGTTTTTCAGATAATGTCACAAGGTCGAAAGACATCTTAATGAAAGTGAAAGTACAAGGCACTTACCAGGAGATAGTCACACCAGATGCCATGGCTCACACCTGTAATCCCCAGCTTCATACCAGATGCCATGGCTCACACCTGTAATCCCAGCACTAGGGGAGGCCAAGGCAGGAGGATCACTTTCAGCCAGGAGTTTAAGACCAGCCTGGGCAACAAAGTCAGACCTCACCTTTACAAAAAAATATAATAAAAAGTTAGCTTGGCATGGTAGTACATCTGTACTTACAGATGGCCTCTTCCCTTGCCTAAGCTTCTAAGGAGGCTGAGGTGAGAGGATTGTTTGAGCCCAGGAATTCAAGGCTGCAGCAGGCTATGATTGTGCCACTGCACTCCAGCCTGGGTGACAAAGGGAGTCTCTCTCTCTCTCTCTCTATCTATCTATCTATCTATATATATATATATATATTTTTTTTTTTTCACAATGTATTTGCTGTCAAAGGATTATCATCAAGAGTCTATAGAAAATATACACATCCTTGGGCTGGGCACGGTGGCTCACGCCTATAATCCCAGCACTTTGGGAAGCTGAGCAGATCACCTGAGGTGAGAAGTTCGAGACCAGCCTGGTCAACATAGCAAACCCTGTCTCTACTAAAAATACAAAAATTAGCTGGTGTGGTGGCACAAACCTGCAATCCCAGCCACTTGGGAAGCTGAGGCAGGAGAATCACTTGAACCTGGGGTGGGGCCGGAGGTTGCAGTGATCCAAGATCATGCCACTTACACTCCAGCCTGGGTGACAGAGCAAAACTCCATCTCAAAAAAAAAAAGAAAGAAAGAAAAAAGAAAATATACACATCTTTTATATGTAAGAGGAAAAGCACAGGCAACTCAGAAAAAAATGGGTATGTGACATGAGCCAGCATTTGGAAAAGAGGAAATAAATAAGCATGTAAAGATAGATACAGATCTAGGGACCATCATAAGTTACAATTCTATACCCATGTGATTGGAAAAAAAATGTAAAAGTCTATGTGAGCCAAGTGGCGGAGAAGATGAGGACTGACAGGATTTCTTACACATTGCAGCCACTTTGAACACCGTGTTGGCAGTAGTTCTGAAAATTGAAACTCACATGCCCTAAGCCCATCAATTACCTCCTAGGGTAGTACCCAAGAGAAATGCTTATAGGTGTTGACCAGGGACATTTACAAGAATGCTCATGATCATCCACAAAAGCAGAAACCTGGCAACAGCAAGAGAGCAGGTGAATAAACAGTTCCTAACCCACCAGCAGGAGAGTGGATGAATAAACTACATTATAGTCAAGACAATGAAATATTATACAACGATATGATATTAAGTTAAAAAAAAACACACCAAGTTTCCAACACTACCTATAATATTATACCCTTTAAATAAAATTTTAGGAATACATAGAGATGGAAAATAAAACTATATAAAAAAGGAAACAGGGGAGTAAGGAGCATGGAATTCAGGTGGTAGTCACCTTGAGGGGGAGGCAGGGGGACAGGGAAAGCACAGGTTAGACACAGGTGTGGTCAAGGCCTCATTGCTATACAGGTGCTCGTTCATAGCACTGGTGCTAATTACAGTATTAAAAAGTAATTCATTACATAGACATAAAGTAGGGCTATGTATTGACCAATGAAGAGAATGTCTCATGTTCTAAGGATTATGGGTAATTTAATTCAGTCTACACAGCATCCTCAAAATATGAAAAAAGAGGTACAGTAGCAAGTCCATAGTTACCCGCTGTGGCAACCTGCTCCCTTCTTGGAACCTGAAATGTCCCCATTGGACTTCCTTCACTTGCTGCTCAAATCACTGGTGGAATTGACTGCTGGAATTGATTGCTCTGCTGTGGCAGAGCCAGTTCTTGCACCCTACTCTGTCTGCCCTGGGTACCCGGCCCCTCCCACAACACCACCACTGGGAGAGGAGGGGAGGCGGCCATGGATGACCATTGTACCTCAGAGGCTTGAGCTGGATGGAATTGTTTCTGTCCAGATCTGTCCCTGGCCTGACCATGGGTGGCTGGAAAAGACTATAAATGGATGGGACTCTGTTTCCTCACACTCAGCACTCCTTGAGGTCGGCAGCATCACTGCCAGTGGGGCTCAAAGTTTATGTTTTCCAAGACAGAGAAGTTGAGTTGTGGCCCACCTTGAAAGCCCTGACAGCACCACAGAGGGAGAGGGTTTGGAGAGGACAGTGGCTCAAAGATTTCGGGGGAGAGGAGGGCTGCAGGACGGGGAGGAAAAGAGGGGAATTCAAAGGGGAGGAAGATGAAAATGAAGTCAGGAGAGATGAGGCTTCGATCTGCATATTACAATATACAGGCTTCTATCTGTATATTCCTTACAATAATATAGTATTATGATACTTACTATATTATTAATATTTATAAATGATATACATATTTATATTATTTATTTTATCTTAATTTTTTTCTTTCTTTCCTTTTTTTTTTTTTTTTTGAGGCAGGGTCTCACACGATTACCTGGGCTGGAGTACAGTGATGCAATCTTGACCTCCCAGGCTCAAGCGATCCTCCCACCTCAGCTTCCCTAGTAGCTGGGACTACAAGCACACACCACCATGCCCAGCTATATTTTGGTATTTTTTTAAATAGGCATGGGGTTTCACCATGTTGCCCAAGCTGGTCTTGAACACTTGAGCTCAAGCCATCCACCCACCTTGGCCTCCCAAAGTGTTGGGATTACCGATGTGCGCCACGACACCCAGCATATTTTTGTATTTTATATTACAGTTGGCCTTCTGTATTCATAGGTTCCACATCTGTGGGTTCAACCAACCTCAGATTGAAAATATCTTTTTAAAATAGATAGTTGCATCTATATCAAAAATGTACAGACTTTTTTTCCTGTCATTATTCCCAAAACAACACATGATAACAACTACTTACCTAGCATTTCCATTGCATTAGCTATTACAAGTAATCTAGAAGTGATTTAAAGAATAGGGGAGAATGTGCTTAGGTTTTATGCAAATTCTGTGCCATTTCATATAAGTGACTCAAGCGTCTGTGAATTTTGGTAGCCTGGGAGTGTGGGGGTGGGGTCCTGGAACCAGTCCCCCACAGATACCAACGGATGACTGTATATTTATATTTACTTTTTAATCTGAAAAAGAATAGAATTAAGTTTTGCTAACATCTATTATATTATTACTTAGATTCACATACATACTTCATGCATAAATTAATTCTTCATGAGCTACTTCTACTACTACTAATAATAGCAACACTTTATTGAGCATTTACTATGTGTCAGTAAATATTCTAAGAGCTTTATAGGAATTAACTCATTTCACTGTAATGACTCTGTGATAGAAGATACTATATGCCCCATTTTACAGATGAGGAAACTAAGGCACAGAAATGTTATGAAACTTGCCCAAAATCACACAGCTAGTGAGTGGCAGACCTGAGTTTGAACTCAGAGGAGTCTGGCTCCTGAGCCCCCCTGCTGTGTGTTTTTCTCCTACATATACATATATTGACTCCATAGACTCAAAAAGCTTTTTCAAAAAAAATGTCAGTGGGGATATATGATGATTTTGGTGTAGACAGTCTCAAAGACGCTGGACTGGCATTCTTCATTAGCCCCCCGCTGGGGCAGACATCTGTTTCTGTGGGACTTGGCATTGGTGGAGTCTGCCAGCTCCTCGCAGCTCCTGACATGTTCTCTTCCTCCTGCAGCCCACCCCGAGAGAGCTGCCCTGCTGTTTGTGTCCAGTGTCGGCATTGGCCTGGCCCTCACATTGTGCGCCCTGGTCATCAGAGAGTCCTGTGCCAAGGACTTCCGCAAGTTGCAGCTGGGGAGGGAGCAGCTGGTGCCAGGAAGTGACAAGGCTGAGGAGGACAGCGAGGATGAAGAAGAGGAGGAGGACTCCTCTGAGTCTGATTTCCCAGGGGAACTGTCGGGGTTCTGTAGGACTTCATATCCTGTCTACAGTTCCATAGAAGCTGCAGAGCTCGCAGAAAGGATTGAACGCAGGGAGCAAATCATTCAGGAAATATGGATGAACAGTGGTTTGGACACCTCACTCCCGAGAAACATGGGCCAGTTCTACTGAAAACCACATGCATCTTAATGCGGTCGCACTTTCTGAAGAAGGAAGGATCCCAAATGCCCCTCCGGTTCTGGTTCACCAGTACCTTCTATGAAGGAGAATTTGTCATGTCATCCAACACTTGTGAGGCCAGGAAGCTATTAAAGGGATGTTTCAAGCTGTTTCCAGCACATTCCAAAATAAATGAGGAGGGAAGAGTCTTTGTTTTCTGTATTTATTTGAATTTGTGTCTATACATTAATAAGTCTATGCATAATTAGAATTTACATTTTTTGAGCGCTTATAATGCCAGGCACTATTCTAGCTTCTTTTCATGTTCTGAGTCATTCAGTCCTCACAATGTTATGAGATGGTACTCTTACCCCCATTTTACAGATGAGCAAACAAAAGATTCCTATATATACACATAAAATAGCTATACAGATACTCAGCAAACATGAGTGCATGAGTGATGTTAACCACTGACTTGTTTAGACCAAGGGTTAGCAAATTTTTTCTTAAAAGGCACGATGATAGGCCAGGCACAGTACACCTGTAATCCCAGCACTTTGGGAGGCCAAGGCAGGTGGATCACTTGAGGTCAGGAGTTCAAGACCAGCCTGGCCAACATGGTGAAACCCTGTCTCTACCAAAAAAATAAAAAATTAGCAGGGTGCGATGGCACGCGCCTGTAATCCAAGCTACTTGGGAGACTGAGGCAGGAGAATCATCTGAACCCAGGAGGCCGAGGTTGCAGTGAGCTGAGATCATGCCACTGCATACCAGCCTGGACGACAGAGTGAGAGACTCTGTCAAAAAAAAAAAAAAAAAAAAAGCAAGATGATAAATATTTTAGGCATTGTGGGTGAAATCCTCTCTGCCACAATTACTCAACTCTCCATTGCAGCTCAAAAGCAGCCACAGATAATACATAATGAATGAACTTGGCTGTATTCCAATAAAACATTCTTTTTGGACACTGAAATTTAAATTTCATTTTATTTTCACATGTTCCACATTCTTCTTCTTCTTCTTTTTTTTTTTTTTGTCAAACCAACCATTAAAAAATACAAAAGCCTGAGGCCAGGAGTTCGAGACTAGCCTGGGCAACATAGTAAGACCCTACCTCTATTGAATTAAAAAATTTTTTCAATAAAATAAATAAAAATGCAAAAAAACATTCTTAAAGGCTGTACAAAAACAGACAGCAGGATGGATCTGGCCTGTAACCTGTTTTTGTAAGTAAAATATGGTTTGCAAAGCATAAAATATTTACTTTCTTGCCTTCTATAGAAAAAAGGTTGCTGACTCCTGGTTTAGAGTTTAAAACAGCATCAAGCCATCAAGCAGGGTACCTAACAGTGCTGTGGGCCAGGATCAAGTGGAGCTGGCTCCCAAATCTCTCCAAAAACCCCACTGGGGGACGGCTGGATGGAGGAGCAGAAGAAAGAGTTCAGAAAACAGACCCCAGTGGGAGAACTAATGATTGGTTCCTGCAGACGGCTCCCCCTGGTAGACAGGAGGCTTATAGCTGTGGCATCAAATAAGAAAACATAGGTTTTTTTTTTCTTTTTGTCCTAGTAATCCCCAGGGTTTAGAATATAAAAATGATTGCAATTTTCATATCCCTACTACCAAAGAGCTCTCTCTGCGTTATCTTACTCCATCATCACTAACCCTGTAAACATACGTAGATGAGGAAGCTGAAGGCTGCCAGGGTAAGCATCGTCCGGCCCACGTCATACAGCTGGGAAGTGCTGAGACTGACTCATCCTGAGTGCTCAGGAAACATAGCTGTTCCCGCAGGAACTCCTACAGTGACAGGTATAGAGAAGGCATGTCTCTCTCAGTCCTGCAGACCATCAGGGTGAAGGGCCTATCTGCAGGATGCAGAGGAGGGTGGGTGTGGAGTGAGGAGGGTGGGTGTGGAGTGAGGAGGCTCAGCTGGCCAGAGTGGGGAGAGGGTCTGTGGCGTTCGTTTCTAGTGAGTTAAAACCCACATAATGTAAAACTAACTCTCTCAATGGCACTTAGTCCATTCGAATGTTGTGCAAATTCCACCTCTATCTAGTTCCAAAATGTTTCGTCACCCCAAAAGAAAACTCGCTACCCGTTAAGCAGTCACTCCTCATTCCTCCCTCCCTCCAGCCCCTGGAAAACACCAATCTGCTTTCTGTCACTATATGGATTAGCCTGTTCTGGATAGTTCATGTAGATGGGGTCACACAATATGTAGTCTCCTGTGACTGCCTCATTTCACTTAACATAACGTCCTCAAGGTCCATCCATGTTGTAGCAAGCGTAGCATGTGTTCATTCCTTTCCATGGCTGAATAATACTCCATTGTATGGCTAGCCCACAGTTTGTTTATCCCGCCATCAGCTGGTGACATGTGGCTGTTTCCTTTGGCCACTGTGAATAGCGCTGCTGTGAACATTTCACGTGCGGTGTTTTTCACCAGCACAAAGCAGCAACTATAGACAGAGCTGGTGGGAAATCCTGTGTGTCCACTCAGTGGAAGGAAGGGGAAAATCAAGATGGGTCAGAATGACACTCCCTCTTTCACCCTCTGCACCTGCCAATTTCTTTTCTTTTTCTTTTCTTTCTTTTCTTTTTTTTTTTTTTTTTGAGACAGAGTCTTGCTCTGTCGCCCAGGCTGGAGTGCAGTGGCCGGATCTCAGCTCACTGCAAGCTCCACCTCCCGGGTTTATGCCATTCTCCTGCCTCAGCCTCCCGAGTAGCTGGGACTACAGACGCCCGCCACCACACCCGGCTAATTTTTTGTATTTTTTTTAGTAGAGACGGGGTTTCACCGTGTTAGCCAGGATGGTCTCGATCTCCTGACCTCGTGATCCGCCCGTCTAGGCCTCCCAAAGTGCTGGGATTACAGGGCACCTGCCAATTTCAAAGCAAGCTTCCCTTACGCAGACCCCCTGTAGGTGGGAGAGCAGGGATTGGCCAAGAGAGGTGTCACACAGATGGGCTGGGGGTGGTTTGGGTGGAGACTGAAATTCCTCCGGACTTTCAGGCACCAGAATTTCTCCCATGGGGAGAAGGTGAAGGGGTTGGGAATGATGTGTTTTAACCCTTTTCCTTTTCCTGTTTAGAAAAAAAAATGCGACTCACTGTCAGCGCTCATTTAATTTTACATAAACACACTTTGAGGCTGAAGCAAATCTGACTGATTTTCAATGTGAACATAAAATATAAAAAATATTCTTGGAGTTATTTCTAAACAGAACTGACATCAGAATCGTCTATTTCAGAAAAACCGAATCCATCAAATGAATCTTCAGCCAACAACTGTCGGAGAATGAAGTTAACATCAGGCATGGGAATGCTACATTTTCTAGGATTTGACATTTTCAGCAATCGAGGATTACTATACTCTGTAAATGGAGATACCACTACTAAAAGCAGAATGCTATAAACAAAATAATGTGTTTCATTTCCAAAGTCAATATACAAGAGCAATGCAAAAATCATAATAAAATAGAGATTTCCTGGAAAATTATCTCTGAGTAAATGGTACAGCCTCAAGTGCCACTTGTGAGTATTCTCAGGGCAAATGGGAGAAGGGTTAAATCTGTCATTGGAGAGAAATCTATTTATTTATTTATTTATTTATTTATTTATTTGAGAGAGTCTTCCTCTGTCGCCCAGGCTGGAGTGCAGTGTTGTGATCTCAGCTCATTGCAACCTCTATCTCCCAGGTTCAAGTGATTCTCCCTGCCTCAGCCTCCTGAGTAGCTGGGATTAGAGGTGTGCACTACCACGCTTGGTTAATTTTTGTATTTTTAGTAGAGATGGGGTTTCACCATGTTAGCCAGGCTGGTCTCGAACTCCTGAACTCTGGTGATCCTCCCGCCTCAGCCTCCCAAAGTGCTGGGATTACAGGCATGAGCCACTGTGCCTGGCCTGGAGAGAAATCTATTCCAGATCATATCAGAGAAGGAAGTGAATTCCATTGTCCAACTGCTTCATAACGATTTTGTTCTAATCAGAGAGAATCTTTGTCCTTTCATGTCCCTGAGTTCAGCAAGGAGCATTTTGATAATGTCCAGCTCCCAGAGCAGCTGTCTATCCCTATTTCCAGTTTGAAGGCAGCATCTTCCTTGTCTCTGTGAACACAAATGCTGTCCAGCTGAGGGCTGATGACTGTCTTCTTGGGGCTGCAGACATTCACTTTACCAATTGAAGAAAGAGCTGTGCCCATTTTGGCCTCAGTCACATGCTTTTCTTGAATTCCACAACGGGTTTTCCCCTATCTGAATTTCCCCCCTCAACCCCCAGCATGCGTGCTTACACACACACACACACACACCCTCCCAGGATCCCTACAGAGGCAGCTGGTCAACAGGCTTGCCAACTCAAGTGTCAGTCTTTGGCCTGTGCAGATATAGTGAGATATTTCTTTGCATTTTCAGAGCCCCAAAGAAGAATGCCATGTTCTTGTTGTGGAAGGAGGCTGAAGGGTCCTGCTGAGATTGTGTTTGGCTTGGCACAAAGTCCAGGGGGAAAATGACCAGAGCGGATTTGGATGAGGGACTGCTGATGGACTGTGGTGACTGGGAGGAAGCTCCCGGGTGGAAGTCCTCCCAGGGACCACGGGCTCATGTGGGCTGCCACTTCTTGCTTTTGTGCTTTCTGGGCAGCAGAGCCCCCCCAGTTTCCAAGATGTGGGGTCCCAGGAGTCCTGTGAAAAGAAGATAGTGCCCTCTGGGAGGTTTGCACGTGCCTACCTCAGCTACTTGCTGCTAATGCTGACTTTCTATCCATGAGCTGCCTGCTGTGAAATTCTACTCTTCTGGATACACCCAGGCTTGTCCCAGGGGCTGCTGGGACCTGTAGCAGCATGACATTTGCTGCTGCTTCAGGGAGAAGCCCAGGGACCAAGCGGGCTCTGGGGAGCCTGGAAGCAGTCCCACGGTTGACCCACAAATGGGCCTGTGTGTGATGTTGGTGCCCCGTTCCCAGGCACCCAGCCCCCAGCTGCTGAGAGGAGTGGTTGTGAATGGCCCTCACCTGTCCTCTTCTGCAAAGAATTACTCCTCCCCCCTTTCTTACAGGTGTTTCCCCGGAGAACACTCCTTCAATAAATCTCTCGTGCACACATCTCCATCTCAGGACACTGACTTCCAGCATCCAATGTGAGAGTTCTGTGGACCGTGGAGTGTGCCAGCCCCTGCTGAGCCACAGTGCTGGGCAGCGTCACCTGCAACCTCAGTGAGTGGGAGCCACGCCCAAAGGAACATCAGAGACCCTCCCCACTAGCTCGTGCTGTCGGAAAAAGTCAGCCACTTACACACCTGGCATCTGGGGAGTCTTGGAAAGAAGTGCCCACAAGATCCCCCTTCCAGTCTCCCCCCAGCCTTCTCCATGAGTCCCTGGAAAGCAGTTCCTGCTTCAGGAACCAAAGCCCAGTGCCAGGCAGTCAGGGGAACCAAGCCGGCCTCTCTTCCATCTCCCTGGGTCTCAGCACTGCTCCACGCATCCCCCACATGTCCAGCGGGACCTCCTGAGAAGCACGACTGCCCTGAAGCTTCCACCCCACTTCCTGCCTGTCATCCTGGACCCCTGGAACACTGACATCAACCAGACTAGACATGACTCTGCTTCAGCCCTGAACTCGGGGTTTCCTCGTTCACTGTGTCACTCTTGTCTCCCAGCTTCTGCTCTGACTTGGTCCTAGCTCAGTCTTGGGGTGACTTAGCTGTGCCTCAGTTTCCTCATCTGTAAAATGGGCATAATAATGGTATCTACTTCCTGGTGGTGTTGAGAGTCATGGTGCTTCACACATAGTGACAACAATACATTTCAGCTTTCATCATCAATGATTTCTTCCCCGTGAGAGGCAGCATCCAGCATCCCGTGTGGCCGAGGTGGCACCATTTAGACCACACTAAGGGCATTTCACAAAACTCAAAAGCGTTATAAGAACGAGTCACCGAGGGAGAGAACAAGCCAGTCTCCTTCAGGCCTGCTACAAAGCTGAGTTCGTGGAGGAGAAATAATTGCATCTGCAGAGCTCAGAGGAAAAGTGTCAAGGCCTGAACTTCCTTGGATTCTGCAGCCAAGTTCATTGTCAAGTCTCCAGCACACGGACTTACACTGTGCTCAGTTTTGGCAGGGTAGTTGTAACCCGGAACTATGGTCGTTTGGTTTTAAAAACCCATTGTAAGCCTGAGCACCAGTGTGGAGTTGGCCAAACTCCACTCCAAGACTGGATGGTAGCCTTGGAGATTAAATCCTAAATACTCCAACAAATGCTCTGTGAACTGGAAGCCTCACTGGTCCACAGCTAAAGAGAAGGCAGGAAAGAGCCACGATAACCATCAGCCCATAAGGGAGGATTCAGGAAGCCAACTAAGGATCCGGGACTACTACGTCATTTTTAGGAATTTCAAATTAACAGTCGACTCCTCTGGGTGTGGCACAGCGCCAGGCTCCCAGGAGAATGAATGAGAGTAGCTAATTGCAGATGCTGTCAGTTCCGGGCTGTGCTGTCCAGGATTGAGCCACCAGCCGCATGTGGTTATTTACATTTAAATTTAAATCAATTAATAAAATGTAAAAGCCACCTGCTCAGTTGCACTAGTCACATTTCAAGTGCTCAATAGCCACATGGCCAGTGGCTACCGTCTTGGACAGTGCAGACAGTTCTATTGGACAGTGCTGAGCTAGTGTGTGAAGTCAGGCATGGAGAAGCTGCTCAATTCACTGATAAAATGGGACAGATATTTCCCTGCCCTCACCAACCGAGAACATAATCAGATATCAAAATCCCAGGCACAGAAATGTGGGAACCCAGCTCCACCTTACCCGACCTCTGCCCACCTTCCTGGGGATACCCCTGCATGTCTCTTGTCTCCAAACCCCGAAGGCTCAGTGCACAGGCCCCTGTCCCCCTGGGACTGCAGCCTCACCTTCGTGGGCTCTGACCCCCACAGTGCCACGACCGCAGGAGTTGTGCCCCTTCCCTCCCCTGGCCACAATCAGCCCTCTGCTCCTTTTTGCTCCTAACACACAACCTGGCCATGGTCCTGTGGCAGCTGCTGTTACTGTCACCTCTTTGGGCACTCCTGCTGCTGTTAACTCCCCTTCCTTTGTGCCCTGAAAAGGATGTGACCACCTTGGAGAGCCTAAAGGGCTCCTTTTTCCTGACCCTGCAGCCATCTGCACCCCAGGAACATTAGAGAGAAACCTCAGGTAAGACCTTTTTCTCTTACCCGGGCCCTGCCTGCCCCCGGCTCCAGGAGGAGCCCCTGGGTCCACCTAGGAAGGAACTGCACCTCCTGCCCTCCTCTTTCTCTCTCCCTTTGATCCCTTCGTCTCTTTGCCAAGCCCATGAGCAGATTCAGCAGAGGTCCTTTCTTTATCCTTCAGGGATTTAGCTGCATAAGACAGAATGTAAGAATGACAGTAGGCCAGGCACCATAGCTCACACCTGTAATCCCAGCACTTTGGGAGGCTGAGGCGGGTGGATCACTTGAGGTCAGGAGTTCGAGACCAGCCTGGCCAACATGGTGAAACCCCGTCTCTACTAAAAATATAAAAGCCGGGCATGGTGGCAGGTGCCTGTAATCCCAGCTACTCAGGAGGCTGAGGCTTGAGAGTCTGTTGAACCTGGGAGGCTGAGGTTGCAGTGAGCCGAGATTGTGCCACTGCACTCCAGCCTGGGCCACAGAGTGAGACTCTGACTCTAAAAAAACAATCGACATCAAGGGCCAGTGCGGTGGCTCACACCTGTAATTCCAGCACTTTGGGAGGCCAAGACGGGTGGATCACCTGAGGTCAGGAGTTCGAGACCAGCCTGGCCAACATGGTGAAACCCCGTCTCTACTAAAAATATAAAAATTAGCCGGGCATGGTGGCACATGCCTGTAATCCCAGTTACTCAGGAGGTTGAGGGAGGAGAATTGCTTGAACCCGGGAGGTGGAGGTTGCAGTGAGTCAAGATTGTGCCAATGCACTCCAGCCTGGATGACAAGCGCAAAACTCTGTCTCAAAAAAATCATAAATACATACATACATACATACATACATACATACATACATACATAAATAGACAGACATCAAAGAATGACAGTAAATGGCCAAACCAAGTGGCCCTGGGAACTCAGAGAAAATGATTCCACCAAATGAACTACGGGAAGCTTATCAGAGATCGCGTTCAATGTGGTCCTTGAAGAATAGGCAGAATTTCCAAAGGTGAAGGAAGGTAGGGAAAGGAACAGCCAGGAGGTGGGAACAGGAACAGCACATTTGAGAACAAGGAACAGCCAGAGTGAGGGAAAATGAGGCTAAAAGGGTGAAGGGCACCTGGAGGATATTGATATTTTGGGCTTTGGCGCATGTCTGTGTCCTGGCTCTAAGAACATTATCCACTTCGGGCGGCATCATTTAGCCTGCTCCTGGCTGTGGCTCCATTATCTGCTCCTAATATTGTCTTTTGTCTCCGGATTGTGAACAGATAAGGAACCTACAGCCAGGAGCAGGCTGGGTCCGGCCTCAAACCTTGACCTTCTGACTCAGAATAGTAATTGCTATTGCTCCTGATTTTAAGGCCACTGAACACCATCCAGTTAATCTTGACATCTTGGAAATGACCAAATTACAGTTGAATTCCATTGAAGAAATTAAAATCATTACTCTTATCCTAAGAGTGATTATCCTGAGTATTCTGGTGACTGACTCACATGGACAATTTAAGATGTAGTTAATATCACCAATGCAAAAAGACCTCAAGGGCCTAACAAATTATTTCTGGCAGAAACTTTGAAAAGCTTCCAGTCTTTGCCCCAAGACTGTTCACTGCCTAATTGCATTTCTTTCCAATGGGTCTAACAGAAAATCCAATTGGAAATTTGTCTTTGGGTGAAAATGCTGCCTTCCTGCTTTAAAGCGAACTGCCTGTGATATCATGAGCTCAGGCTGCAGAGGCTCAGTCGAACAAAGAGAGGAAAGCTGGTCACTTCTGATTGGGAGGACGTATTAATTCCCCACACTTTCCCTGTTCCAAACTCATGACTCCATGGATTGAGTCCTTTTAAGAAAAGAAAATAGAGCCTGTCATTTCCTATTGTTTCAAAGACGAAATCCAGCCTGGGAAAGATTAAGGGAAGAGGACGGGACTCGTGTTCTAGATGACTAAGCACCAACCTGACCTGGAAAAGGCTCGATTAGTTTTTGAGGAAGGGAGGGAGCTCCAATTAGAGGCATGTGTAAAATAATGACATTACCTCACTAAAACAGAAAAAGGAAAACATTCCCAACTCACTAACAATGAACTAGCAAGAAAAAGTGTTGCTAATCTGTGAAGAATTCACAAACCCAGTGAGTCACCTCCCAGCTCTGAGCTCCCAAACTTCCTTCCTTAGAACTTGACCTCTGATTGTAAAACCCTGGGCCCCGGGAGAGAGGGGCCTATGCTAGTCAGTAAGGGGGAATCACATGGACAAGCCAAGCCCAGCTCTGCTCTGCCCAGGTTTCTGGTAAATGAGCCTCTATCACTCAGTTCATACACATCAATACTTCTTCCTGAAGATGTCTTGGGAAGAAGTCAAGCTGCTCTGAAAAAATAAAAATGCCCTGTGTCATGTTTTTAAAAGAGCTGGATTTCTATGTAGTGACATGAAAAATCCTTAAATTCATTATTAAATAATACATAGATTATGATACTGTGTTTTTTAAAAGACTCAAAACTGTGCTGGGTACGGTGGCTCACACTTGTAATCCCAGCACTTTGGGAGGCCAAGGTGGGTGGATCATGGGATCCGGAGTTTGAGACCAGCCTGGCCAATATAGTGAAACCCCATCTCTACCAAAAATACAAAAATTAGCTGGGCATAGTGGCACGCGCCTGTGGTCCCAGCTACTCAGGAGGCTGAGGCAGGAAAATTGCTTGAACCCGGGAGGCAGAGGTTTCAGTGAGCCAAGATCATGCCACTGCACCCCAGCCTGGGCAACAGAGTGAGACTCCATCTCAAAAGAAAAAAAAGCAACTAAAATATTGGTGGTTTGGACAAATCCTGCCCCTGCCCCCCACCTGCATGTCCCTTCCATGACTTCCTTTTGTGTACCAGGGTCCCTGAGGTAGGCTGAAAGAGGGCCGGGAGCTGGCTGTTCAGAGTCCCCCAGAAGCAAACGCAGTGGGCCTCTGACCCTGTGGGCAGGGCTGGCCAAAGCAGAGCCAGGAGGGAGGGCTGAGGAAGGCTGTCATGCACCCGCCTGGCCAGCCGTGGGCAGTGGAAAGGAGGCTGGGATGGGGCCAGGTGAGCACAGCTCAGGTCTAGGGCCTGGCAGGCCCTAGACATATCTGCTCACAGCTGCTCAGAAGTGGCTCCTCGGGTTGGCCCTTGCTGCCCTCTGAGCTCTTGTCTCTGCATTTTCCATCCACCCGCACCCCAGCTTCTTGCCAGCCCTGTGCACAGACACCTAAGGCCCACCTCTTAAGGTCAGCTTGCCCTCAAAAAGAGAAGAAAGCGCAGGTTTCCACAACTGGCTGATGAAAGGAGGGTTTGGGATTTCTGAAGACTTGAAGTTGAGCTTGAATTCCTCCCCTCTGACTTTCCCAGGCCAAGGTGTCTAGCACCCAGTGACCAGCCCTGGTCCTCAGCAGGGACCGTCTGCAGCCCCTGCCCTGGGCTCGCTAACACTGGTTCAATACAGCTAAAATGATAGATTCCCAAACCCCACCCAAGAGTCCCTGAGGCCAGACCTTGGGGCTCCAGGCTCAGAAATCTGCATTTTTCCCCCAAACTCCCCCCAGGGGTCCTGATGGGCAGACAGCTGAGAGCTGGGCCTGCCTCTACCTGGGTCCCTGGAACCCAGCACCCTGCTTGTCTCGTCTCTTGCAGCCCAACTCCTGCAGCTGGGCCTTCTGCCTATCCTGTACAGAAACCCTCTGTTTGCTCCTGCAGATCTGCTCTCCGTGGCCCCCAGCCTGCTCCACTGTCCTGTGCCTCCAGACCCCCATCAGCATCCCCGCTGCCTTTCAACTGGGTTCAGACACTGGGGAACCTGGCAGGAGACAGTCATGCCATCAGCTTTGAAGATACTTTCCTTTCCTGACTTCTTATCCTGGGGTTCCTGAACTTTTTTTTTTTTTTTTTTTTGAGACAGTCTTGCTCTGTCGCCAAGCTGGAATGCAGCGGCACAATCTCAGCTCACTGCAACCTCCACCCCCTGGATTCAAGCAGTTTTCCTGCCTCAGCCTCCCGAGTAGCTGGGACTACAGGTGTGCACCATCACATCCAGCTAAGTTTTGTATTTTTAGTAGAGACGGGGTTTCACCATGTTGGCCAGGATGGTCTCGAGCTCTTGATCTCATGATCCACCCGCCTCAGCCTCCCAAAGTGTTGGGAGTACAGGTGCGAGCCACCGCGCCCGGCTGTGGTTCCTGGACTCTTAAGGGGACCACTGATCTTTTCTAGAGCTCCATGAGCTCTCTGAAGTTTTAAGCAAAAGTTTGTATATTTGAGAATGTGTATCTTTCTGGCTTTTTCATGAGATTGCAACGAGGCTCCAAAGAGATAATACAAATGACGTCAGCTTTGACAACCACTAACTGCCCCAAAAATACAAGGTATTATTATCATCACAGCAAGATCAAAAGAGGTTAATGCACGTCTCTCTGTGTCAAGTGTTCACGAAGCTTCTGTTGAAGTTGGCCACCAGATTGGGCCAGCATGCACACAGGCAGCAGACAACAGCTTTACAGGTTGTTAGAATGAGAGGCTGAACCCTAACCTCCAGAAGGTGACACCACAGAGGCCATCCACAGAGGTGTGAGTCTTCCTAGAAAATGATGCAGGCAGGGCCAGGTTTGGTACCTTGCACCTCTAATCCCAGCATTTTGGGAGGCAGAGGCAGGCAGATCACTTGAGGTCAGGAGTTCGAGACCAGCCTGGCCAACATGGTGAAACCCTGTCTCTACTAAAAATACAAAAATTAGCTGGGCGTGGTGGTGCAGGCCTTTAATCCCAGCTACTCAGGCAACTGAGGCAGGGGAATCACTTGAGTCCAGAAGGTGGAGGTTGCAGTGAGCCAAGATCGAGCTACTACTCTCCAACCTGGGCGACAGAGGGAGACTCCATCTCAAAGAAAAAGAAAAGAAAAGAAAGAAAATGATGCAGGCAGGATTGATAACCAGAACACACAAGGCGATCAAACGACTCGACAGGAAAAAAAATCTAATAGTCCAATCAAAAAATGGGCAAAAGATTTGAATAGGCATTTCTCAAAAGAAGACATACAAAGAGCAAACTGGCCTATGAAAAGGTGCTCAACATCTGTGATCATCAGAGAAATGCAAATCAAAACCACAGTAAGATAGAATCTCACCTCAGTTAAAATGGCTTTTATTCAAAAGACAGGCCATAACAACTGCTGGAGAAGAGGTGAAGAAAAGGGAATCCTCGTACTCTGTTGGTGGGAATGTAAATTAGTACAACCGCTATAGAGAACAGTTTGGAAGTTCCTCAAAAACTAAAAGTTAAGCTACTATATGATCCACTTATTTCATTGCTGGGTACATACCCAAAAGAAAGGAAATCAGTAAATCAAAGAGATATGTGTACTCCTCTGTTTGTTGCAGCACTGTTTACAACAGCTAAGATTTGGAAGCAACCTAAGGGTCCATCAACAGTTGAATGGATAAAGAAAATGTGATACATACACACAATAGAGTACCACTCAGTCATTAAAAAAGAATGAGATCCAGTCATTTGCAACAACATGGATGGAACTGGAGATCATTATGTTCCATGAAATAAGCCAGGCACAGAAAGACAAACATAGCATACTCTCATTTATCTGTGGGATCTAAAAATCACAACAAGTGAATTCATGAACATAGAGTAGAAGGATGGTTACCAGAGGCTCGGAAGGGTGGTGCAGGAGGATGGGGAAGGTGATGATGGTTAATGGGTACAAAAAAAATAGGGAGAATGAATAACATCTACTATTTGGTAGCATGATGGGGTTACTATAGTCATTAATAACTTAACTGTACGTTTTAAAATAATTTAAGGAGTATGATTGGATTGTTTGTAACTCAAAGGAGAAATGCTTGAGGGGATGGAAATTCTCCATGATATGCTCATTTCACATTGCAGGCCTGTATTAAAACATCTCTTGTACCCCATAAATATATGCACCTCCCATGTATCCACAAAAATTAAAAATTAGGCTGGGTGCGGTGGCTCACATCTGTAATCCCAGCACTTTGGGAGGCCGAGGCGGGCAGATCACTTGAGGTCAGGAGTTCCAGACCAGCCTGGCCAATATGGCGAAATCCCATCTCTACTAAAAAATACAAAAATTAGCCAGGCATAGTGGCACAAGCCTGTAATCCAGCTACTTTGCAGGCTTAAGTGGGAGGATCACCTGAGCCCAGGAGGCAGAGGTTGCAGTGAGCTGAGATCACACCACTGCACTCCAGCCTGGGTGACAGAGCAAGACCCTGTCTCCAAAAAAAAAAAAAAAAAAAAAAAAGTGGGAGCTAAGCTATGAGGATGCAAAAACATGAGTGATATAATGGACTTCGGGGGCTTGGTGGGAAAGGCTGGGAGGCGGGTAGGGGATAAAAGTCTACAAATTGAGTAGATGTACCCTGCTTGGGTGACAGATTCACTAAAATCTCAGAAATCAACACTGAAGAACTTATCCATGTAACAAAAAAAAAAAACCTGTACCCCAAAAACTGTTGAAATTAAAAAGAAGAAAGAGAAAAACCAATAAATAAAAGCTGAACCCAGGAGGTGGAAGTTGCAGTGAGCCGAGATTGTGCCACTGCACTCCAGCCTGGGTGATGGGGACTGTGTCTCAAAAAAAAAAAAAAAAAAGAACTTAAAAAATTTTTAAAAGAAAATGATGCAGGCTGAGATTGTGCCGCTGCACTCCAGCCTGGGTGACGGAGACTGTGTCTCAAAAAAAAAAAAAAGAACTTAAAAATTTTTAAAAAGAAATTATGCAGGCACTGCAAATATAGCATACTTACTCGGGTGCATGTGGGAGAAAGCGGAGGGGAAGATGCCAGGGTTGCTGACCTCCTGGCATGAGGACAACTGTGGAGCCGCTCTCTTGCTGTCCGCAAAGTCACTGCGAAAGCAAGGTGCCAAACATTGTCCGGGAGGGCCCTTTTGCTCATTGGTCGTGACTGGTGCCAGGCAACCTTTGGGACTTTCCTCATGACCTCAGAGGGACAGCATTGCCTGCAGTTTCTACGGCACAGATTCCACAGTAGGTTGAACACTGCTCCCCCAAATACACATCTTCCTGGAACCTCAGGAGACTTTATTTGGAGACAGGGTCTTCGCAGATGTAATTAGTTAAGATTAGGTGGCACTGATGGGCTCTAACTCCAATGACTGGCAGCCTTCTAAGAAGGGGGAAGACCCACAGACAGACACACGGAGAAGAATGCCATGTGACTACAGAGGCAGAGACTGGAGTGACCCAGCCACAAACCAAAAAGTGCGAAGGATTGCCAGGGGCCACCAGGTGCCAGAAGAGGCGAGGCAGGACCCTCTTCTTGGTCCTCAGAGAGAGCACAGCCCTGCCAACACCTTTATTTCAGACCCCTGGCCTGAACTGGGAGAGAATACATTTCTGTTGTTTTAAGCCACACCATTTGTGGTCATTAGTTTTGGCAGCCACAGAAATGAATACAGAAAGGTTCCAGAGCTGCTCCCAGGAGTGGAAGTGCCACAAGGCGAGGCATGGACTAGTCACAGATCCCCAGCCAGAAGCAGGGGACACATTCACACTGCGATGACTCAAGGAACTGTACGTGCAAAGCATGAGCACCCTGCTCTGTGCCAGACATCATGCTGGGCAGAGGCCAGGGGCTGCTGGAAAAGCTGTAACAACCAGCAACCCCAGGCGTGGGCGGGGAAATGCTGATTTGCAGCATCTGCCAATTTCTGTGGTATAAATACTCCCTTCTTGGCCAATGCGAGTACAACACAACGTCCTTCGTATAACATTTCTACCCTACAGGTACAGTCAATGTCAATGACCTCACGATAATAGTAAACTAAGTGAAATAATTACGAAATATTGAGTTCTGAGAATTGACTGACCTTGTGTCTAATATAATCTATTTAATTGTAAGCTTCTGTAATTTAATTTTTTACGGTGGCTGTGTTTAACAACCAATTTGCAAAAATTCCTGAATGTTTAACCATCAGCTGCCATGAGCCAGCGCTGGCTACAAGAAGTACAGCGGTGAAGAAGGCAGATGGCAAATATAACCTCAGCTTGGTGGGGCCTGGAATGCAGCAATCTGGCTCCAATAGGATGCTTTTGGGTAGATGTGCCTGCAGCACCTCCACCTCTGAGGCCCGCAAAACTGCCCAGAGGAAGGGTGGCCTGCAGAGCGGCCTCCGCATCAGCTCTCAGCTAGTCCAGGGCACAGCGTCAGCTGAAGAACACTGACCATGCCCAGCCACATCAGCTTCCAACTGTGAGCTCTTAGGAGACCTGTTGATGCAGAGATGGCACCAAAAAAGCCAGGAGCAGGTGGGCACTGGTGCACATACAATGCACATATAGACACACAAACACACATATGCACAGAACATGCAGACACACGCACATGCACAGAACATGCAGATACACACACATGCACAGAACATGCACACACACATGCACAGAACATGCAGATACACACACATGCACAAACACGCTTCTGTTACAGTTTGGCTGTGTCCCCACCCAAATCTCATCTTGAATTCCCATGTGATTCGGGGGGACCCAGTGGGAGGTAATTGAGTCATGGGGGCAGGTCTTTCCTGTGCTGTTCTCGTGATAGTGAATAAGTCTCACAAGATCTGACCATTTTATACGGGGGAGTTTCTCTGCACAAGCTCTCTCTTTGCCTGCCACCATCCACGTAAGATGGGACTTGATCCTCCTTGTCTTCCACCATGATTGTGAGGCCTCTCCAGTCATGTGAAAATGTAAGTCCAATAAACCTTCTTCTTTTGTAAATTGCCCAGTCTCAGCTGTGTCTTTATCAGCAGTGTGAAAACGGACTAATACAACTCCTTTTTGCCAGAACAGTTTCCTTCAGTACAGCAGCTACTTTTTAAGGAGTGCTTTGTGTCAGGGACCAGGCCAGGCACTAGGAATATTCACATGATGAAGGCCAAGCCCAGGACCTTCCATCAGTTGGCGAGGCCTGTGATTGGCCACAGCTGCCTGCATCTCATTCTGCAGCTGATCTAAGGAAGCCTTTCATTGCCACATATCTCAGCCTTAGTCTCTATTGTCAGTTCTCTCCATCCTGAATGTGAGAGGTGGTTCCTAGACACTTTAGAGCTAGGATGGGAAACAGGGTGTGATTTCTAGAGCCCTGACAAATAACTGCATTTGGCATTGTGCACAATTCATGATGTAGATGCAACATGAAGTGAGGTGAAAATTGGTAGGCTGGGCATGTCAGCTCATGCCTGTAATTCCAGCACTTTGGCAGGCCGAGGAAATATATCAGTTGAGCTCAGGAGTTTGAGACCAGCCTGGGCAACATGGTGAAACCCTATCTCTACCCAAAATACAAAAAAATTAGTTGAGCGCTACCGCGCACTTGTGGTCCCAACTACTCGGAAGACTGAGGTGGGAGGATTGCTTGAGCCCGGGAGGTGAAGGTTGCAGTGATCCAAGGTTGAACCACTGCATTCCAGCCTGGATGACAGAGTGAGACAGGGAGGGAGGAAGGAAAGGAAGGGAAGGAAGGGAAGGAAGGGAAGGAAGGGAAGGAAGGGAAGGAAGGGAAGGAAGGAAGGAAGGGAAGGAAGGAAGGGAAGGAAGGAAGGGAAGGAAGGGAGGGAAGAGAAGGGAAGGGAAGGGAAGGGAAGGGAGGAAGGAAGGAAGGAAGGAAGGAAGGAAGGAAGGAAGGAAGGAAGGAAGGAAGGAAGGAAGGAAGGAAGGAAGGAAGGAAGGAACTGGTCACCTGGACTGGGTTATGTGGGTTCCTGTGAGTACTTCTTATAGCTATAGTAATTTCAACCAGGCACACCAATCTTTCTGGTTTGCGAGGGATGAAGGAGTTAGTGCTTAAAAAGAGGATAGTAGTCTCCGGCAATACAGGATGGGCAGCCATTGAGTACTGAGCTGCCCATTACGGGATGGGCAGCTCAGTATTCAAACTTGAGCTGTCTCACCTCCCTTCTTCTGACAGCTCAAGTTTGAATACTGAGGTCTGCAAGGACATTATACTGAGACCTGCAAGGATGTTTGTCTCACATTGCAATAAACAGCCACTGGGTTCTAAATCTCATTTTGCTTAAATCCGTTTCTCTAAGAAACATTATACATTTACTCCTTTTCATTGTATAAGACATGTTGAAAACAGCCATTCATCTCTAAATCCTTCTTTTCAGTCACTTTTAATATTCTTTTAAAAAGAGAGAAAGGAAAAGAAAAGACTTCTTGGGACTAAAACTTATCACAGTTGGATGAAACCCAAAGGTGAATATTTATTTCAGCAAAATTCATTCAGGGTCTTGAAAGTCAAGCGTGTGAATACAAAATACACCTTCTCAGCTTGGGATCATGCCCTTTTCCGTGCTTGGATGGCTGAACTATGAAATGCCGGGTTGACATATTCAGTGCTTCCAGGAATGTGACTCCAGAAGAAACAAAGTGGAATGTGGCACTTGTGGAGGTGGCCGGGCTGGTCAGCCAACCTGGCTGGGTTCTGGAAGGGTCCAGTCCATGGGCTCCCACCATATCCCAGGTGAGTCTTCCTGCTCGCAGTTCACAGGAACCACAGATTCCCACACCTTCATTCCCCAGGGGCAGGTAAGGGGGTGTCTCCTTCTCAAGCACAGCTGTCATTTGTTCCAGCTTTGTCTCCCCATCCTGAATCCAGCACGAGGTGTCTAGATCTCACACAGGATGCATTCACGGGGGCTGGGGTGGAAGGATCCATCAGCACCTTCAAATTCCAGCCCTCACTGCAGCCAGGACAGGGAGCCACATTCTCGCACTCACAAAGATGCTCCTGCACCAGAGCTGCATGAACAGGGCTTTCACCTTTGCATTTGCTCACTTGTTCCTTCCATCAGAATCGATGGCTGTTTGCAGGACAAACAAAACACACGTGCCTGTATGTGTGTGTGTGTGCACTTGTGCATATGTGTGTGCATGCATTCATGTGTCTGTGTGTGCTCGTGCATGTGTGTGCATAACTGTGTCTGTGCTTGTGCATGCATGTGTGCATGCCTATGTGTGTGTGTGCTTGTGTGTGTGTGCTTGTGCATGTGTGTGTGCATGCCTATGTGTGTCTGTGTGTGCTTGTGCATGACTGTGTGCATGCCTGTGTATGTGCTCATGCATGTGTGTGTGAAAGTCTATGTGTATCTGTGTTTGTGCGTGTGTGCATGCCTATGTGTGTGTTTGTGCGTATGCGTGCATGCCTGTGTGTGTGTTTGTGCATGTGTGTGTGCATGCCTATGTGTGTCTGTGTGTGCCTGTGCGTGACTGTGTGCATGCCTGTGTATGTGCTCATGCATGTGTGTAAGTCTATGTGTATGTGTGTGTGTTTGTGCGTGTGTGCATGCCTGTGTGTGTTTGTGCATATGCGTGCATGCCTATGTGTGTGTGTTTGTGCATGTGTGTGTGCATGCCTATGTGTGTCTGTGTGTGCTTGTGCGTGACTGTGTGCATGTCTGTGTATGCGCTCGTGCATGTGTGTGTGCATGTCTATGCGTATCTATGTGTGTTTGTGCATGTGTGTGCATGCCTATGTATGTGTGTGCTTGTGCATGACTGTGTGCATGCCTGTGTATGTGTCTTGGGGAAGAGAGAAATGATGAGCTAGTGTTTAACGGGTCAGGATGAAAAGTTCTGGAATTGGATGGTGGTGATGATGGTTGTACAAAATTGTGAATTTACCTAATACCGCAGGGCTGTACTCTTACAATGGTTAAAATGGTAAGTTTTATGTTACATGGGTCTTATCACAATTAAAAATAAAAGAGTACATGCATTCATTTTGAGAGAAAACAAAAGAGAAAACCTCGGAGTCATGTTTAAACATGTCTGACTTATACTGAGGACAAATTAAAGAAAGTAATTTATATAATGAAGAGTAAACTTATGGAACTCATTGCCGAAAGAGGAGGCACAGACATAAAAATATCCAAAGACATCTACAAGGAATTGTTCAAACATTTATTATATTTATTGACAGCAGCCTAACAGAACATGAAGCACGATCAGGTTTGGAGTCACCCTGAGGTCCACATCACAGCACACAAGCAGCTTTCTGCCCTACCAGGCGTTGTGCCCCAGTGAATTTCTGAGGACAGGAATGGGGAGCTGGACGGACCTGCAGGTCCTCCCCATGGAACAAACACTGCACCTTGCACACACCTGGGTCCCTGCTGTGTCCAGCCCCAGCCTGTGCACAGTGAGAACAGCACACCTGATGATCAGGACAGGGTCCACCCTGAGATGTTCACTGCCTACCTGTGCACAGTGAGGGCAGCACACCTGGTTGGAAACACAAGGTCACCCCTGAGATGCCCAGTGCCTACCTGTACATCGTAAGGACAGCACACCTGGTTGTCAGCACAAAGTCACCTCTGAAATGCCAAGTGCTTGTACATTGTAAGGGAATCGCACCTGGTTGTCAGGATGGCATCACCTCTGAGAAGCCCTCCCGTTCACATGTGTAGCAACAAAAAAGGTCTGGCTTAACAACAGTCATTCTCAGCCCCCAGACAAAGCAAACTAGGGTGTTGTGCTCATATTTAAAGCTTTGTTTTGTATTGTGTCTGTTTTTATAAATTGTCTGTTTCTTTTTCCAAGTAGGCTAAAGTTACATCTTCAATAAACCAAGTAATACGAACTTACTTTGCTCACTGCAGTGATCCTGGAATATATCATAGTATCGAAGTAAGAAGGTATCCTCCAAGAATGTGTTTTTAAGATGAGGACACATCAAAAGGACCCAAGAGTCAATCTGGTAAAGTCCCAGTGGCCAGAGCTAATATAATTTGAGCACCATAATAAATTTCAATTGTATTTAATTATCACCTAAGGAATAAAATAAATATCCATGAGCACATACGGATATAAATAAATCAATAATCAAAAGAAGAAGGACCAATCTTTCTTAAATAAGAAAGCCAATTAATAAATGTAGAAGGAATTGGAGAAATAGGGAGTCGCCATTGGAACCCCACGGTTATCATTGCTGCACGCAAGAGTAATTGATAGTTGCTAAAATGAGTGGTCGAACCTTAAGGAGTAACAAGATATTTGCATCGTATTTGTATCCCTTCCTAAATTTACTAATCACTCTTATGGTTTTAAAACATGATTTTGATGCTCTACCTCCCACTAGGAGGTAGAGTTTAATGGCCCTTTCCTCAAGTATAGGCTGGACTTAGTGACCTGCTTTTATGAATAGATGACAGAAAGAGGACAACTGTACCTTGACAGTGGGGAAGCCTAACAGATGCCACATGAGCCAGGTGATCAAAGTCAATGTTACCTGCAGTCATGCTGACATTACACGCCCACTGACATGATACAATGACAAGGGCCTATCACCTCTGTGGTGGTGTTCTCCAAAATCCACAGCCTCAGAATGTTGATGAGAAACCATCAGAGAAACCCACATTAAGGGCATTCCACAAAACACCTGACCACTACTCTGCAAAACATCTAAAGTCATGAAAGACAAGAAAATATAGAGAAGCTATCACAGATTGGTGGAAACTAGGGGGAAATGATGAATAAAGGTATCATGATATCCCAAATGAGGTCCTGGAACAGAAAAAGTACATTAATAGAAAAAGTTAAGAAGTCCAGGCTGGGCGCAGTGGCTCACGCCTGTAATCCCAGCACTTTGGGAGGCCGAGGTGGGCAGATCATGAGGTCAGGAGATTGAAACCATCCTGGTGAACATGCTGAAACCCTGTCTCTACTAAAAATACAAAAAAATTAGCTGGGAGGGGTGGCGGGCGCCTGTAGTCCCAGCTACTCAAGAGGCTGAGGCAAGAGAATGGCATGAACCCAGGAGGCAGAGCTTGCAGTGAGCCAAGATTGCGCCGGCACTCCAGCCTGGGTGACAGAGCGAGACTCTGTCTCAAAAAAAAAAAAAAAAAAAAAGAAAGTTAAGAAGTCCAAATAAAGTTGGTAGTTCACTTACTAATATTGCACCACATCAATGTCTTAGTTTTGGTAAACATGCTGTGTAAGATGTTAACATTCAGGGAAGTTGGGTGAAGGGTGTATGGGAACACTCTGTACTGTCTTAGTAACTCTTTATTCTAAAATGATTTCAAACTGAAAAGTTTTTTAGAATAGGTAGAGTTGCAAATAATTTGGTGAGAGGTGCACATGGAGGTATCTCTTATCTGTGAGGCAATAAGTCAAATAAGTCGCTGAGAAAAATGTGGGTGGGAGAAAGTGGCTGCTGAGGGCCTTTGTTATGACTTGCCTGAAGGTCTATACTGCATTAGAAAAAATTATCCAAAAATGACCACACTGTGTGGTAATAGCGCCATGTCTCCACGTATCTGCCACCTCTGCATTCTCTGGGCTTGCTGTAGTGATGGGAGGGATTCAAATCCTCCTCTTCAGCAAAAGGAGAAGTTTCCCGATGGATGGTCTGAGACAAGAAGGGATGTCATTTCCCCGGGCTGAACATGGATTCCAGTGTCCCACTACATGATGCTAACGGGCATCATCTCTGGCCACTGAAGCCCAGGATCTTAGGTTTAACCATAAAATACTTCTGTGTCATGGGCTGCAAACCACCAACATAGAACCAAGATTGATAAGAAAAATATACTGTTTACTCAAAACAGGTGTATCACAGCCTACATATTTATAATGTCCTATTATATGGTTGTGCAGTTCATATCCTCAATAATTCAGTAGGTATCTCGCTAACATCTATTTGAAATCCCCCCACAAAATAACATTTAGCAGTAGCTTCAAGATCTCTTTAGAATGGTGTCTTTATTTTTCTTAAACATTTGATACGTTACACCACCCAGGCAGAAAATAGAACACAGAGTGTGGGATACACACGTACTCACCATAAAAACAACCGTATTGTAACACCGAAATATATTTATCTAATTGGTCAAGGAAACGGAATTTAACACATGCTGTTATCATACAAGTAGTTTTAATGAAATAGCATTTTGTATTTATATAGCACCTTTCTACCAAGGAGCAAAAATACGGCTCAGATATTATTACTTATTCTCACACCATCCTTGACAGGTGGATAAGTAGCAACATTTATACTAAGTTTTAATCACTGGACGACAAAGACCTGCATAAAGAGAGCAAATAAACCACAAATAGCAACCCAGAAAGTTGGAATTTTCCACCTCCAAGAGTGGTTCACTCACTCTCTTTCTCTGAAATCTTAAGAGCTAGTTTGAATACTGGTGAAAAAAAAAAATAGAGGAACAGTAGAGTGATAAAACAGGTACATACAGCCTCCTCAGGAACCTGATGGTGGAGCTTAGACCGGAAACTGTTGAAAGTTAAAAACAATTCCCAAACCTTGAGCATCTGCTTGGACAAATTTGACGTGTGCCAGGGACAAATGAAAGCGTCCTCCCAAACTATGTCCCAGATTATTGCCAATCCTTTCTGTAATAAAGGCCCATTCCTCAAGCCGCTGTCACATAATGTGCAGGGGATCAACAGCAAATCCATTAGCAACACAGGACAAAGAAATTGGAGTAGCCCAGAAACTCTTGCATAAAACATAACTTCAACAAGGTAGGACATTTTGGATGATGCTTTCCTGAGGAGCTCTTTAAAAATTCATTCAAGGAAATTTTTAAAAAACGTCTCTTTAAAGATAAATGCAAATTACAGGCATAGTTGGAGTCTTAAAGTATATCTTGAATAAGAAAATTACCAGAGGATGAATTCCTTAAGAGCATGTCTGTCTTTCAAGAGTTTCTAATATATTTAATCTCCAGTAAACGGTAGGATATCCAAAGGTGTAGAACCCCTTTTTTCCTCCCGGAATATGCAGTGTCTGAGAAACCTTAATGTCAGCAAAACTAGATGACAAATCATACATAAAGGGAAGGATGAAAATATTTTGTTGTAAACTTCTGAGTCATAGGGATAAGGAAAAGCAGTTACATTATATTCTAATAACACATTTCGATAATGTGAAAAAAGAAAAATAACAGCCAACATTTATTAAGCACTTCTATGCACTAGTATGGGTAATGGCATCAGACACAATACATACATTATCCCATTTCCTCATCACGAGGTTTCTTTGAGATATACCCATTTTATAGGCTTAGATTAAGACACTTGTCAGAAATCAGAGTACAAGCAGCTGTCTTCCTCCAAATGCTTTATGGATGCTGCCTGGCTTTTTCTCTAGCCCTTCACTTCTCAATTAGTGCAGAGAACCAAGTCTTACCTTTCATTTCTTCCCCTGCACTGAAGAAAAATCTAAAAGTCATCCTTTTGTAACACTGAAAACTTGGAATCAAAAATCCATTAAAGTATCATCTATAGAAACACTCCCAAAGCCTCATAGCAAGAAATTCAGATAAAAGCACATATTTTCACTACTTTGATGTGCATAAGTTTAAACTCCATGACTCTTATTTTGATCTTCATCCTTCCCCTATTTGACTGATTTTTAACCTATCATGTTACACCATGGAGTGGCAAATACTATTGAGGAATCAAAAAAAAAGCAACTCCTTCAACAATCTAATTTATATGAAATGCAGTAAGTGACAATGATGCCTCTTTAATTAATCTAATTAATTAGTTAATTGATTGACTGATTAATTAGTTAATTAGCTAATGTCCCTGGTGGGCAAAGCTTTCTTAACCAGCGAGCTTCCTGGCCCACAGAGGAAGGGAAAAAGTAATGATCCTTCAGCTGTTTCTGAACTTTGGGACAGTTGGAGGCCCAGCTTCAGGGATCCTGTCTTCTGTGAGGTCACAAAGGGAATTACACCTTTAAAAATGCCCTGTGCAAGACATATCCTTGACTCCGATGAATCAATTAGGAAAGGGCTATTGTTATAAACAAGCGAATAAGACTGTCATCAAGAAATTGGTCCTCCAGGTTTGACTTTTCTTCTCCACCAGTGAACAGATTTCCTTTTTTTTTTTTTTTTTTTTTTTTTTTTTTTTGGTGAGGGGGATGAAGTTCTGCTCTTGTTGCCCAGACTGGAGTGCAATGGCATGATCTTGGCTCACTTCGCCCTCTTCCTCCTGGGTTCAAGAGATTCTCCTGCCTCAGCCTCCTGAGTAGCTGGGAATACAAGTGCACACCACCACACCTGTTTAATTTTTGTATTTTTAGTAGAAACGGGGTTTCACCTTGTCGGTCAGGCTGGTCTCGAACTCCTGACCTCGTGATTCGCCTCCCTCGGCCTCCCAAAGTGCTGGGATTACAGGCATGAGCCACCACGCCTGGCCCGAGAGAACAATTTCTTAGTGGAAAGAATTTGTTATCAGTTTAGGCCACAAGCCTGAACCTTTGAAACAGCTTGACTCAGATAGTTCATCATTCAGAGAATCAAGGTTTTGCATCCCTCGGTTCTAAGTGACGTTTTCTTCCTCTTTTGAGGACAGCAGAATTAAGTTACCAGAGCCATCTCATCGGTCATTCATTTTGTATTTACCACACCTACTATGTGCAAGAGGCAGTGGGAAGTAAAAAGATTAGAAAGGAAAACTCCTGCCATCCAAGGGGTTAGTAGCTTACAGATATTAGAATCGCAAAGCTTAGAAAAAAAAGTTGAAGATTATCTAGAGAATCCAAGCGCTTTACTTTACAGATGAAGACTGAACTATTCTATAACTCCTGTGGTAAATTACAGAGGCAATTCTCAAACCGATGTCTTCTGACTCAAAGAAGGACTGTGCCTTTCCATTCTGTTTCTAACAACTAAGAGGCTCCTGCATCCCTGGATCCCAGAGGCCTGTATGGTCTGGAAAGCTGGTGTCGTGGTCATCAGTCAAAAGCACACACACCCCTTGCCGCATAGTATGTACACTGTGGCCAGCACACACCTGGAGGTTTGGACACGTTCACACACTTACGTAATCTTCACAATAAGTGTTTGAGGCAAGAACTGGCATTCAGCATGTAAGCCTGAGAAGCTGAGTGGAGTGTTAAATAACCCATTCTAGGTTAAAGGGTCCCCGTGGTGAATTGAGAACTCAAAACTCAGTCTGTTCTCTGCCCCTACACACCAGTCGCCTCAATTTCCAATTCGTTTGGTTATTCCCTGTTACAGACTGAATGTTGTGTCTGTCTCCCAAAATTCACATGTTAAAACCCTAATCCCCAGTGTGAGGGTATCAGGAGGTGAGGCCTTTGGGGGTGATTAGGGTGAAGCCCCCATGGTGGGATTAGAGTCTTTGTTAGAAGAGACACAACAGAGATGATGGTTTCTCTTCAGCCATGTGAGGACAGGACAAGACATCCATCTACAAACCAGAAAGGGGGCCCTCACCAGACACCAAATCTGCTGCTGCCTTGACCTTGGACTTCCTACCCTCCAGAAGTACAAGAAATAAATGTTTGTGGCTGGGCGCGGTGGCTCACACCTGTAATACCAGCCCTTTGAGAGGCCAAGGCAGGTGGATTACATGAGGTCAGGAGTTTGAGACCAGCCTGGCCAATACAGTGAAATCCCATTTCTACTAAAAATACAAAAATTAGCCAGGCATAGTGGCATACGCCTGTAACCCCAGCTACTCCGCAGGCTGAGGCAGGAGAATTGCTTGAATCCGAAGGCCAGGATTGCATTGAGCTGAGATCTCGCCACTCCACTCTAGCCTGGGCAACAGAGTGAGATTGTGTCTCAAAAAAGAAAAAAGAAAAAAAAAGAAATGTTTGTTGTTTGAGCCAGTCCATGATATTCTGCTATAGCAGGCCAAACTGATTCATACACTCCCTTTGTTTCATCTTCATGTATTTCTGGCATCCTCGTTTGTACCAAATAATGGAATCTTAGAATTTTCAAAATGGAAATGTTCTCAGAGTCCATGTCATCCAGATCTTCATTTTACAGGCGAGGCAACTGGTCCAGCGACTCATCTGTGCTCATGTCAGGAGAGCCATGCAGGCTCTGGAGAGCACACACGGAGTGAGAGAGACAAGTAGAGATCCTGTCCTGGCAGGCACCAGCCTGTCCGTGGTTTGGTACAACACGGGTGTCATCCTGGGTTTCCCAAGCCTCAGCAGCCAGTGGATGTTAATAAGGTCACATTATTAATAAAAATAAGAATGAATAGGCTGGGCACGGTGGCTCACGCCTGTAATCCCAGCACACTGGGAGGCCGAGGCGGGCGGATCACCTGAGGTCAAGAGTTTGAGACCAGCCTGGCCAACATGGTGAAACCCCGTCTGTACTAAAAATACAAAAATTAGCCAGGCATGGTGGCAGGCACCTATAATCCCAGCTACTCGAGAGGCTGAGGCAGGAGAATTGCTTGAACCCAGGAGGCAGAGGTTGCAGTGAGCTGAGATCGCGCCATTGCACTCCAGCCTGGGGGACAAGAGTGAGACTTCATCTCAAAAAATAAATAAATAAATAAAATAATAAGAATGCATAAATAAGTAACTAACTTGACATAGGAGCCATACATATGCATCTGTCTGCTACAGAGCCTCCCACCCCTCTCCAAGTCCTCACCTGGGTTTTCTGGAGTCCCGTGGTCTGTCTCTCAACCACCCCTATTTGTACTCAACACCCCAGACGTTATTTGAGTGTTTTCCTCAATCATGACCGTAGCTGCTCAGACCTTCTCTGTCAGTATCTGCTTCCCCTGAAAAGATTTCTTTCTTAAGCCTTTCTGTCTGTGTCCACAGTGTCTGAATGAAGGTCCTTGGTCTTCAAGGAACCAAGACTACACTGAGATCCATTCTTGGGAAGTGCCTCTCCTTCAACCTCCAGTATCACTCATCCATAAACACCAACACTATTTGCCTCTTTGTGTATCATAAAGTTCCCCGTTGAAACAGCCCCTTAAACTCCAGTCCTGAAAACAAACCCACTGGGCTACAATAAGAACCAATTTTAGACACAGACATCTTCCCACTTCCACTTGACCCCAGGTATTCTCTGCCAAACTACAATTCCTCCAGGAAATCAGCATCTAGCAGCACCCCCACCAACCCATGGAGGTTTGTTTTGTTTTGTTTTGTTTTTTGAGACAGGTCTCACTCTGTCACCCAAGCTGGAGTGCAGTGGCGCAATTACAGCTCACTGCAGCCTGGACCTCCCTGGGCTCAGGTGATCATCCACGGGGCAGGTTTGAAGAAAAGCCCAAGATAGATTCAGGCTGGAATTCCCACTATATACAGATCACTAGATTTAATTTAAATGTGTCTTAAATTTTACAAATGATGCAACAGAATGAAAGATGTAATTCAACAAAACTTGTCCAAGAGGTTCTTGGTATTTTCTCTCTTCTGGAAATCGTCAATGAAAAAACATGTTATATGAGCTAGCAGAACTCAGTCTTTTAAGGGCAAAAAGGTCATTTAATTGCACAATAAGAAGCATACTGTGGTCAGAAAACAACTCTCTGTTTATTGCCTATGTCAAATTATTTAGGTATCTATGAGAGAAAGGTGGATGTACCAAAAACCTAGGCTATGTGTAATCATTGAAATTGAGTATCAAATTGTGCTCTACGTTTCCTGGGAGCCAAGATAAAAAGTAAAATAAGTAAGTTATATAGTCCTCCACTATTATTCATTTCATAGAGTACCACAGCATCTGGTCTGATCTAACAGCCAAAAGCCTATCATCACATAAATAAATGAATTAATTACCTCGGTCTCTAAATAAAGGGAATAAATCACCCTAGACAACAAGGTCTTGGAGGGTCTCGTCTGGGTGGTCCCCACCACATGGCCCGCAACAGTTTTCCATAATAGTCAGAAACAGATTTCATCTGACTTTTTTTTTTTTTTTTTTTTGAGTCAGAGTTTTGCTCTTGTTGCCCAGGCTGAAGTGCAATGATACGATCTCAGCTCACCGCAACCTCCGCCTCCCGGGTTCAAGCGACTGTCCTACCTCAGCCTCCCAAGTAGCTGGGATTACAGGCGTGTGCCACTATGCCCCGCTAATTTTGCATTTTTAATAGAGACGGGGTCTCACCATGTTGGTCAGGCTGGTCTCAAACTCCTGACCTCAGGTGATCCACCCACCTCGGCCTCCCAAAATGCTGGGATTACAGGTGTGAGCCATCGTGCCTGGCCCTCATCTGACTTCTTATGCAAAGTACAAGAAGAAGTCACATTGCTTTCTTTCCTATCGTTTTGAGAAGGTGTTTGTACAAAGACCTCCTGCTCTGAACACTGCTTGTTCTGCCTCTGATGGGCCCAGCTTCCTGGATGGACCACACATGCTTCCAGGCATGGCTTATGAGACCCTTGAGCCTGGCTTAGGATGACCCTTGGTGTTCATTTTCCTCATCATTTTCAGCCTGGGCCAGCTTGTCTGTCTCTCTTGGACATAGGAAGGTGCCTTGTTAACCTCTTTTCACCCTCTCCCATAACCAGCGCACAAAAAGATACTTGGATCCTGGGTCATTGTTCCCTGACCATAGGCTTTGTCGAGATTAGAAATAACTGATTCTTTCAAAGAGAATGCCTGTATTAACCAAATATACTCTAAAGATATGTAGCAGATGCTACATTTGTAATCATCATAAAGCTGAAAAGAAAAAGAAACACTGCAAACATAATGAAACAATTCAGAAATATTCGTTCCTGACTTTAGGCTGGAAAGAATATTCTTTGTACACCATATTGTTGATAAGACAACATTCTGAGGCCCACGTTTTAGTTAGTTACCAACTCCTAGAAGCCAATGGAAAATCACGTCTTTGATGTAGAAAATAACTGAGAAAAAGGGTGTAGAGCCTCATAAAATACCTGTGCTTAATCTGGACCAGCCAGGAGCAAGGCTTGAAATCCTCTTACTGAGGAAAATGAAGGAATGCACACTTGCCTTTTGAGGCACAAAATAAAAGAAACCTATAAAATTTGTGTGGCACAGTGTCTCAGAAATCAATTACGTAATTCTTAGAGCAAAAACCTGCTTATAATCTGGTGTTTAACAAAACTTTTAAGGGTTATAAAAGGCTTATTAAAATCTTACCTTATGGTCAAACTGATTAAGATTAAATACATTTGTCTATAAGGTTTTATTAAGATTTTGGTTTAACATAAATAGTACGTTAATGTAAAGGTGAAATTTGGCTTACTGGGTATAAAAATCATACAGGGAGTACTGCCAAATATGAAATGGTATTTGGCTTTCTTTGGGCTATATTTGCATAAATATATTATTGGAATGTGATCCGAAATAATGAGAAACTCCTATAATTCTGATATGACTTAGTGTATGTTACTAAGAATTATAAGAAAAACCTGTTGTACTTTCATTCCAATGTTCAATTTATCGAAAAGCTGAAATAATATCCCTGTAATTTTAGTCAATATTTTCACAGATAATTTCTTCTATGAGATTAATATTTCACAGACCTTTAGCAACTTACTTAAACCTTCAACTTTATCCTAAAACATTCCTTTAACTCTCTAAACTTAGGCAAGAAATCCATATTCCCATGCCTTCCTATAATCTTTTACCAAAAGTACATTCTATTTCCCTTACACACCTTGAAGGTAAAACTGTTTCTTCAGTAGTCTCAATTACATGTTACAATGTTAACTCTTTTTTGTTTGTTTGTTTTGAGATGGAGTCTCGTTCTGTCGCCAGGCTGGAGTGCATACAACGTTAGCTCTTAGCAACTTTTATTTTTGGTGAAAAATCTGGTTAGTAAGTGATTTTAATTATGTACCAGGTATGGAGCCTAGGACCCAGACAAAATAAGACAAAGGACTCATTCCCTAAGGCAGGAATTAAGCCTGGGCCGCCACTGTGAAAAGAGAAAGCATCACTACATGGTTACAAGGTCAGGCTCCCCAAGACATACAAGACAAGAGGGAAATCTCATCCAGTTTTGTTTTTAGGGACCTTCAGCAAAATTTATAACCAGTTTGCTGGGCCATCTTGAACAGTGGGCTTACAGGTGTCTTAAGACCATATTCCATCCTATGATACCCCTCTTTATGGCAGAACAATACAGAAAGACACACAAAGCACACCAGATTCACTATAGCTTAGGACTAGCCTCACAAATCCTTTTCTCCATTAATCTAAAGTTTACAGAGGAGATAAACAATGATTTTTACAATTCATTCAACCAGTTTGTGCACACAGAGAGACAGAAAGAGAGACAGACGCAGACAGAGAGAGACAGGAAGCATTGCTTGAGGCAGGGTAGGGAAGGCAAGGTGCACAGGGAGGCCAGAGCAAGACCCACCCATTGCAGTGACACTGAAAAGTTTGGGCGGTTGCTTGTGAGTAGAAAAGGGATAGTTTCCAGCAGTCTTATCAGCTCTCGAGTTTCCCCTTTTAGGGAGAAAAAAGCTCCCCATGTCCCACAATCCTGTATGTGCCTAATCCTGTCACCCACAGCCCTTAGCAAAGAGTTCAAGGCAGATTAATCTAAAGAGAATAGCAGTTAACATCTCATAATACCAAACCCATTCTTAGCCAAAAGGAACTTTACTGAAAGGGGCTTCTAACCCCTTAAATCTTAAAAGGGACTCTAACCCTCCTAAGCTGGGCCTTTAACCCAAGGTAGGTCAAGTGTCCATGCCTTTTACGAAGGGCGGCCTCTAACCCACTCTGTCTTAGGAGAGCCTCTAACTCCCCTAAGTTGGGCCTCTAACCCAATTCCACCTTTACCTGGGTTCCCCACCACTTACCCAAAGTTGGCCAATCAGTGCTGTGGTCCATTTCCTTTGGGTCGGGGGGTTTCTTCAGCATTGTCCCCTCAGGGTGCACCGGAAAGATGTTACTGGCCCCCACCACTTACCGGAAGTTAGCCTTTGGTGGGCGTTTTCTGCACTGCAGTCCCTTCAGCGGTCACCAGAAAGATGCTACAGGAGAGGAGTCCCAATCCAGACCCCAAGAGAGGCTTCTCGGATCTCGTGCAAGAAAGAATTCAGGACGAGTCTGTGGAGTACAGTGAAAGCAAGTTTATTAGGAAAGTAAAGGAATAAAGAATGGCTTCTCCACAGACAGAGCAGTCCTGAGGGCTGCTGGTTGCCCATTTTTACGGTTGTTTATTGATGATATGCTAACAAGGGGTAGATTATTCTTGCCTCCCCTTTTTAGACCATATAGGGTAACTTCTTGACATTGCCATGGCATTTGTAGACTGTCATGGTGCTAATGGGAGTACAGCAGTGAGGACAACCAGAGGTCACTCTCATCACCATCGTGGTTTTGGTGGGTCTTAGCCAGCCTCTTTACTGCAACCTGTTTTATCAGCAAGGTGTTTAAGACCTGTATCTTCTGCCAGCCTCCTCTTTCATCCTGTGACTGAGAATGCCTTAACTTGTGGGGAATGCAGCCCAGTAGGTCTTAGCCTCATTTTACCAAGCCCTTATTCAAGTTGCTCAGGTTCAAACACCTCTGACAGTAGTTTTTAACTCTTAGTAACCCTTATTTCTAGTGAAAACTCTAGAAAGTAATTTTGAACTGTTTCATATCAGTTATTTGTAGACAAAAACTATTTTATAATTTTTTAGATAGTTCAAATTATTTTTATTATCGGATCTAAATATATTTACTTTACTATATAGAAATAACATGTCAAGGTATATAGACTTAAATGCATGTTTAATAATGAATACTTCAGTATCTTAACTTGAACATGACTTATCTTCTGATGTTTTTATTACTTAATTTAACATAACATGACTCTAGGATTTTAAATCACTGAAAAGAACTTTGAGGCTATGACACAGGCAGCCTCCCTAATGTCTCCTCTCAGTCATTCTAAGTCCCAAGAAGCATGTGCCACCCATGAGGACTGTGAAGGTCAGGGCCTGTCTGAGTCCATTAGGACAGAAGCCAGAGCTGTGAAGACTATGCTTGGAGGATCCAGCCCCTCCCACAATAGCCAGGAGGCAAAACAGGGAAAGCAGAGGAAGAAGGGGCCATATTGGGCTTGTAGCTGGTGGTCTAGGCACTAAGAATGCGTCTCCAGATGTCATCTTGGCCACCTATCCAGACCCCTGAATCCAGAGACTCCAAACCAAAGACATAAGCTCACAATCAAATCAAGCGAGTATCTATTCATATTTTACTGATAGTTTTGAAGCCATTTCTATTTTACCAACAAATTAAAAACTAGCTTTATTTACCAGATATCACATACACATAATACATATAGACATACGAACAAACAGAAGCGGGTCCTAGAGCTTTTGCCAGTTTTTAAATAGTTTTTCTTTTCTCCATTTGGTGTATCAATCTTTCTATTACCTATTTCATTTCCCTAAAGCAATTGTTAACTAGGCATCAAATTTGCATTTATAAAGAGAGGACTTGCCACGATCCCCAGCTGCTATGAGAGGGAAATGGACACAATCCCTTAGGTGAAACAAAAAAACATGTATATTTCATAAGCACAGAGCTAAGATTCTTGGCCTAAGTAATGATTCACCATTTGCTCAAACCAAGGGGAAAAAAACTGCTCAAGTAAAAGTTCACTTAAGATAGACAGAAAAGCACCTTAAATAAAGGCATTACTTATTATTTAAATTTCAAAGAATGGTTAGAGTTTCTATGGTACGTAGGCAGACATCCTTAAAAATTGAGATTTCTTTTATAGATGTAAATTTCTTTTACAAAAGAGTTTCAAGGTAGCCAATTAAATTCCAGAAAAATGCATTTTACTTCAATAGGGTGTCCTTTTTAATGTAGCCACTGTTTCTTAGTTAAAAGTACTGAGTTCAGGGTGGAACCCATTAGGGAACAGAGCCAAGAAAGCATCCTCTATGCCAGACCTCCCACATGGACAGGTCTGAACCAGAAGCAAGCCTATTTTACCGGAGGGCCTAACTTTTGTAAGTACCTTATCTAGGATAACTTTCTTTCCTAGAAAGTAATAGTAATAGTAGCAGAGAGAAGCAGATTTAATTTTTCTTATCAATTAGTTTCTTAAGCGTTTTATTTGCCTTTCGTAAAATCTTTAAATAAAAATATTGAAATCTTTTTAGAAGCTTCTGCACATCAATAGGCATCCCTAGATAAGACTAATTCAGGAGCCCTCATTTTCAAATGCATTTCTTCAGTGCAGTGTTGTTTATTTGGAACCTTCCATGGTAAATTATCTTTAGTAAGATTTCACCATTTCTGTAAGACTTGCTGCTTCTGAGGCCTAATACTTACGCATTGTGAAAGGAAAATAAAACTTGGGGCCCCCAAATCACTAAGCTAAAGGGAAGAGTCAAGCTGGGAACTGCTTAGGGCCAACCTGCCTCCCATCCTATTCAAAGTTACACCTAAGCTCACTGAGATAAATGCATATCTGATTGCCTCCTTTGGAGAGGCTCATCAGAAACTCAAAAGAGTGCAACCATTTGTTTCTTATCTACCTATGACCTGGAAGCCCCCTGCTGGCTTTCCAGACTGAACATCTCACATATGTTGATTGATGTCTGTCTCCCTAAAATGTATAAAACCAAACTGTGCTCTGACCACCTTGGGCACTTGTCATCAGGACCTCCTGAGGCTGTGTCACAGGTGCGTATCCTCAACCTTGGCAAAATAAACTTTCGATATTAACAGAGGCCTGTCTCAAATATGTGGGGTTCACAGCATGTATAAGCCAGAAAGTACTCAGTTCTTCCAAAACTAAGGGTTCCATCTTTATGTGAAATATTGGCTTTGGAGATCAGGTTCCCTTAATCAACTTGGCTAATGATTTTTTTTTTTTTTTCCTATCTAAGCCTGCAAGAAAAATGAAACAAAAAGGAGAACAGAAAAATCCCCATGAATTTCCAAAAGTCAAATTTTACACCCCCTGCAATATTGCCATTTACTACTGGTTTCTTTCTGACCCAGTCAGATATAAGAGGCCTATAACTGGATCCAAGCCAGTTAATTATCAGATCCAATCCGATCCCGGGCCTAGTCTAGTTTCTATTGTGACTTCCAAACCCAGTTTGGGTCAGAAATTTGCTCAAAGACATTGGAGACCCCAAAACACAAATCTGTGGAGCTTCAGAATCTAAGAGAGAACTTGCCACGATCCCCAGTTGCTATGAGAGGGAAATGGACACAATGGTGTGGGCAAAAAGAGTCAAACTCTGTAAAATATTCTCAGAGATTTATTCTGAGCCAAATGTGAGTGACCGTGGCCCGTGACACAGCCCTCAGGAGGTCCTGAGAACATGTGGCCAAGGTGGTCGGGGTGCAGCTTGGTTTTATATACTTTAGGGAGGCATGAGACAGCAATTAAATACATTTAAGAAACACATTAGTTTGGTTCAGAAAGGCGGGACAACTCAAAGCGGGGAGCTTCCAGACTATAGGTAAATTTAAACATTTTCTGGTCAATAGTTGATTGAGTTTATCTGAAGACTGGAGATCAATAGAAAGAAAATGTTTAGGCTAAGATAAAGGATTGTGTGGCTGGGTGCAGTGGCTCACACCTGTAATTCCAGCACTTTGGGAAGCTGAGGCAGGTGGATCACCTGAGGTCAAGAGTTCGAGACCAGCCTGACCAACATGGTGAAACCCTGTCTCTACCAAAAATGCAAAATTAGCCGGGCCTGGTGGCACATGCCTGTAATCTCAGCTACTTGGGAGGCTGAGGCAGAAGAATTGCTTGAACCTGGGAGGCAGAGGTTGCAGTGAGCTGAAATCGTGCCATTGCACTTCAGCCTGGGCAACAAGAGCGAAACTCTGTCTCCAAAAAAAAAAAATAAAGGTAAAGGATTGTGGAAACCAAGTTTTATTGTGCAGAGGGAACTGTCGGATAGCCGACTTCAGAGAGAGCAGGCTGTAAAATGTTTCTTATTGAACCTAAAAGGATGCCTGGCTCTTAGTTGATTATTCCCTGGATCTGGAAAGAAAGGAAGGAAAAAAGGGGGGGTGAGGGGAGCGGGAGGAAGGGATTCTCTGCAGAATGTGGATTTTTCCACAAGGGATGGCTTTGCAGGAACACTTCAAGATATGACAAAGAAACATGTTTTGGAGTAAAATATTTTTATTTTCTTCCTTGTTACGCCAGAGTCAGATTGGAAAGTAAGTCACAATATACAGAATTAAATAAACCCCATCTGATGAGAATTTAGGGTTTGTAGGGCATGACTCCCCAGACCCCTTAGACAGGAATTTGAACAAGATAAAACATATCAGAGCTTAGTCCTCGGTGGGTCCGGTGGGTACCTTGCTTAGTCACTCAGCACTCATGGGGATCATCAGAAGATCTATTTGGATCCCACTTCTGATGCCATCTATTAAATGATAAAACTTCAGCTGAATTAAATGTAAGAGTTTAATTTAGCAAAGAATGATTTGTGATCCAGGCAGCCTCCTGAGCCACAGTAGGCTCAGAGACTCCAGCGCAGCCACGTGGTAGAAGACTCACAGACAGAAAAAGGAAAGTGACGTGCAGAAAACAGATGTGAGGCACAGAAACAACCAAATTGGTTGCAGCTCGGTGGGAGTTTGCCTTATTTGAACATCGTTTGAACAGTTAGCCCTCGATTGGCCAAAACTTGGTGACTGGCACAAAAGTAGGCTTCAGTCTGTTTACATCTTCACTTAGGTTAGATGTAACACTTAGGTACAGAGAAACCTTTAGGCTGAACTTAAAATATGTTAAAAGGCAGCGTTAGTCTAAACTTGATTTAACAATAAAAAGACTTGAGGCAAAGAGAATTTCATAACTTGTTCAAGATCACAGAGAGATGAGAAACTCAGAATAACCCTCAAGTACTCGGGCTCCTGACTGGATGCTGTCAACCTCCCCTGGACTCTCACGTCTACATTGCTTTTGGCCTATAACTTTTTTGTGTCTGTGCATGAGATTGTGAACTTCTTTTCAGTGATAGCCTGGTATTCTTATTTTATTACACTTTTTAGTTCTTTTTGAGTACAGCCACACCACTCTGAACACGCCCGCTCTTGTCTGATCTCATGAAGCTAAGCAGGGTTGGGCCCGGTTAGTACTTGGATGGGAGGAATAGATCTTGAATTTTATAAATAGCACTCAGACATCTATTTTTATGCTTATTTTTAAATGTCTTGATAAAATGTTTGACTACTATTACATTCTTGGGAAAAATCTCACTTTTTCTTGTGTTATGCTTTTAATAATCACTAGATTTTGTTTGCTAAAATGTTATTTAGAATTTTGCATGTATTTTTCATTGGCCTGTGATTTTTCTTTTTATGTAACATCTTTTTTAAGGGTCTTTATTAATATTACACTCAAGTTTTCTTCCGCTTTCTATGCTCTGAATTCAAGCAGTTAAAATCCATGGGAAATATTTTTCCTTGACATTTTCGAAGAACTACGCATGTAATATTATATTGACTGCTCACTGAGCCCCTTGCCCTAAAGCCTGGTAACATGATTAACTTACGATTCCTGGATAAATGCTATATTCTCATTCCTCCAATTTTATCTATATGTAAGGCTCTTGGCTTTGAATTTGGTTTCTATCTCTTTGTTTACTTAAGTTCATCTTGGTAAAACACTAGCTCTCCCAGCATTTGTTCTCAGTTCTGTGAGGCAGAGTTGATAAACTTTCTCAGTAGGACAGACACATATTTTGCCCAATGTGTGTTCTCCATAAATGCAGGTGAGAAAGGAGGGATAATTAGAGGAGACAAAATGAGAATCTCAACCATTTGAGCCCTTAAGCAATTCTACGATAAACTACAATTTGTACAATATTTTCTGAGTCATGTAGATTTATCACAAAATCTATTCTTAATTCACAAAAGTTACTTATTTTGTTTAACAACAAAGGAGGAAGTTTAAAATACCCATTTTTATAGACTCATATGTATGTGGTGTGTATGTCTTTATAAGAAGCATGAACAAAATATAATACAACAGTCTCGATATCTTGGGACTTGTAATATAAGTGACTTTTTAAATTATAGGAACGTAACAAATTTATAAACAAAAGTTATTTCAACACAAGCTAAAAATCTAATGATCCTATTAATTTACTGAAACTAGCACTATTCATCTGCAAGACTTATATAGATATATGTGTTCATTTTCTTGGTTATTAAATATGGAATTGTGAGGTTTCATTAGAAACTATGAAATTATATTCTGAAGTGATTGTAGCATTTTTCACTCCCTTCAGCAACATTTCTCCCTACTTGCTGTTGTTATGATACTGGCAGGCTGGGGGAGGTTCCTGAATGCCAGTGGGACCTTGACCCCAGGGCCGTTTAGGCTCTTGACACTGTCATGAGGATGAATTCAAGGGCGAGTCAGGAAATAGTTAAAGTACAGAGATTTATTGTAAAGGGAAAAGTAGACATTTCAGAAAAGAGAGTGCAGTTGTACTCAAGAGAGAGACATGTACAAGCAGGTTTTACCTTTCTGGGCCCCTTCAACCAAGGGGTTGAATATTCATGAAAATTCCTGGCAAAGGTGGAGATTTCTCAGGTCTGTGATTGCCACCCATTTTTAATCAAATATGAGTGTTCTCAGAACTGCCATGGCACGAGCGGGTGTGTAATGAGCATATAATAAGGTCCTAGCGAAACCGAGGTCAAATCCAGCGCCATGTTGGGTTTAGTTGGTCTTAGCCAGCTTGGTCCACACCCTGTTTTTTAGGGTCTTATTAGCCCTTAGTCTCTGCAAATATTTCAACAGCTTCCTTTTGCTAGTCATCTGAAACTGCTGCCTGGATCATCTACTCTCCTGTGACCACCCTGATTTATTCCTGTCTCAGTCTTTGTAATTTTTGCTATTCCAGTGGGTGGCAAAAAATACTTCGTTTTTGCTTTCATTTGTACTTCTTTGCTGATGAAAGATGTTGAACACCTTTTCATGTACTTATTGGTCATTTATATATGTTATCTTAAGAATTATCTTTCAAAACTTTTTTCTATTATTATTCAATTACTTGTGTTTCATATTTGTAGGAATTCTTTATATATTCTTGATACAAGTCCTTAGTAAGATTTAAGTATTATGATCGTATTCTCTCAGTCTGTGGATTAACTTTTCATTTCCTAAATGGTAATTTCGCATAAGCAAAAAATTTAATTTTAATGAAATTCATTTTATTACTTTGTTTCTTTAAGATGGAATTTTTGATGCATCAATTTGACCCGCCAACAGTTTTTAGTTTTTCAAACACTAACCTAAATATCATTGTGAGGGTAGTTTGCCAATGTGCAGATATAAGAGAGATTATTCTGGAAACTTTTGGTGAGTCTGCTGAGTGAATCAATTAGGAGGCCTTAAAAACTGGGCTTAGGTAGGAGAGAGGGAGTGAAAGTGGGAGAGAAAGTAGGGGGGAGAGAGAGAGAGAGAAAGAGCACAGAAGAAATTCCACTTGTGACCGATAACTTCCTATATGCATGGAGTTCATCCTCACGATCTTCCTTTCTTACTGACAGCTTTATGGATTTTGGATTGTTTAGCCATCCATTACAATGCCATGTCTGGACAATAAAAATAACTTGCATGATTTTCGGCTCTTTTTTTCACCTGCTTGTTGGATGTTAATGCTGAGGACACCTTTGAAAGTCACACACTGAATATTGTTCAAGCCTCCATCAATCTGGGTTCTTGAATTGTTAGGGTTAACACCATCCCCTCATGCCAGTTAGTCTTACATAAGTAAGAATTAAGCTTTTCTTTGTTTAGTTGCTGAAGTATGGAAGACTATCAATTATAGTAGGTATAACTATTATAACAAACACAAATATCTTGTTGAAGTTTGTCATAGGTTGAGTTATCTATGAAGCGGACCCCCCAAAAGAACTTGAAGGCAAATAGTTTATATGGGAGGTTATTGCAGGGTGTAGGTGATAGAGTAGTGGGGGATGAGACTATGGATGGAAAAAAAGACAATTTAGTGCGCATTAATCAGGTTACTACTCTACTCCCTGTGGTGACTTCTAGTACAGTGTGTGGAATACCTCTCAGAGATAAGTAACCCAACAGGCAAGAAAGCTGTGTCATTGCATAAACCCTCCTTGTAGAGACATCAAGCCATTGGTCCTTTTAGCCTGTGCCTACGCATGCTCACCCCAAACATCCTGTTATGGGATGAATTGTGTTTTCTCCACCCTCTCCAAATTCATGTGTTGAAACCTTAACCCTCACTGTGATTGTATTTGGAGACAAAGCCTCTAAAGAGGTAAGTAAGATTAAATGAGGTCATATAGGTGGGATCCTAGTACAGTATGACTCATGTCCTTAGAAGAAGAGAAAGAGACCTTAGGGATGCACATGCATGGAGAAAAGGCCACAGGACAACACAGAGACAAGGATCCACCTGCAAGATGAAGAGACCAACTCGGAAGAAACCAACTCTGCTTTACACCTTGATCTTGGACTTTCTGCCTCCAGAACTGTGAGAAAAATCTCTGTTTCTTAAGCCATTCAGTCTGTGCAGCCCTAGCAAACTAATACACCTACTCCTACAGCACAAGAAAGCACGCAGGCTGAGAAGTGCAAGTCTTTATAGTAAGAAGCATGAGAATGCAAAGGATGGGTGAGGTGATGCTAGGGCCGACTTAAGCCCCCTGGCACTGCTCAGAGACACTAGTGCCCCGTGTTAAGTTCAGGATATCCTGATAATTGGTTTTTCAAGTGATGTCTTCTTGCAACTACCAAAACTTACAGCAAGAGGTTAGCAGACCAAGTAGCATTCTCCACTTCTGCACTTCTGCATTCCTGAGCTGTAGTTGATATGTATACTCTCCCTCCTCTGCCTGTGTTCTAGATTCCCCTCAGCCACACCCAGCAGTTCTGTTCTGCTAGTGGAACTTGCTTGTTTGCAAGCTGTGACCTGCACCCACGATGAGTCTGACTTCCTGGTGACCATGCCTTTGTCACATCATGACTTCTTCCATGCTCGTTCTGGTTGTCACCAGTCAGAAACATTGAGATATTCAGTAAATAACCAGAGTTCCAGACAAACTCCACATTCCTTCTCTATATAATTGTGCCTCTGAACCCATGATAATAAGAACGAATTACCTCTGCTTTTATATTAACTCTTTTCTTTGTCTGCTGGGTCTATCAGGATGAGTGGTCCAAAGTAACGAAGTAACAGCTTAGTTACTGCCTGGTATAAGTGCCCACCAACCTTGCAAGACAGAGGCAAACACTAATTCTGCAGGCCCACAGGTTTTGGGATAGGAAACCATTTCCTGAATGGATTACTAGAAGTTATAATGAAAGGGACCACCCCTCCTTGCCAGGTCTGTCTTGCAGACCCTGACTGAGTGATGGATGAAAGGAGTACTCAGACACAGGTATGCAGTGTAAGAGCAGCTAGGGGACTCACTAGTGGCCAAAGAGTGAGCAGTCTCGAACAGCCAGAGCTGCTTGCTTTTATTCACTATAGATATAATGCTGAAAGCCTGGAGCAAACACAATTTGCAGGTAATTAACATTACTGTTCCCCCTTTTAGGGAGCAGTCACATGCATGGATGATCAAAGGTCCGTTTCTGGACAACATAAGTAAACAAGCCTATTTAAGATAAATTCCCTTACACTCCCTTGTACCTATTCCTTGCCCTCCTCCTCGGGGTAAGAGAACAGCTGCCTTCAACTTGTTCTCCCCCAGAGCTACGCAGAGCCTCCGACCTTTCAGAAGGCCTACTCCTTTCCCTGTAGCTTCTTCCACCACTCTGACAGATCTCCTACACCTCATTCTATTCTTTGGTTTCTGGTCCACGTGAAAATAAACAAAGATCACACAAGCGAGATCAAGCAGAGGCTTGTTATTCACAGATTTTTATAGCAGGGGAGGCCGCCAACATCACTAGAATCCCTAAAGTTGGCAAAGACTCAATGGCAGGCAAGGGAACGGGAAAGTTTTACAGTAAACAAAAAGGGAAGATTTCAGGTATCCTCTGATAAGAGGTTGTTGGCTCAAGGTAGCTGGAGGTGGGCTAACTAGGGTCCTATGTGATTGGTTTAGGGAGCATATTTGGCTTTCTCTAGTTGTCCAAAGTTATAAAGGTGGCAAAAATTAAGGAAGCTGGAAGTTCTTAATTAAGTCCTGACTGTTTTGGGCTGATTGATAACAGAGCTTATTTGGTTTCCTGGACTGGCTGCTGCAGATTATGGGTCAATGTCCTGTTTTTATATATAGTCTGGCCATTGTTCATTCATAGATCCAGTTTATCATCCATGTATTCTAGTTAGTGGGGAACCATGTGATGGCCATTCACTCAAAGTATGAAAATGCACCTTTGAGGACGGGGCCAAAACGTTGGAAGGTGTCATCACCAGGTCAACACCATAGCTTTTTTTTTTTTTTTTTCTTTTAAAGAAAAGAGACCAATCCAATATGACTCTTATAGGCAGAGAGGTTTTGATTGATATGGTCAATGGATGGATCCCACTGCCATATGTTCATTGTTGCACTTCTTTTTACCATAAAGTTGGTCCTTTAGGTTTAGGCATTATTCTATGGGATTTTATATTCATAAATCAGATCCCCTGTGAGCCCCTGAATAGTGTGGACTGCCCCAAAAGTTGCAGGCTTGGAAACTATTCCATATGTGAAATAGCTGTCAATTCCTGTAAGAACAAATTATTGCTGTATGTATCAAAAACATTTCTTTTGCTATGCAGAAGCTCTTTAGCTTGTCTCATGTGTCTATTTTTGGTTTTGTTACAGTTGCTTTTCAGGACTCAGCCATAAATTCTCTACTAAGTCCAATGTTGAGAAGACTATTTCTCAGGTTATCGTTTAGGATTTTTATAGTGGGAAGTCTTACATTTAAATAGTTGATTCATTTTGAGTTAATTTTTGTATATGGTAAAAGGTAGGGGTCCAATTTTACTCTTTGACATTTGGCTAGCCAGTTATTCTAGCACTATTTATTGAATAGAGTCCTTTCCTCATTGCTTGTTTGTATCAGCCTTGTGAAAGGTTGTGGGTGTGTGGCTTTATTTCTGGGTTCCCCATTCAGCTCCATTGGTTTATGCATCTGGTTTTGTACGGTGCCATGCTGTTTTGGTTACTGTACGCTTATAGTGTAATTTGAAGTCAGGTAGTGTGATGCCTCCAGCTTTGTTCCTTTTGCTTAGGATTCCTTTAGCTATTTTGGGCTCTTTTTTATTCCATATGAATTTTATAATAGTATTTCTAATTCTCTGAAGAATAACATTGGTAGTTTGATAGGAATAGTGTTGAATCTGTAAACTGCTTTGGGCAATATGGCCGTTTTAACAATAGTGATTTTTCCAATCCTTGAGAATGGAATGCTTTTCTATTGATTTGTATTGTCTCTCATTTATTTCAGCAGTGTTTTGTAGTTCTTCTCATAGAGATCTTTCACCTCCTTGGTTAGCTGTATTCCTAGGTATTTCATTTTCCTTTTGACTATTGCAAATGGAACTATGTTCTTGATTTGATGCTCAGTCTAAACATTATTGGCGTACAGAAATTCTACTAAATTTTGTACATTGATTTTGTATCCTGAAATTTTACTAAAGTTATTTATCAGTTCTAGGTAGCATTTGGCAGAGTCTTCAGGATTTTCTAGGTATAGAATCATATCATCAGTAAAGGGAGACAGTTTGACTTCTTCTTTTCCTATTTAGATGCCCTTTATTTCTTTCTCTTTCCTGAATGCTCAAACTAGGACTTCCAGGACTAGGTTGAGCAGGAGTGCTGACAGTGGGCATCCTTGTCTTACTCCAGTTCTCAAGGAAAATTGTTCGAGCTTTTGCCAGTTGAGTAAGATATTGGCCATGGGTGTGTCACAGATGGATCTTATTATTTTGTGGTATGTTCCTCTGATGCCAAGTCTGTTTAGGGTTTTTACCATGAAGGGATGTTGGATTTATCAAAGGCTTTCTTTGTATCTATTGAGATGATTATATGGTTTTTGCTTTTAATTCTGTTTATGTGGTAAAGAACTTTTATTGATTTGCATACGTTGAAACAGCCTTGCATTCCAGGAATAAAGCCTTCCTAATTGTGATGTATTAACTTTTTTATATGCTGCTGGATTTTGTTTGCTAATATTTTATTGAAGATTTTTCTGTCTATGTTCATCAGGAATATTGGCCTGAAGGTTTATTTTTTCAAATCCAGATTTGCATATCTGGCTCATACTGGCTTCATAGAATGAGTTAGGGAAACAACCTTCCTCCTTGATTTTTTGGAATAGTTTTGTGTTGGATTGCTTTCAGTCTGGTAGAATTTAGCTGGGAAACCAACTGCTTCAGGGCTTTTTTGGTTGGTAGGTTTTTCATTGCTGATTACATTTCATAAGTTGATATTAGTCTATTCAGGGTAACAGTCTTTTCCTGATTCAATCTTGGAAAATTGTGTGCTTACAGGAAAGTATCCATTTCTTCTAGATTTTCTAATTTGTGTGCTTAGAGTTATTCATAATAGTTTCTGAAGGTCTTTTGTATTTCTGTGGGGTCAGTTATGATATTGATTTTAAAAACACCTTCTTCATTTCTGATTGTGCTTTCTTGGATCTTCTCTTCCTTTTTCTTTGTTAAACTAGCTAGTGGCCTATCGATTTTATTTATTTTTTTGAAAAACCAGGTCTTGGTTTTATTGATCTTTTGTATGGATTTTTACATGTCAATTTCATTAAGTTATTCTCTAATTTCAGTTGTTTATTTTTCTTCTGCTAGCTTTGGGATTTTCTCCCCCCTAGTTCCTTTCCCTAGTTGACCTAGTTTCTTCCTTTCCAGAGATAGATTGTTAATTTGAGATTTTTTTTAACTTCTTGACGAAGACATTTAGGGCTATAAACTTTCCTCTTAACACTGCCTTGGCTGCATCCAGAGATTTTGGTAAGTTGTGTCCCTATTTTCATTAATTTCAAATAATTTTTTTGATTTCTGCCTTAATTTTGATGTTGACCCAGGAGTTATGCGGGAGTAAGTTATTTAATTTCATGTATTTGTATAGTTTGAGGAGATCTTGATATTGATTTCTACTATTATTGTACTGTGATTCAAGAATGTGCTTGGTATGACTTCAATCATTTTGAATTTATTGAGACTTTTTTATGATCAAGCATGTGGTTGATCTTAGAATATATTCTGTGTGCAGACGAGAAAAATGTATACTTTTTGGTTGTTGGGTGTAGTGTTCTGTAGCTGTCTGTGGTCCAGTTGGTCAAGTGTCAAGTTTAAATCCAGAGTTTCTTTGTTAACTTTCTGCCCTGATGATCTAACACTGTCAGTAGGATATTCAAGCCTCCCACTAGTATTTTGTGTTTGTCTAAGGTTTTTCACTGGCCAAGAAGAACTTGTTTTATGAATCTGGGTGCTCCAATGTTAGGTGCATATATGTTTAGAATAGTTAAGGCTTCTTGTTGGATTGTACCCTTTATCATTATATAATGCCTTTTATTGTCCTTCTTGATTTTTGATTTAATGTCTGTTTTACTTGATATAAGTATAGTGACTCCCACTCTTTTTTCCTTTCAGTTTGCATGGTAGAATTTTCTCCATTCTTTTACTTTAAGCCTGTGGGTGTTATTATATGTGAGACGGGTTTCTTGAAGAAAACTGACATTTGGAGCTTGTCTTTTTATCAGGCTTTTCATTCTGTGACTTTTAAGTTGGCATTAAGCCTATTTATATTCAAGGTTACTATTGATATGAGTGATTTTAATTTTGTCATTGTGTTGTTAGCTGGCTATGTAGACTTAATTATGCAGTTGCTTTATAGTGCTTGTGGGCTACATGCTGAAGTGTGTTTTGGGGTAGCAGGCTCTTTCAATTCTATGTTTAGCATTCCCTCACCAGGTCTCCCTCATCAGGGACCTGAGGATCTGAGGACCCCCTCACCAGGTCCACTTCTGGGGATCTCTTGTAAGTCTGGTGTAGTTTAAATATATTCCCTCAGAATTTGCTTTTCTGAGAAGGATTTTATTTCCTCTTTGTTTAAGAAGTTTAGTTTGGCAGCATATGAAATTCTTGGTTGGAAATTGTTTTCTTTAAGATGCTAAAAATAGGCCCCCAATCTCTTCTGGCTTAAAAGGTTTCTGCCGAAAGGTCTGCTGTTAGCCTGATGGGTTCCCTTTGTAAGTTACATGCCCCATCTTTCTTGTTGCCTTTAAGATTTTTTCTTTTGTGTTGACTTTAGTGAATCTGATGACCACGTGCCTTGGGCATGGTTGTCTCTTACAGTATCTGGCTAGGGTCCTCTATATTTCTTGGATTTGCAGGTCAACCTCTCTAGTGAGATTAGTGAAATTTTCATGGACTACATCCCCAAATATGTTTTCCAAGTTGCTTATTATTTCTTGTTCTCTCTCAAGAATGCCAACGAGTCACAGATTTGGTCTGTTTGCATAATTGTATATTTCTCAGAGGTTTGGTTCATTTTTCTTTATTCTTTTCTCTTTATTTTTGCCTGAGTTGACTCAATTACCTGTCTTCAAGCCCTGAGATTCTTCTCTCTGCTTGGTCTATTCTGCTGTTAATACTTCTGATTGTAGTTTGAAATTCTCATAGTGAATTTTTCAGCTCAAGAAGTTCAATTTGGGTCTTTCTTAAAATGGCTTCTTAGTCTTCGAACTCTTGAATCATTTTACTGAATTGCTTTGCATCCTTGAATTGAGTTTCAACTTTCTCCTGGTCTTGATAGGCTTCCTAGCCATCCAAATTCTGAATTCTATGTCTGTCATTTCAGACATTTCAGACTGATTAACCATTGCTCCATGGCCTATCTGGAGGTAAGGGGACACTCTGGCTTTTTGAATTGCCGGAGTTCTTATGCTGATTTTTTTCCCATCTGAGAAGGCTGGTGTTCCTTTAACTGTGATGGAAATCTCATACAGTCAGTTGGCTTGGTTTCTGGAAGTTTTCAGAGGGCTGAGGCTCTGTACAGGATCTTTGTTGTTGAATTCTTGCCCTTGGTTTATCAACAGGGAGAATTTGCAGAGTGACTTTTTGTTCTTGTTGTAGTTTGGGCTGTGATCCAGTAGACAGTGCTTGAGAACAATGGATGGAAGATGGGCAGCACGGCTCCTTTGTGTGTCCTTGGATTTGTAGCTATGCTCTGCAGTGCAAAGGGGAGAGAGGTGACCCCTTCACCAGATCCATTCCTGGGGATTGGGGGAGCCACCTCTGATCACTGGCACTTTGCCAATAATTCCATTTATTTATTTATTTATTTATAATTTTATATTTCAGCCTCAGGGCTCCCTTGGACAGAGGTCCAGCAGGGAAATAAGCCACATCCTTACTGGACCTGCTCTGTGGAGGGAGGCATGTCTACGTTCTAGGACAACCTGTGAACCAGTGCAATTCACCCTTCTCAGTTTTCTGAGAGTGTGGGGTACTCCCAGACTTGAGTGCAAGGCACAGATCCTGAGCCATGGGCCATGGCCCTGGGGTATCAGGACCTGCTTGCAGCTCCCTCCTCCAGACCCTTGGGACTGGGCCCCAGGTGCACTACAGGATCTGAAGAGCTTCCAGGCTTCCAGAATGCACTTAGGTGGTGCAAAGCAACAGGCTGGGCAGTGGAGCTATGCTATGTACAGGCTTCTGCCGGGTGGCCAGGCAGGAGCCCTGGGAGGGGCTGGCAGGCAGGTAGCCTGTTGGACAGATGTGCCCCAGTCCCACAGGGAAGGTGGCCCTGCTTTCTCCTCAGTTAGGGCCAGAGACTGTCAAAGGGAGATAGGTTAGCTAGGGCCAGAGCCTGTCAAAGGGAAATAGGCAGGCCTTGGTGGGTTAGGCTCCGCCAAAGCTCTCCCTAGTACAAAGGTTCCTGGCACCATGCTTGCGGCAGCTCTGTCTAAGCACATGTCTAATCTCTGATGACATCCACCTACCAGCTGAAATGTCCATGGCAGGTGTGAGGTCTCCAGTCTCCAAGTCCCTTCACTTACCCCTTCCTCAGACACTGCTTAAGGCCAGGAAGGAGCCTTAGCATTAAGTTACCCTGCTTGGAGTTTCCAGCTTCCTCCCTCTTCAGCCTCAGGGTCTGCATCTTTTCTACATCCACAATCAGCATCTTCTTTACAAAGATCTATTCAAATTATGTTGATTTAGTCAAAATCTTGGCCTTTCTCTAAGGGAGCAGCACTTCCCAGCAGCATTGAGTTGGCCATCTTAAGACTCAGTTAGTATATAATTTTAAAATATTTAATAGAAACTTTAAAATATTTGAAAAATTAATCTTACATTATCACACTGTTCATTCTGAATTGTCAGCTTCCATGAGTTGAATCATTAACTTAACTGTCTGAACTATGTATTCTTCAAATTAAAACAAATGACATAATTATTTGGAATAATTTTTTCTAAAGGTGGACAACATGATATTTCTGTAGTATTATTAAATTACTAATATTTGGGCAGCACTTAACAAGTTAGATAACTGACTTGATAGTTTGTAAAACTAATCTCATTGACACTTCTTCTAGTCCAGATATTATTTTCTCCAATAAACAACCATTGTTTATAAAAATCACTGTCAAAGAAAGATTAAAACAGATTTAATGAACTAAAAGAAGTGGAAGGTTTGTTTATTAAAAGGAAGAGTTCAGAGATCTGAGCTCAATACAAGATGAGCATACATCTTAAATGAAATAAAGGGAATAATAGGAAAGAAAGAAGTCAAATGAATATCTAAACATTTTTCATCAAGGAAAATATAGGAAAAAACATTTGCCTATATTTTCATAAAGGCAAAATGTAAATATCTAATTAAAGTGCAATTGTAAAGAAGGACAGGCAATACAGCTTTGTTAACATACAGCTGCTGTTTATTGATTGTCCAACATCCTTGATGAAGATTAGATTTTATCACCTACTGGGTCCTCAGGGTCCACCCAGGAGGTAGTGGGTTTTGACAGTTGATAAACACAGCTGAACTTTACCTATTATTCACAGTTGGTTTTCCTTTTTTTTGGAGACAGAGTCTCGCTCTGTCACAGAGGCTGGAGTGCAGGGGCGCAATCTCAGCTCACTGCAAGCTCTGCCTCCTGGGTTCACACCATTCTCCTGCCTCAGCCTCCCGAGTAGCTGGGACTACAGGCACCCGCCACCACACCCGGCTACTTTTTTGGATTTTTAGTAGAGACGGGGTTTCACCGTGTTAGCCAGGATGGTCTCGATCTCCTGACCTCGTGATCCGCCCGCCTCGGCCTCCCAAAGCGCCGGGATTACAGGCGTGAGCCACCGCGCCCGGCCCACAGTTGGTTTTCTATATGAATTTCTGTGAGTAAAGTTTTCTATTACTAACTTTTTAATAGTAAAATTGAGAACGTTTTTCAGGCGTGAGCCACTGCACCCGGCCCACAGTTGGTTTTCGATATGAATTTCTGTGAATAAAGTTTTCTATTACTAAATTTTTAATAGTAAAATGGAGAACGTTTTTCTTATTGCCATTGTTTTTTTCTTTTCTTTTTATACAATTACATTATTTTACAGCATCTTTTAATACCGTCAACCTATAGAAGATAGTCAGAATGTGGTTGTATTTCCTTACAGGTTCTACTGACTTAGAAGTGTTCTGAAGTTGAAGGTTATGATTCTTTCTCATTTTGTTTCAAAACAGGATCCCCATTTCCCTAACGCAGGATTCGAGGGCACAAGCAGAGGAGGAAAGGGGGGTCAAAGTCAGAACCGCCTAGAAGGCAACGAGAAGCAGAAGCGCGGGCCTGCCAGATGCTCTGCAGCCACTTACCTGTGGGCTGCGGAAGGCCACAGAAGGAACTCAGCATCCACCGGCCACATTCTGCTCCCCGGAGCGGAGGACAGAGCCGAGTTTCTTCAGCCAGTGGCTCCAGTCAGCTCTGCCCCACAGGTAAGGAGCGCGCAGCTGCCACACACCGCAGGCATCGCGGACAGATCAGCCTTCCTGGGGCGCCCGCGTGTGGAGGGCGCCGCCCTGGTCGCTGTTGGGAGCTCCGCAGGCCCGTGGCCTTCTGCCTGGTTCTCCCACCTCTGCAAGCCTCGCCTTCAGGACTCCGCCTGGCCTTCCTCTTTTCTGTTGGACAGACTCACGGGACTGTCTGTCTGGACGATGTGTGCACATTTCTTACCACGATTCCTCTGCACACCGGGTCCAGGCACCGCTGCGCTGGGGATCGCACAGCTGACCTGTGCAGGCAGCGAAGGGGCCTCACGGGGACCGCTCAGCTCCCTGAGGGCGCAGCCCACCTGCCCCGGAGGGAATAAACTTCCGCGGTTTGCAGTGACCCAGTTTGTGGCATGGCACATGTTGAAAAGTTAAATTCTGGGCGCGTTACTTCAGAGGTGCGCTGCGAGCAGCTTTGAGCGGCGCAATGACCTGTTCACCGAACAGCGCCCTCTGTAGCCCAGAGCTCAGAACGGGCCTTTTCATGATGTTCCTGCATTGCGTTTACAGCCTCCCTGCGAGGGGGTTGCGCGCACAGGCGGACCTCGTTTATTGCGCCTTGCTCTATCGCGCCTTGCTCTATGGTGCCTGGGAGATACCGCATTTTTTTTTTTTTTTTTTTTTCAAATTGAAAGTTTGTGTCAACTCTGTTGGGGCACCTCTATGGGTGCCATTTTTCCAACAGCTTGTGTTCGCTTCATATCTCTGTGTCACATTTTGGTAATTCTTGTAGTATTTCGAATTTTTTCATTATCATTATGTCTGTCATGGTGATCTGTAATCAGTGATCTTTGATTTTACTTTGTTTTGGAGAACCAACAACCGCACCCACTTAAGACAGAAAACGTAATAAATGTCAGGTGTGTTCCGAGTGCTCCAATGATCAGCTGCCCCCCATCTCTCTCCCTCCCCTCAGGCCTCCCTATTCCCTGAGACACAATTGTGGAATTACACCACTAATAACCTACAGCGGCCTCTAAGTGTTCAAGTGAAAGGAAGAGACACATATCTCTCACTTTAAATTGAAAGCTAGAGATGATTAAGCTTAGTGGCGAAAGCCTGTTCAAAGTTGAGAAGGGTTAAAAGCAAGGCCTTGTGTACCCAGGAGCTAGCCCACCTGTGAATGCAGAGAAAAACCTCTTAAAGGAAATTAAAAGTGCTGCTCCAGTGAACACATGAATGACAAGAAAGCGAAACAGCCTTATGGCTGATTTGGAGGAAGTTTGAGTGGTCTAGATAGAAGATCAAACTAGCCACAACATCCCCTCAGGCCAAAGCCTACTCCAGAGCAAGGCCCCAACTCTCGTCAGTTCCACAAAGGCTGAGAGGAGTGAGAAAGCTACAGAAGAAAAGTTTGAAAGTAGCAGAGGTTGGTTCATGAGATTTAAGGAAATAAACCATGCATACAAGTGCTTCCCTCCAATAAAATGTCATGAGATAAGAACTTTTTGCAAATTTGCTCACTGTTGATTCCCTAGCCCTAAAACAATGCCTGCCACACAGTGGCCATGGAATAGCTACAGGCTGAGGAGTCAGAAGGTGCATCAGGATGAACCATCACTCGTGAACAAGGCAAAACAAAGGACATTTTCAGATGAGCCAAAATTGAAAGGGTTGATTGCCCCCATCTCTTCATGCTTGTCAAGTAGAAGGAAATTGTGCCAAGAAGAAAAGCCCAAGAAACAAACGGGAAAGAAGCACCCCAAATTCTGCATAAATTTAAGAAGTTTAAAGTAAACACTGGCTACATAAACACCACAGTAATAATCATAACTAATACTGAGGGTAAAGACAACCTCGAGTGAAAATCCTGGCAGAAGCCAACACAATGACATGAGAGATCGGGGAGAGTTAGAACTAAAAGACTCTTGAGTTGGTTGTGGAGGACAATAAGGATACTGATACATTTTCAGTTTATGAAACAAAACTTCAGATTAAAAGAAAAGTTATTTTCAGATTCTATACCTTTCTTAATGTCTGTTTCTTATAAGATCCTATTTAAAGATAAAGATTTAGAAATAGCAAAAGAGAAAGAATAGAAACAGGTATACCAGGCATATATTAACTAAAAGAAAGCTGCTGTACCTATTGGATTTAATAGACTTAAAGCAGAAAGCATTAAAGGTATAAAAATAGGTGTCACTGGTTAAGGATTTTTAAAAAGAAACCAATTCGTAAGAGAGAGAAAAATTACAAATAAATATTAGGAAATTCATAACCAAACTAGGGTTTTTTTTTTTTTTTTTTGAGATGGAGTCTTGCTCTGTTACCCAGGCTGAAGTGCAGTGGAGCGATCTCAGATCACTGCAACCTCTGCCTCCTGGGTTTAAGCAATTGTCCAATCTCAGACTCCTGAGTAGCTGGGGTTACAGGCACACTCTGCCACATCCGGCTAATTTTTGTATTTTTAGTAGAGATGAAATTTCACCATGTTGGCCAGGCTGATCTCGAACTCCTGACTTCAGGTGATCTGCCCACCTTGGCCTCCCAAAGTGTTGGGATTATAGGAATGAGCCACTATGCCTGGCCCAAACTGGGATATTTTTAACACAGTTCTGTCATTATCTAATGCAGTGGTCCCCAACCTTTTTGGCACTAGGGACCAGTTTCATGGAAGACAATTTTTCCATGGACTGGCATGGATGTGGGGTGTGTGGGGGGAGGTTGGACGATTCAAGTGCACTAAATTTACTGTGCACGTTATTATTATATTCATTATATTGTAATGAATTAATTATAAATTATATAATTCACCACAATGTAGAACAAATAGGAGCCCTGAGCCTTCTTTTTTTTTTTTTTTTAAATAAAATCTCACACTATAACCCAGGCTGGAGTGCAATGGCACTGTCTCGGCTCACGGCAACCTCTGCCTCCCAGGTACAAGCGATTCTCCTGCCTCAGCCTCCTGAGTAGCTAAGATTGCAGGCGCGTTCTACTATGCCCGGCTAATTTTTTGTTATTTGTTTTTTAGAAGAGATGGGGTTTCCCTGTGTTGACCAGGCTGGTCTCGAACTCCTCACCTCGTGATCTGCCCACCTTGACCTCCCAAAGTGCTGGGATTATAGGCGTGAACCACCGCACTCGGCGCCCTGAGCTTTTTTTCCTGCAACTAGAGGGTGTCATCTTGGGGTGAAGGGAGACAGTGAGAGATCATCAGGCATTAGATTCTCTCAAGGAGTGCACAACCTAGATCCCTCGCTTGCACAGTTCACAGGAGGGTTCGCGCTCCCATGAGAATCGAACGCTGCCACTGATCTGAGGGAGGTGGAGCTCAGGCCTAACGGAGCAATGGGGAGTGGCTGTAAATACAGATAAAGCTCCCCTGGCTTGCTCACCTCCTGCTGTGCAGCCCAGTTCCCAAGAGACCTAGGAGTTACCCAGAGGATGGCATTTTAGAGTCCAGGCGAGACTTCGGGAAAGAATAGGGTGGCTTTTAGGACAATGAGCTGACCATACTGTGTGAATAAGTAACACCCATTTATCCGGGTTGCTGCTCGAGCCATGTAGCCAGGTCAACCCAGAAAAGCTAAAACACAAGCCCCTGACTGAGGTCTGATGGTGTTTACAGAGGCATCCAGACCTGGGTGCACTTACACACTGGCACGGAAGCCACAGGCTCACAGTTCTTGGATAAGAACCCGGAAAACATGCATTAAGCGGGGTGAGCCCCAAATTATCTGGACAGCTGCTGCTGTGGGGAACTTGCCTATAGGGCTCAAGTATTTGCTAACCTGCAAGTCTCCACACCTCTACACGCTCACATGTAAAGACACCTATGCACGCGGGTTCCTGGTGACGTCACTCACCTGTCTGCTTGTTAAGAAACTGCACAGCTTCCAAACCATCAGGGTAGGTCGTGTGTGTCATCTGAGCATTTGCATAATAGTAAATCTGTAAGTACCAGAAGCAGCTATGTTGGGAGGCAGTTTGTGTTAACATTTTGAACCTGGATTTAATCTAGTAAAGTCCTTCCTGCAGGTGGGTCAAAGTACCATCCCAGCAGGTGGGAGTGGGCTGACCTCGTCCATGGACACACTCCACAGCAAGGAGGCATGGGGAGAGGGCTTGTCACCCAAGCCCAGAAGTCAAGACATTGTGGCACTAGGCTAGTGGGAGAGAGGACTGGACCGAGGTGGAGTTCCCAGTCCTTCACCTGGGAGAAACGCACGTTGCACTGGCATTTTGCAGCCTCTGCCTCTAAGTCGGTGGGCACAGCTGAGCCCCGGACAGTCAGCAGCAGGACTTGGGACCACGTTTTGTGTTGTATTAAAGTGTTTATCTCCCACTCGTACGCTTGCTCTGCGGTCAGGGTGGCCACAGTGACAACTGCCACATTCAACACCTGATACAAATAACGCACAGAGACACCACCTGCCACGACTGCGGCGCTCTTTCTAAATGCAGATCATTAACCCTGAGGCTTCCAGGTAAACCCATTAGCTGGATCCCCAAACAAAATAAAATCCCAAGAAAAATGTTCCCACTCGTCCCCCAACTGAAGATGTTGCAAAGGGCAGAACAGAATGTGGGTTTTTCTCGGGAGAACAGAAAACAAGTGGGACCTGTGTTCCTAGACTTCCCCGCCAGGTGCCTACTTTTACATCACACGGAAGTTCACAGCCCAAATTTCCTGCTGCAGAGAAAATAATTGCATTTTATTGACATGTTTTATAAAATATAGCATGTTACAAGTGGTCCACTAGCTAGGGCTTAGAAGTATGTGTGCTATTCTTGCCTTCCAGTCTATTAATGTCAATTGAGAACTGTAAATCAAAATGATAAGAAATGAAACTTTGACTTGGGAAACTCTTAAGCCGTGAAAAATACTAATCTTGTTTGACTATGTGCTAAATGCAACCAACTTAAATCTGTAAAAAAAAAAAGTCTCTGTTTGAAAGACTGTACTTCAGGAACTAAAGAGACATTTGGAATCGTCTTAATTTTCTGCTCTTGTGAAGAAGATGCAACCATCTCTTGACACTCACTCCGCATGTCACTTCCCCAAGATGAAAAGGTCACCTTCTCAGGTCTCCCTCAGGGGAACCAGGTGGGCCACCCTTGCAGAAGCCACTCAGTCCACCTAACTGCAGCTCTGCAATGTTTGGGGAAAAACCAGTGAACTCATCAGGTTGAACGTGGCTGAGAAATCCACCTTCAGAACTCTCTAAGACTGATGAGCTTCCATCTAAAAAGCAAATAAGTTAAATTTAAAAGGATATGGCATATACATTGTGGAAGTATCATTATCCTAATGCGATTGCTACATTCAGTTTAAGTGAACGTATGAACACGTTCTCTCTTGTTCATGAGATTACTATACACATGTCAGGTCAGTTCAACAACAAATGATCCTGTCAGGAGCATTAATTCTTTACTGAATATGCTCCGTGGTATTTCTTGGGCATCACTCTCTTCCGAGTATTTTGACGGATCCGGAGATTCACGGATGGAAAGGCACTCTCTGGGCCCTGAAGCTGCCCACAGTCCCGCGGCAGGCAGACACGGGAGAGAAAAGCCGGATCCTTGTGACACTGGCTTACGGGACCTATGAAGGGTGAAGGAGCACCACAGGCTTCCAGGAGAGCTGGGGGTCAGGGCAACTTCCCCAGGATGGCGTCACTGTCAGCTGAGATGATGCCTGGAGGTTGCGCAGATGCTAGCAAGTGGGTGGGAGACAAGGTCCCCCATTCTGCCCAGCACCAGCAAATAAACTGAGATCTTGTCCAGGGGCCTGAAGGGGAGGAGGCGGCAGGAACAAAGCAGCCAGGCTAGTGCAGACCTCATGGGAAGGGCTTCCCCACCCCACAGAGAAGTGCCGAGGGGACTGTGAGGGCACGCAGAGCCTGCGGTGGTCTGAAGCAGACAGATGGTACCAGCCTCACCTCTACGAAGCTCCCTGCAGAGGCCACGAAGCAGCCTGGGGGCAGGAGGCCGGGGGAGCGGACTCAGGAGGAAGACAGTGTCGGGTTGTGGCTGTGCTGTGCATAACGGCCACACCTGAAGCTCGGCCACACCTCAGGCTCGGCCACCACATAGGCTCCATTTCTTTACCGAGATAGGTTCCTGCAGGGGTGGCGAAGCTGCTATGGTCATTTTCTGGCAGCGAGGTGAAGAGGGAATTCTTTCCTGACTCCCCCAGGGGCACTCTTGGCTCCTCCCGGCGGGACCCCCAGTGCAGGAAGCACCCACAGCTGCATGGACAGAACTGGGGCTTGGGAAAGGGGCCAGGCAGGTGCCACACGAGAGGGCACTCCATCAGGGTGGCAGCAACACCGTGGGCCGGCAAATGGAGAAAGGGGAACAAAGCACCCAGGTCCACCCAGCCCCAGCCAGACGCCTTCTGCTGGGAGTGTGCTCAGAGGGAAGTGACCGCTAGGATTCGGAATCTCCAGTCACGGCCCCTGGAGACCGACATGTGGGCTGTGTGTGGGGTGAAGGGCTGGGGGTGTCGGCAAGTCTCACAGGTAAGAAACCAATGAGAGAATCAGACAAAACGTGGCCACAAATTAGGCAGCTCCATGAAGGACATGTCCTTGCCATAGTAAGATGTTCTGCTCACGAGCATCCACAAGAAAGCCCTGCATTTTACCGGGAGCATGGAAACAGGAGTCCCCGACCCTGCTCACCAGCTCCTCTGGCTGCTGCCATCTGCTCCTGCAGCATGGCGGCCTGGGAAGCCTGCACTGGTGATTTGCTGCCCCTCGAGTTTTGCAGACTTCGGGAAGATGGATGCATAGCCTGGAGCAATGATAGTCACAGGCCTGCCTTGTCACAAGGTCCCTGGAGCGGGCAATACCTTGAGCCCAAAGGCTGGGAGCACAAAGCCATCTTCAGCCATCCTCGATTTCCAGCAAGACGCCAGGGCTCACCCAACAGCCCTGCACCCCGCACTACAAGGTAGATCAATTCTTTTAAAGACTCTGCAGAAATATACCAACTACAGTGCTCAGGAAAGCAACTGATTTTTAAAACCCAATTCAAGTTGTTTGCTTTTATAGCATTAAAGGCATTTCTGAAGAAATTCAAGGTTTTATCTATAGAAACATAATTAGTTTAATAAATTACTCGGTCTATTTTGAATAACAAATTGAGTACTTTTATTAGACCTAAGTGGAACTTTCTCTGAATCTGAATTTTCCATTCAGCCAGTGTAGAGTGACACAGGTGTCCGAGGCCACCTTTCCATCTTCAGACACCCTCCGTCTCTCTGCACAGGGAGTCGGCCTTCCAGTGGGTGTTGCTCTTCTGCCTTGACGTCTCCCGGAAAGACTTTTATCTCTATTTTCCTGTGGTGTTGTTTTCCACAAGTTAATTCTTCTTATCTTTAAACTCAATGGCTGAAAATAAATGTGGGAAATGTTTGCATTAGTAGCCATTATATTTTTTTTAAATGTTAAGCAACACATCACACCAGGTATCACAGAATCTAGATGATTCTGCCTCTGCTTCCTACAGAAGGACACACGTGGCATCCACTACTTGGTGTCTCTGATTCCCCATTTTACAGCCCACGCTCCTGTGGAATTCAGGATTCCAATATATGGCTGATATTGTAGAATAAAGTCAGCAGTGAAATAAAGTGCTTGAAGCTCAATTAAAAAATGCATCATAAAAATAATTGTCTACCTTTTGCACTATTTAAAAAGTGATGGTTTCAAGGCATGGATAAGCCACCCATTCAGTTATCTATTTGCTCGTACATTGCCCAGCATGCCTGTGATTAACTCAGGTCCATGAGGGAGCATGAGAGAAGTCCGCATGTCACAGGAGGCTGGGCCTGTGCAGTCCATCCTGGGACTTACAATGTTTTGTACTCATAGATCTGAAAAAGCTATTTTCCTACTTGTGACAAACGCTTGGAGTAGATTTCTGATCTTCCTTCAGGGAATAAAGTGTTATCTGACCAGCAGTTGCTTTGGGAAAGAATGCAAAGGGATAAATCATCTTCAGGAGTTGGGGGTATCAGTTGCTGGCTGAGGACTCACGATATTTGCCTCCTGAGTATGAGGGTGACACAAAGCTAGGACAGGAAGAGACACACTGGCTGGCAGAATGTTCTAAAGAGGATCTAATTTTAACAAAGAAAAATTTGATGGAGACTGCTGAGACCAGCTCGGTCAGGGAGACCCTAACCCAGTAGCGCTAGAGGAATTAAAGACACACGCACAAAAGTATAGCGTGTGGAGTGGGAAATCAGGGGACTCGCAGCCTTCAGAGCTGAGAGCCCCAACAGAGATTTACCCACATATTTATTGACAGTAAGCCAGTGATAATTTGATTGTTTCTATAGATCATAGATTAACTAAACGTATTCTTCCTTATGGGAAACAAAGGGATGGGCCAAAACAAAGGGATGGGGTCTGGCTAGATATCTGCAGCAGGAGCAAGTCCTTAAGGCACAGATCACTCATGCTATTGTTTGTAGTTTAAGAACGTGTTTAAGCGGTTTTCCACCCTGGGTGGGCCAGGTGTTCCTTGCCCTCATTCTGGTAAACCCACAACCTTCAGTGTGGGCATCATGGCCATCACGAACATGTCACAGTGCTGCAGAGATTTTGTTTGTGGCCAGTTTTGGGGCCAGTTTATGGCCATATTTGGGGGCCTATTCCCAACAAGAGACAAAATAGCATCCTGTACTGTGGCCCCCAAGCTAATAGTGCCACCCCTGTTCAGAGGAGTCCACGCTGACAAGCAGCAGGTGCAAGACGGCAGTGCAGAAGCAGGGACACGGGAGGCTGTGAGCCCCGAGACACAATAGCCACGGCGCGTGGAGAGAGTGCCTTGCACATCACCTCCGCAGGCTGCACCCACGGAAACAAAGCCCCCGAGTCCATGTGGCCCAGCCAGACGCTTGCTGCTGTGAGTGCGCTCAGAGGGAAGCCGCAGGAGGACTTGGAATCTGCTCTGCAGCAAGAAGTGCTAAGGGTTAGGATCTTGTTTGAAAGGCATGCACCCGTGTCCTTGGAAGAACACAGGACTCCAGGGAGCACCCTGCTCACCCAGGGAGGAGAAACTGTGTGGTGAGGAGCTGACGGGGTGTGTGTGTTTGGGTACAGAACTTCTGCTGCTCTTTACAGATGATAAGCACAAAGGTTCACCTTTGGAGGAGCTGAATTGTTAGATGACGATCTTTGTCCCAGGAGAGTGGCACTCTGATTCTTGCGGCCAGCGTATTTGGGCATTGTCTCTTCATCAGCCGACGGAGGTGAAATTTTTCCAAAAGCGGGTTCCAATGCCTAAAAGACAAAATGCAGGGAAAATTTTTCACGTTTTCGAAGGTAAAATAAATTCAAATTTTAATACAATCAAGAATAATTGGAATGTCCTAGAAAAAATTACAGTACCAGGTAAGGGGACTTGGACTGGGTTTTCCCCCTAACATGTTGATAAGCACAGAAACCCTCACCAAAGGTTTGTGAAGGAAACTGGAGCCGATGTTTGCTTTGTGCTTCTTATTGTGGTTCCTTGTTTCAAAATGATCACAGGATCCCAAAGGCTACAGAATAAACAATACCCAACATACCTTCCTTTAGGCTCCTGGTGTCTTCAACCAGGAATGTGTTAACGGAGGAAGAAAATGTGATACTACTTCTAGTGTTGTCTCTACAACTTGTCTAAGATTCAAAATGCAACTTCCCAACTTTCCGAGTTATCAGCAGACTGACCTGGAACAGCGTGATCCTTCAGGTGGGATGAGGTATGTGAGGTCTGGAATGTTAAATTATTCACCACTCTCCCCTCTGAGGAGGAGGAGGGAGTGAGAAGGGGAGAGGGTTGCTATGAACGAACCCTTAATATCAGATCCAGAGTGGCTCACCCACACAGCCGTGCCCGCGTTCCGTGGGTGCTCACGCCTCAGCCTTTTAGATTATTCAGTCCCTAAAACTGCAACTACACACAGATACACCTACGCATATTTAAAGTGTGGGATTCACATATCCCATCCTCTTTCTTCAAATCAGGTGTGCTCTTGTGAGCGTAGGTCCTGTTCTTATGAAGAGCTCCATGGTGACCAGTACAATGCACAGAATGGAAAAATATTTGGAAATTCACCAAGCTCTGATCTTGAAATAAGAGAATGATCAAAAACTGTAGGGCATGTGAAGACTGAGTAAGACTTCATTGACTCTTGGGGTAATTGTCATGGTTACATTTCTCCCAATGTACAATGACCCAAATGGGGCAGTAGATACTATTTTTTAGGAACTGGCATACAATATATGCAGGGAAAAATCCCTGTGGGTCTTCTTGGGTTCTCCCCACAGAAGGTGGACAATCCTGGCCAGTATTTGTGGCAATGTCCCCCTCTCTTCCTCTGATGGAGGAACAGCCTGCCAGCTTCTGCTCTTCCTTCCACAGAAGGACTGGGCGCTTTGCTGTGCTGAGAAGCTAAACCCACTTTCTTTCTGAGGCAACAGAAGCCATCTCCATGGAAACAAAGCTCTCGCAGAGCTCCCAAAGACGGAGAATAACTTCCAAGATTTCCCATAATTTATTGTAGAGGAACTTGTGGCTGTTCTCGCTGTGCTTGGAGAACAGAACACAGAGCAGGCTCCTCTGGAATATATTCAGTGGGCGCGTGTGTGTGCGTGTGCGTGCGTGTGTGTGTGTGTGTGTTGTAATCACTGTGCTGTATCGGAAATATTCTAAGTCCTGGAAGTACCGATTTAAAAGTTCACACAATAAGTGCAGCTAGGAAATGTTAGTACTTTTCTTAACCTACTGAGAAATATCCCCACTTACTTTTGGAGGGTGTTCGCGTGGTTCCATGTGTCGTTACCTGTACGTATAATTTTAATGATTCAAGTTGCTTAGACCCATGTGCGGGAAACAGGACCCAGACAAGGCAGTAGTAACACTGGCCACATTCACACTCTCTCAGGCTGGTTCTTTGAGCCATGTGATCAAACGTGAAAGCTCAGTGTTCTGTAAAGGCAGGCTGGTGCTGGGAGGCACCCACTACTTCAGCATGAGAATGCTGGTTCTCCGTTTGGGATAGAGCAGGGTAGTGATACAGGATGGGGGCAGGAAAGTCCTGGGTAGAGAAGGACGGGTCCCTGGCTAGGGCTCCACCCCCGGGCCTGTGCCCACGGACCCAGGCATTTCTGCTTTCGGGCCCAAATGTTGCATTTCCCAAGACCACCCTGGCCTGCCACCCTCCCATCCTATGCCTATAAAAACGCCGAGACCCTAGCGGGCAGAGACACAAGCGGCTGGTTGTCGAGAACACACCGGCCGAAGAGCACACCAGCAGACACAGCAGACACCAACAGGGCATTGACTGGTGGAATGACACAGAGTTTGCTCGGAGTGGTGGGAGGAGAGCCCAGCTGCTGAGCAGCCCAACTCCAAGGGGAAAACCGCCTTCCCACTCCATCTCCCTTCTGGCTCTCCCATCTGCTGAGAGCTATCACCACTCAGTAAAAAACCTTGCACCCATCCTCCAAGCCTACATGTGATCTGATTTTTCAGGTACACCAAGGCAAGAACCCAGGACACAGAGAGCCCTCTGTCCATGTGATAAGTCAGACGGTCTAATTGAGCTAATAAACACAAACTGCCTACAGACGGCTAAACCAAAGAGCTCCCACCCTGTAACACACACCCACTGGCGCTTCCGCTGGAAACTTTCACCCCTAGACACTGCCGTGGGGTCAGAGCCCCACAGCCTGCCGGTCTGTATGTTCCCCTAGAGGTTTGAGCGGTGGAGAACCAAAGAAGCGAGCCACACCCCCATCGCACACCCTGTGAGGGGGACAGGGGAACTTTTCCCGTTTCAACAGGTCTCTATTGCATTCTACACAGCTGCCCTAGAGGATGAACCGAAGGACACCAGGCTACTGAGCTGGCTCTGCAGTCACCCTGGGTTCAAATCCCAGCTCCATGTTCTCCAGCCCGTGGCCACGATGGAGTTAGTTTTAGTATCCATTTCATAAGGTCGACATAGAGAGTAAGACCGTACAGCTCTGTATCTAGCCCATGTAAAGTCCACAGTAAGAGTTTGCTGCTGTTGTCCTGAGATGTCTTAGAATTCTAGACTTGAGACACACAGCCTGGGGGCGGCAGTTCTTCTGTCGGCTGGAGTGCCAGGGGAGAGGCCTGATGCATCCAGTTCTTATTAATCATTACTTACGGGAAATGAAGTTGATTGGAAGTGAGCAACCCCGCCCACCACCTGGAGCGTGAGCGATACCACGTCACTCAGCAATAAAGCCCACATCTTTACAGGGACGCTATTTTCACATAATGCAAATGGTACAAAAACATAAATGCACTTTTGGTACCAGAGCGCGTGATTCTTGCCCCGCATGTGGGGACGCTGCAGATTTCTGCCTGGCTTCCCACTGCCGCAGCTGCGGAGATCTCAGCTCTTCTTGGAGCTCTACCTTCTGCTTCCTCAAAGCATGTATACGACTCCGGAGTTTTGCATGAACATCAGCCCACAGAGACTTCTGTCTCCCGAGCTCTTGGTGGAGTCTGATGATCTGCTGCTGTAATGGCTGTTATTGGGAAGAGAACACCAGAAAAACCTCTCAGACGTCACAATGGGCACATTTATCTGCACAGTACTCAAGCCCTCTCTGATGTAAGACCAACACTATTCCTGGGACAAAAGACACCCGATGAGATAAACAGGACAACCACAGCCTCTTTCTTTCTTTCTTTCTTTCTTTCCTTCCTTCCTTCCTTCCTTCCTTCCTTCCTTCCTTCCTTCCTTCCTTCCTTCCTTCCTTCCTTTCTTTCTCTTTCTTTCTTCTTTCTTTCTTTCTTTCTTTCTTTCTTTCTTTCTTTCTTTCTTTCTTTCTTTCTTTCTTTCTTTCTCTCTCTCTCTCTCTCTCTCTCTCTCTCTCTCTCTCTCTCTCTCTCTCTCTCTCTCTCTCTGTCTTTCTTTTTTCTTCAGGGTCTCACTCAGTCTCTCAGGCTGGAGTGCAGTGGCATGATCTCAGCTCACTGAAGCTTCAACTTGATGAGCTCAAGTGATCCTCCTGCCTCAGCCTCCCAAATAGCCTGGACTGCAGGCATGTGCCACCACACTTCACTAATTTTTGTATTTTTAGTAGAGATAGGGATTTCACCATGTTGCCCAGACTGGTCTCAAACTCCTGGGCTCAAGCGATCCACCTGCCTCGGCCTCCCAAAGTGCTGGGACTACAGGAATAAGCTACCATGCCTGGCCATAGCTTTATTCTTATTAAGTAGTGTTTATTATGAGTTAGTCCACATAATATAACCAGATAAAGATGGTTAGTGAATTATGATTTTTCTGTTAAAACACTACTACAGCAAAAAGAGGCTGGCATTCTTTTTTTTTTTTTTTTTTTTTTTTAGACAGTGTCTTGCTCCGTCACCCAGGCTGGAGTGCAGTGGTGCAATCTCAGCTCACTGCAACCTCCACCTCCCAGATTCAAGCAATTCTGGTGCCTCAGCATCCGGGGTTGGGATTACAGGCACATGCCACCACACCTGGCTAATTTTTCGTTTTTCAGTAGAGACAGGGTTTTGCTATGCTGGCCAGGCTGGTCTCAAACGCTGTACTGGCATGGATGTATGGTCAATAGTTTAAAAATTATGGAAGTCACTGCATTTTCAACCTGACGTGTTAGCCTTCCCCTGGGATCTTTCAGTGGATCGTAGAGCCTCCAGTCTTGCTCTGAGAATATAAGCAGGATCGTGATAAAGGTATAGCCCTGCACTGGGTGACACTGGCCCACCTGTGGGACTTTAATGACAGCAAGCACTGTCCATCAGGGTCCAGTGAGGAAGATGGTAAAAATCAGGAAACTTGCTGGGATGATGTGAGGCATGTCACCTTTCTGATTTTCTTTAATGAAGTTTTTAAAGTCTGGTGCCTTCTCCTGGATTACAGGAGAAAAGTTGGAATGTTAATATTTTCTTTAACTACCTGCCCTGCCTCCCATCCACCAAGAGATATGGTTGCAGAGGGGGAAAAAGCCACGTGACCCTTGGAGAGGAAGTACGGAATCAGTGTCCCCGGGTGGTGCATTCCTACAGGGGCCCGGCGAGGGAAAGTCCAATGGTGGGCCTCAGGGACAGGAATCGGGGTCCCGCCTGGTGGGGCTAACTCTGTCCCCACAGAGCTCAACTCACTGGCGTCTCCCCGGCGTTGCAGTCCTCTGTGGGGACCTCAGCTGCCGCAGCTGTCTTCTCCATAACAGCCCCAGCTCCCGGGCATGGGTCCTCTGGGTGGGTGCCCTGGTGGGTGCCAGCCTTGAGCTGACCTGCCAGCATCCTGGTTGGGAAGGGAAGGGCTATGGGGACACTTGAATGCAGCCCCCCTAACCTGTCAGTGTGGGCTGAAGGCCCCAACCCCAACCTAAGTGTAAGCAGGACCTGGAGCCACTCTTCTCCCCCTGGGTCGTGTGCACATTCCCAAGCCTGAAGCTGACCAGGTGAAAGGACACCACAGACGGAGGGACTGAGCTGTCCACTCCTGGCTCTCCACCATCCTCTGTGGAAAATGCTTGAAATCCTAGAAGATCAGCCTGACACCTAATGCACTCTGGTCATCCAAAGAGGGGTGTGAGTGGGATGTGAGCAGAATGTGAATGGATGTGAGCGGATGTGAGGGGAATGGTCTCGGGGTGTGAGCGGGATGGTCTCGGGGTGTGAGCAGGATGGTCTTGGGGTGTGAGCGGGATGGTCTCGGGGTGTGAGCGGGATGGTCTTGGGGTGTGAGCGGCATGGTCTCAGGGTGTGAGCGGGTGTGAGCGGGATGGTCTCGGGGTGTGAGAGGGATGGTCTTGGGGTGTGAGCGGGATGGTCTTGGGGTGTGAGCGGGTGTGAGCGGGATGGTCTCGGGGTGTGAGCGGGTGTGAGCGGGATGGTCTTGGGGTGTGAGCGGGATGGTCTCGGGGTGTGAGCAGGTGTGAGTGCGATGGTCTCGGGGTGTGAGCGGGTGTGAACGGGATGGTCTTGGGGTGTGAGCGGGATGGTCTCGGGGTGTGAGCAGGTGTGAGCGCGATGGTCTTGGGGTGTGAGTGGGTGTGAACGGGATGGTCTTGGGGTGTGAGCGGGATGGTCTCGGGGTGTGAGCAGGTGTGAGCGCGATGGTCTTGGGGTGTGAGCGGGTGTGAGCGGGTGTGAACGGGATGGTCTTGGGGTGTGAGCGGGATGGTCTCGGGGTGTGAGCAGGTGTGAGTGCGATGGTCTTGGGGTGTGAGCGGGTGTGAGCGGGATGGTCTCGGGGTGTGAGCTGGTGTAAGTGGATGGTCGCATGCGACACTGAGGGAATTCTCAGCCCTTTAATCAGCACCATAGGATCAGCACCCACCTGGAGGGGCACAGGCAGACCCTCCACTGTGCTGAGTATGAGTCTTGAACCGTCAGGGCGACATTTGTGAATTCATGGTGAAGACGTGGAAAGGAAATACCTTTTTATAGGTAGAGCATTTATACCAGTTCTAGGAAGCTCACAGCAATTGGAAAACAAAAACAAAAGAGAAAACGCAAAGCTTTGCTGCAAGCCTGCAGGGTCATCTCCGAAAGCTGCCTCCACCTCTACCTCGCCCTCTCAGTTTTAGGAAGCCCGTGGCCCCTAGCAAAACCCTGACTGTGTTTTCATAAACTTCTAACTGTATACAAACATAAGAAGGAACAGTTTAACCACAGTGATCGGAGAAATGTTGTTTAAAAGAGAGTCTCCTGATGGAAGCGAATCAAAGGCCTAGAACAAGACCTACCAGTAACCGGACCACTGCCGTTCCTTCCCGGCCGGGACTGGGAATGTGTCTGCGGAAGTGGGCTGGGGTCACGGTCCTCACAGCCCTGAGAAAGCTCCTTCTTCCCCACTCCTCTGAGGGGATACCGCAGTGTCCTCGGCCCCAAACTCATGACCCCCTCCGTCCAGGGAAGACCCCTTCCCTCAGCCCTACTACCAGACCTCGTCACCTCACCTGTTCCCTGACGGTCAGTTCTGCTGGGACCAGGTTATCTGGGCTGTGTCCCAACAGCTGTCCCCAAGCCCTCTCACCTCATATCCGGAGACCAGAGAGCAGCAGACGGTTCCAACGGACTTTCTGTCTTAAAGGGGCATGAACGTCTCACTCAGTGTCACCATTGTACCAGCTCAGATAATAATTAAACATCCCCAAACCTGCAATTCTAATACAGAAACTCATCGTCAGTAGAGTCCATCCATCCACAAAGGACACTGGAGAGAGTCAAACTGCTCCTCCCAATTGACAAAAATCATGTGTTTAATATCAAGTCTTCAACACCCAACGTGTAGTAAGAGCTCATTTCTCTGAGCATACGTTTTTGAAGAAATATAAATTTTCTTTGGATATCAAATTATTTACTAGAAAAAAACATTTTTTATGAGGGGAAAATAATATATGTGAGTTTAAATAGGAGACAGGATTCAAAGTTTCATCAGTTCACTAAATGCATCTCCATCTGAATTGTTCGTGTGATTTTTGTGATAGAGAAGAGAATGAGGAGCAAGCGAGAGTCAATGTTCCTGTTAAACCCTGGCCATCCTTCTCATCCATGGTGCTGCGTGTGGAAAACACACACCTGGGGCTCACCTGAGCCTGCTTGGGACGTGTGTCACTCGGATAGTTCTGCAAGCGACTCATGTGCAATAGGCGGTAAACGCCGACATCGTGAATGAATGAAGAAAATACTACAAAGAGGAACCAGAAGGCGCTTTTGTCCCTGTGCATCATTCTAACTGTGGGAGTGTGTGTGTGTCCTGAGGTGTGCGAGTGTGTGTGTCCTGAGGTGTGTGAGAGGTTGTGTGTGGGTTCCTGAGGTGTGTGAGAGAGTTGTGCGTAGGTCCTGAGGTGTATGAGGGATTATGTGTGTGTCCTGAGAAGTGTGATGAATTGTGTGGGTCCTGAGGTGTGTGAGGGTTTGTGTATGAGCCTGAGGTGTGTTGGGGTTGTGTGTGAGACGCTGAGGTGTGTGAGGGGTTGTGCGTGGGTTCCTGAGGTGTGTGAGGGCTTATGTGTATGAGCCTGAGGTGTGTGAGAGGTTGTGTGTGAGACGCTGAGGTGTGTCGGGGTTGTGTGTGAGACGCTGAGGTGTGTGAGGGGTTGTGTGTGAGACGCTGAGGTGTGTCGGGGTTGTGTGTGAGACGCTGAGGTGTGTGAGGGGTTGTGTGTGAGACGCTGAGGTGTGTCGGGGTTGTGTGTGAGACGCTGAGGTGTGTGAGGGGTTGTGTGTGGGTTCCTGAGGTGTGTGAGGGATTATGTGTATGAGCCTGGGGTGTGTGAGGGGTTGTGCTTGGGTCCTGAGGTGTGTGAGTGGGTGTGTGTTTGTCCTGAGGCGTGTAAGAGGTTGTGTGTGTGTCCTGAGGTAGGTGAGAGTTTGCATAGGTTCCTGAGGTATGTGAGGGGTTGTGTGCGTCCCTGAGGTGTGTGAGATGTTGTGTGTATGTCCTGAAGGGTGTGAGAGGTTGTATTGGTTCCTGAGGTTTGTGAGAGTCTGTGTAGGTTCCTGAGGCATGTGACGGTTTATGTGAGTCCCTGAGGTGTGTGAGAGGTTGTGTGAGTCCCTGGGGTGTGTGAAAGTTTGTGTAGGTTTCTGAGGTGTGTGAGAGGTTGTGTAGGTTCCTGAGGTGTGTGAGGGGTTGTGTAGGTTTCTGAGGTGTGTGAGGGGTTTTGTGTGTCCTGAGGTGTGTGAGAAGGTGTGTGAGTCCCTGAGGTGTGTGAGGGGTTGTGTGTGTCCTGAGGTGTGTGAGGGGTTGTGTAGGTTCCTGAGGTGAGGGCTTGTGTGAGTCCCTGAGGCGTGTGAGAGGCTCTGTGAGTCCCTGAGGTGTGTGAGGGGTTGTATGTGTCCTGATATGTGTGAGGGGTTGTGTAGGTTCCCGAGGTGTGTGAAAGATTGTATGAGTCCATGAGGTATGTTACGGGTTGTGTGAATCCCTGAGATGTGTGAGAGGTTGTGTGTGTCCTGAAGTGTGTGAGGGGTTGTGTAGGTTTCTGAGGTGTGTGAGGGGTTGTGTAGGTTTCTGAGGTGCGTGAGGGGTTGTGTGTGTCCTGAGGTGTGTGAGACGTGAGTGTCCTGAGGTGTGTGAGGGTTGTGTGTGTCCTGAGGTATGTGTTGTATGTGTGTTGAGGTGTGTGAGGTGTTGTGTGTGTGTTCTGAGGTGCGTGAGTGTTGTGTGTGTGTTCTGAGGTGTGTGAGGGTTGTGTGTATTCTGAGGTGTGTGAGGTGTTGTGTGTGTCCTGAGTTCTGTGAGGGTTGTGTTCGTTTCTGTGCTCCTCTCAGGTGCCACATGGGTTTTGTTTGCAGGTTGAGACCTGGACGGCCATCCCTCCCCTCTCCGTGGGGCAGGCAGGTTCCATCCCCATCTTCATGGTGTCTCCATCCCCTAGAGACTCTGCCATCGCTGGGACACCCGGGGGTCTCTCTGCCCAGTCCTCAGAGCACCCTGAGAAGTTTGACCCAGCTGGAAGTTGTGATGTCCTCGAGTTTCTGGAAGCCTTTCTCAGTCATCTCTACAAGTTGGGGAATGAGGGCTCATGTCCAGTGTCTCATGTCCATTTCCACAGAGTTGTATTTTTTATCCCGAGGATGTGTGAGCTCAGATCTGTCCATCTTGCCATCGAAGTAGGTCCACCTGTTTTCATCACCAGCCGTCATCGATGTGTTTCAGGCTTTGCAGCTCCCCTCCTGAGCCTCAGCCGGAGTGGCTCCCAGGGCAGGGTCCCCCCATCCCTCTCTCTGCTGCGGTTGTGTGTGTGTTGCTCTTCCCGGCCTGCCCAGGACATTTTCTTCACTGAGTCTTCCCCAGATTCTCGCCCTGCAGCAAACACGTGCAGCCACAGGTCAGGTCGGAGCCTCCTGGGCGTTGGGACTATGTGGCCCTTCTCTTCTCTCTGATAAGGCCCCCGTTTTCTGTTCAGCCTCGTGGTGCCTTAGCCGCATTTCAGGCATGGTCTTCCAGGGCTCTCTGGTCTGAACATTCTGTAGAGGAAACCACGGCACATCTTTCACTCATCTTTTAAAATCAGGGTGGCGGAGGCAGCAGTGGGCGGAGATCGACACACTACACTCCAGAGCGAGACTGTCTCAAAAAAATAAAATAAATTTTATCAATAAATAAATAAATAAAATGGTGGAATGTATAAACACAGTTTTGTGCTTTGCATTTTTTCTCCCCAGTTAGTATACATACGATGGCCTTGTTCCTCTTAAGGGCCGCAGAGTGCTCCACTGTATGGATGTATCATATTCACGCAGGCCCCTCTGATGGCTGTGTGGGATGTTTCCAGTCTCTTGCTATGATGATGTTGCTATAGGTATAATAGGGCTGAATGGTGACCACCTAAAGATACGTGGTCCTAGTCCCACGTATAGGAACCCATAAATACTCCTTACTATGGAAAAAAGATCTGTGCAAATGTGATTTAATTGAGAATCTAGGCCAGGTGCAGTGGCTCATGCCTGTAATCCAAGCACTTTGGGACGCCGAGGCAGGCAGATCACCTGAGATCAGGAGTTTGAGACCAGCCTGGCCAACACGGTGAAACCTTGTCTCCACTAAAAATACTGAAATTAGTTGGGCACAGTGGTGCGTGCCTGCAGTCCCAGCTACTCAGGAAGCTGAGGCAGGAGAATCGCCTGAACCTGGGAAGTGGAGGTTGCAGTGAGCCAAGATCATGCCACTGCACTCCAGCCTGGGCGACAGAGTGAGACCCTGCCTCAAAAAGTAAATAAATAAAATAAAATAATTAAAAATCTAACAACAGTGCCCTGGCCCCCAAGATCTTACGGTCCATCCAGGGAGACAGACTTGTAATTGAATGCTGTGATTACAACCAGCTCAATGGGGGATGAAGAATGTGTGTTTGGAAACCTGGGAACTGAGGAGGGAGTGGGCGCTCAACCTTAATGCGGGCTGTGGGAGTCAGGCAAGAATCAGAAACAGGTTACGGAGATGATACTGGAACTGTTTTCCGCTTTACAAAAAAATATTTAAAATTATATTTTACAATGTTAGTACACAATGTTAGTATATTTTAAGAAGTGAAGTCCACTTTGATAAAAGAATGTCTATCTTCCTTGTATATATATCTGTTCCTATAGAATACCCATTTAAGTTTGTGTCTTTGTAAGAGCTGCCATAACGAAATACCATGGACTGGGTGGCTTAAACAACAGACATTGATTTTCTTACAGTTCTGGAGGCCGGAGGTCTAATACCACAGCATTGGCAGGGCTGGTTTTTCCTGAGGCCCCAGTACTTGTCTTGCAGATAGCGGCCTTCCCCCTGTCCCTTTCCTCTGTGTACACAGATCCCTGGTGTCTCTTTTTTTTTTTTTGAGATGGAGTCTTCCTGTGTCACCCAGGAGAGCAGTGGCATGATCTCGGCTCACCACAACCTCTGCCTCCTGGGTTCAAGCAATTCTCCTGCCTCAGCCTTCCCAGTAGCTAAGATTATAGGCACATGCCACTATGCATGGCTAATTTTTGTATTTTCAGTAGAGACCATGTACCATGTTGGCCAGGCTGGTCTCGAACTCCTGGCCTCAGGCGATCCACTCGCCTTGGCCTCCCCAAGTGCTGGGATTATAGGCGCCTCACCTTGGGCAATTTAATCCCTCTAGACTCTGGTTTCCTAACTCGTGAGATGACAATAGTTTCTGATTTGGCCGTTTTGTGGTATAAACGAACAAAATATGTAGGTAAAGTGCTTAGTACAACCGTGTGGAAAATAGTAAAGCCTCCATAAATGCCAGCTGCCATTACTGTTATGTCTAGCATTACTTCTCCTGGAAATCAGCCACCTCTTTTCTTGAGCCCTGTCTAGGGCCAGTGGGTTTTCAGAAATCTAGAGTGGCAACTCGATCTTGCAAGAATCAGTGAGAGGTGGGGGCAAGCAGCTCTCTCGTCACTTCTCCAGGGGGGTGGTTACTGAGGCTTTGGAAGGGAATTTAGCGAGCTCAGACCCCCTCAAGGCTACTGTGTTCCAAGTATGTGGCAGTTCCTTTCAAGCTTGATGGCACATTCTTTGCAGAGCAGTTGCCAAGGAACAAGGTAACTTGTGACAGAAATACTGCCTGATGCTGTCAGTTTGATGGTCGAAAGGGTTTTAGGTGGTGTCAAATTTTATTACTAGCATTCCTGGTCTCCATGAAAGAATCACATAAGAAGACAAGTTATGTCACAGGATAAAACTGCAGACCCAGATGGGCACTGTGCATACAACAGACACGTGGTTTCCTTTTGATATTGACCCAAGAGGGACTAGATTAAAAAAAGACGAAAATAACACCAGAGACCACAGACTTAAGCTGATCAGTGGTCTAACACTGGCAAGATCACTTTTGTTGATAAATTGATTTCTTGGGAAATCCCGGGAAAGTTCCTGGATGTGACCCATGGTCCTACCATCACTAGCTGTGACCTTGGATGAGTCAGCAAAGGGAACACACACAGCACAGTGACAGAGCGGGCACCAGGGACCACCTGCGACCCCCCCCACCCCATCACAGATGGTTTGCAAATAAACTACTCACGTACTTACTAGGATCTGCTGTACCCAAACACACCAAGCTCAGAGTTCTCACTTGGGTATTTAAGGAGTGTAGTGTCATGGGTGAGTGAGTGACTTTTTGGTTAGTAAGTTCTGCTGATTACATGAAGCAATGGGATAACTATGATGGCCAATAGAGTGTTCATACTGCAGGTTCAACAAGACTTTCTAATAATATTGAAGTTGTAGTTCCCTGAAAAGAGCTACTATGATTACATGGCTTGGTTAACTTTTTCTTACAAGTCTGAGCATGGATTTAACACACACAAACTATACAAAGACAGAATGGTCCTGAAATAAAATCACAGCATCTTATTGCATACACTACATCGTCCAAGGTCAAAACCCTTTCATAGAGACATTTAAAACTATAACCAAGTAAAAGAGAAAATAGATGCAAATTTGCTTTTACAAAATTTGAAAATCAACCAAAAGAGTAAGGCACAAGATGCAGTCAACTACAATGCACTTTAGAGAACAGAGCTTTGCTCTCAGGTCTGGGACCCATCCCCTGGGCAAGGCCGCCTGGCAGCAGGCAGGAACCAAACCCCTGCCACCTCCACTACCTCCCAGGGTTCCTCTTGGCAGGATGGTGGGGAGCACAGGCACCAAGGCAGGAAGGCCAAGGCAGGAAGACGCCACACGTCCTTTGCTTTCCCTCAGTGCAAGCACACCAAGTTCCCTGTAACCAGAAGAGGACCCTAGGCACCAAAAGTCAAGCATGAGGAAATGTCTGGGCCATTTCTGGTTGCCACAGGTGGTCTGGCAGGTGCCTTTCAGACGCTAAAGTGCCAGGGTTTGCAGGCTACTCGGATGGCTTACAGTGATGATGAGTTGGAGTCTTTAAACTCAATGGTGTCCTAGATACTTAGGATGATGGTGACCTTCTGATGAAGGAGACTTGAGAAGCTGAGAAACTCCAGGAGAATTTAAGTTTCAAGGTCAGATGAGTTTGCTACTCAACTTCCATCACGGTTGTAGCTTTCGCTCCCAGAATACAAGGCTAGAGAGGCATCAGCCAGGAGGTAAACTTCACCTTCAAGGCTGGGCGATGCCTGGCTACAGTTAGATCCCGCAGCAGGGTTACAGAAGTCTCTCCAGCAAGGCCGGGAGTTTGGCTTCCAACAGATCTACAAAGAGGGCCAGGAGAAAAAGTACGCTGAGGGCCTGGCGGCCTCTAGTGGTCACTGCCTGTCATCAGCTTTCCTCCAATAAACCAGGTGTCATGAGAATATAAAACAATCAGGAAGGAAGAAAAAAAAGTTTAGTATTTTATCAAAGAAAACCGTGACATACTAAATAGTCCTGAAACAGAAACGATTTACACATTTTCTTATGATTACGTATTTATTAAGTTCTAAAACCTTGAAGAACTGCTATTTTTAAAATTCACACTAAAAGAAAACTAAGAAAACTAGAAATGTTAACATCTTTTACAGAAGGTGGTAAGTAGCCTTTTTAAAATTATAATCGCCTAGGAGAAAGGTGAGCTAATCTCTTTGGAAGCGTCATCAGCTGGTGAACTTCATCTTGGTCTCCACTTTATGTCTTTTACTCCATGAAAATGTCTTTTCAAAGCAGTGTTATCCGCCCACGGTGAGTTTAAACAGGCGTCGTCATCATTTTCTTCCAATCTCTGGAAATAAGTATGTTTTACTCAGGCAGGCATTTCAGGAAGGTGTTTTGCACATAAAGAGACTGAAGAAAGAGTCTATGACTGACCTCCCCTCTCCCTGCCCACTAGGAGCGGGACCCTTCCATGTTTAGCCCCAGGAGACACCTGGCAGGACCCCGACAGCCCTGCAGAGAGAAGCTCTAGAAAGAGCCCTCCCCAGCATCCTGCAGAGCTCACCACTCCCCACCAGCCCCAGGTAAGGCACGCAGGCTCTGCTGGGCGCCAGCGCCGCAGAAAGCCCATCTGTTCCCCGCTACCTTGAGCTCCTCTTGCCTTCTGTGATAGAACAGCATCAGCTGCTTCTGCTCCTCGCTGCTAATAATAGGCTCTCGGGCTGGGGCTCCCTGTCCCCTCTGCAAAGAGGATGGCAGAGCAAATTGTGAATTAAGGTCCTTAGAGTGACAATCCTGAAGTTACAACAAATGTTTTACAATTGCCTTTGCCAACTACTAAAGATAAGCAGGTCCCCCACGTCTGATCACCCGAAGTGAAGCATCGAGGGAAGCCTTGGTCTTGAGCAGACTTGAGCCCTGGACTCTCACTGTGTGGAGACCAGAGGCTGCACGACGCCATCTCTGTCTTGGGCATTCCCAAGGCAGACACTGTAGGCAGGTCCAGTGGGAAAGGGAGGAGGCTCAGAGCCACAGACTCTGGATCTACATATGGTGGAGGGCCCCATTTCCCCGAAATCACAGCCTAGTGACGTAGGAGCACCCACAAAACCAAGGCGGCCCCTCAGGTTACAGCGCTACACGATGTCCTTCAAAGGTCTCGAAACTTTCCTCCTCCTCCTGTACATGGCATCAGCAGTTTGCAAAAGCCTGAAATCAGTGTCGGGCGAAATTTTACATTTCAAGGAAAATATTTGTTTACTTGCAGCCCTATTTTTAAGGTTGAAATTAACACAGTGTATTTCCTCTCCCCCACATATTAAAACAAACTCTAGGTATCACTAAACAATCCATATTTTCTTCCAGTTTTTGTTGGTGTGCAGGAAGAGGATATTTTTAGTTTAAACCCAAGCCAATAGGATTAAAATGTTTGTACCAGTAGTTTAAATCTTTCAGATTCACTGTACATTTTTATCAGTTTGAAGGGAAATAACAAAAAATACTGACATGTTAAAGCAAAAAGTACTTACTTGCTGAATCTTGGCAATAATTTTGGTTTTTTCATTTTTCCCCACGTAGTCTGAAAGCTTCTTTGTTCTTCTCAGCTCCTTGGCTGCCCACCACAGCTGCGCCTCTGATTCTTTAATGACGTTGAGCCCTGCCTGGGGCCAATCATAAGAACTAGCTTGACTGTGGGTTCCCACCCAGGGGGCAGAGCCCAGCTGAGCCCCTCCCAGCAGAGCGCAGAGAACAGATTTCTCCCGGTGCTCCCCATGGGAGGCCTGACTCCCCCACCTTACTCTAAGTCCTTGCTGACTTTAGTACCTTCCCTGTTAAGTTTCCACTCATACCCTGACGCAGTTAACCTCCTCCTCTGGACAACAGGGAGATCTTATCTCATTTGCACCTTGATCCATATAGTTCATCTTAGACAGATCTGTAGGCCACTGCCAGGGAAGGGCACTGGCATCGTGCTGGGTGTTTAAATCGAGGTATAATGGGGCTGCCTGTTTACTTCTGCATATTCCATTTACTTAAGATGGCTTAGACAAAGAATATTGTCCAATAGGATAAGAACTGAGAAAACCCAAGGAAAATGGAACATGAGGGTCAGAAAATAACATGAAGCAACAGGTAAGACTAGAAACACAAATTTCCATGCAAAGGGACGGATGCATTCGGGTAGAAATAGGAAGAAGTTAGGTAGCTGGCTTCCTAGCGGCCAAAGACAGTGGAAATGTTTTCAGTCACTCCTGACGGGTGGCCTCACAAACTGCATCCACTGCCTCCCTGTGTGTGGGGCCAAACCCCTGACTCGTGAGTACCCACTCTCAGGGGCCGCTCCTGAATTCGGAACTCTGCTCTGATGCCGGGCCCAGCAAACCTGACAGCTGTGTAGGGAACAAAACACTACATCCAGAAGAGGGGCGTCAAATCTGAAGGGCTTTGGGGGGCCGTGAACTCACCCTCCAGAGTGCCCACCCAAGAACTACATACCTGCGTTCCCGACAAATCTTCCTTATTTTCAAACTCCATGCGGATGGGATCATACGGTGGCAACCCCATGGGGTAAACAATCATCACTGCGCCTCGAAGCTGATCCAAGGCATCTTTCACCATCTCCATCGTAACACAGACACCGGCTTCCACTTGTTTCTGCAAGCAGAAAGGCATCGTTATCTACAGTGTGGCTAACCAATTCAGTAAATTCGATCAAGATCTTGTACAAGACCCTTGCCAGATACTGCCAGAGCAACAAAAAGAAACCAAACTCTCCTTGCTCCCAGAGTGACTGCCATCTATTTCAGGGGCTGAGCCAAGCACACCGCGGCCTGTATTATAAAGCAGACAGTGAGCAGCACTGAGCACGGAGTACAGTGAAGTGCGAAGCATGCTCCACCGAGAAACAGCCCAGTGCTGGCAGCACAGATGGGGGCAAGGATCGGGAGATACACGGCAGAGGCAGCAGGCACCACAGGTGGGCCTTGAAACGCAGACGGGCTGAAAAGGTAGAGATGGCAGCAGGTGCTTCAGGACAAGCTGAAACAAAGAAAAGCAGGGGCCAGCCTCCCCGGCACAGGGCAGGAAGGAGAGGAGAAGGTGAGGCCAGCTCTAGTTGGATCAGCTGGAGTTTGTTTTCGAACGGCCACAAAAGCCAGGCTGAAGAGTTCACGTTTCCTCCGTTAGACCACGGGAAGCGACTGCCTTTTCTGGGAAGGAGTGGTAATGTTGGGAGATTTATCTTGTAACTGGTATAGAACAGACCCAGTTGGCCAGGTGTGGTGGTTCACACCTTACATAATCCCAGCACTTTGGGAGGCCAAGGTGGGCGAATCATCTGAGGTCAGCAGTTCAAGACCAGCCCGGCCAACATGGCAAAACCCTGTCTCTATTAAAAACACAAAAATGAGCTGGGCGTGGTGGCAGGTGCCTGTAGTTCGAGCTACTCAGGAAGCTGAGGCAGGGGAATCGCTTGAACCCGGGAGGCAGAGGTTGGAGTAGGCTGAAACTGTGCCACTGCACTCCAGCTTGGGCAACAGAGTAAGACTCTGCATCAAAAAAAAGAACAGGCCTAGTTGGAGGGAGACCAGGTAGCAGGCACTGAAGAGCACAGAGGAAGGTGCGATGAAATAACAAATACATCTGGTCTTTGCTACTCAGTTCCAGGCACAGAGCTCCAAAACTAGTGGAATTTCCTGAGGGACAGGAGTGTCTTGTTATTTACAACAAGCCCCTCCTCACCACACCTGAGCTTGTGCTAACACAGTAACCTGTAATCAGCGCTTGGTTTCAAGGAAGGGGCTGGCCATGCCAGGGAGACCAAGGACATGATTAGAGGGTTGGAGCTTTCAGCCTCACCCCCGTCCTCCACCTCCGGGGGCTAGAGGTTGGGATCAAACACGTGGCCAGTGGTTTAAGCAATCATGCCTACTGAGCAGAAACTCCACAAAAATCCCGGACATCATGGCTCAGTGAAGCTTCCTGATTGGTGCAGACGCTGATGTGCCGGGTGATGCATATCAATGGGGGCGTGGTGGGAAGCTCCAAATTTGTAGTCAAGCTGGACACACGTATGGGTGGCCTGGGGACCTCACGCACAGCTGGTGTCTGAAATAAGAGGAGTCTTGTTGGTGATCTTGCCCTTTGACCTGTGGGGTCTGATGCTAACTATCTGCCTTTGACCAGTGGGGTCTGTGCTGTCTCTGAGTAGTTAGTGTCAGAATGAAATGGAATTGACTGGCAGGACCCCCTGTGGGCACCAGAATGCAACAGCCTACAGGAGAGCCTTAAAGAAAGCCAGAGCTGTGGAAGTGAAAGGAAGAGGTGGATTTAAGAGGCATCATGGGACCAGACGGTACAGGACCCCACTTCAAACCTAGAGGTGACAGAAGGGAGAAGTGTTGAAGATGACACTGAGGATTTGGCCTATAAAACCAAGACACTGAGGTTCTGTTACTGGAGACAGAGAAGCTCATAGGAGGTGCTGATTCTCAGGGACAGAACACAGAGGGAGAGGAGGAAGCAAGGAGCTCATTTCTAGAAAACTGGACTTCAGAGTGCTGACCGGGTGTTCAGATAGCACGGTCCCGCAACCAGCTGGAAATTCAGGTTGCAAGTGAAGCAAGATGTCAGGGGGAAAGGATGGAAGCTTCAGAGTTATCTGCAGAGGGTGGAATTTGCATTTGGCAGAGTAGATAAGATGCCAACGGAGGAAGGCGGCCAAGGATAAAAAGTACTTTCAGAAGTACACAGGCAAAGGGGAGAAGTGAGGCGACCGAAAGAGGAGTTCCACAGCAAAGCGTGGGGAGATGGGTGCAGAACAATGGCCAGACCACCGTCTTCCTGCCAAGGCCTGAGATGTGCTCACATGCCTAGGTGCCATCATCACGCAAACACTGGACTCAACCAAGGCCTCTCCTGTAGAGCTTCTTAAAGCCGTTACTATATTAACAGGCACAGAGCTTCAGGGCAGCCTTTGCTGAGGCTCTTCAAAGATTAGTCAAAAGCTTGATGAGTTTGATAAATATTGGTTTAAAAATAACAGTTCTGCTGAGCAAATCAGGAGAAGCAGAAGAAAAAGTGGTTATCAATCGAGAGACTTGCAGTTGAGGGTGGTAGCAACTAATATCACCAACACACAAATACAAGCAACACATACAGACACCACTTCTTTCAATAGCCTTAAATTCTTTTCCTCCAGATACACATTATCTGTGTATCAATGGTATAAATTTACGCTCCTCCCTCTATAAAATAGCCTTTGTATACATGCTAAAGACAATTACAAACAACCAATTTATATCAAATACATATTAAGTCAATCAAGTGTCTGGAGAGCTACTCTATGGCCACAATATTCAAATCTCCCCTACTTAGCTTTGTTAAGTTCTTCAAAAAGGTAAAAGAAACGAAATCAACATTTGTATTATACATATTTGTATTATACATGAACCTACATTTACACAAGTCAACAAAATTTATGTCTGCCTGTAGGAACGGGGAGGACTCTGGGCAACTGTCAGGATTATGAAAGGAAAAGCTATGGCCTACCCCAAATTGCTTGTTTCCTTTGCCTCCAGAAGGCTGAAAGAGAAGGCTGGCAGAGAGGCAACTCTGGAAGCCAGAGTTGGAGTTTTTTCTCAAAAGACAAGTTTCAGGCCAGGCGCGTGGCTCACCCCTGTAATCCCAACACTTTGGGAGGCCGAGGCGGGCAGCTCACCTGAGGTCAGGAGTTCGAGACCAGACTGACCAACATGGAGAAACCCCATCTCTACTGAAAATACAAAATTAGCTGGGCGTGGTGGCATGTGCCTGTAACCCCAGCTACTCGGGAGGCTGAGGCAGGAGAATTGCTTGAATCCAGGAGGTGGAGGTTGCGGTGAGCTGAGATCGCATGATTGCACTCCAGCCTGGGAAACAAAAGCGAAACTGCATCTCCCCCTCACCCCCCCTCAAAAAAAGACAAGTTTTAGAGCATCATTTTAAAAAGCCAACCTTAGATATTATTGCTTTGGCTTCTTCTATAGTCTTCTTTAACACTTGCTTCATTTTCTCATTTGGAGCTATATAAAAAAAAAAAGGAGAGAGGGAGAGAGAGCTGTCAAATACAAAGCCTCTTTAAAACTCTTCTGAAATATCTCAGTCCCTTCTGTCTGAGCCAGGGGTAAGTGGACTGAGACAGAGTGCGAGTGTGGACTTTAGGGAAGAGAGGCAAGAAACCTGGTCGCCGGAAGTTAGGTGAAGATCTCTTCCCAACACAGACACCTGGAGTGTGCTTTATGCAAAGTGGCAAAGGCTACAAAAAACAGAAACCCATGTTGTTGGGTAAACAGGGCCGGCAAACTTTTTCTGGAAAGGGCCAGAGAGTAAATATTTGAGGCTTTGCAGGCTGCACAGTCTTGTTGGGTGGGATTACTCAGCTCTGCCACGTAGCACAAGAGCAGACAATACCACGGAGCTTGTAGTGAGCGGAGATCGCGCCACTGCACTCCAGCCTGAGAGACAGAGCAAGACTCCATCTCCAAAAAAAATAAAAAAAAAAAAAAATAATAAATAAGTAAATAAATGGGGTGGCTGCATCTCCATACAATTTTATTTACAATAGGCAACTGCCTGAATTTGGCCTGTAGCCCATAATTTGGTGACCCCTAGATTAGGAAAAAATAATAACTTGAAAGCTTAGAAGCAAAAAAAAAAAAAAAAAAAGAAGATGGAATGCCCAAACCTAGGGAAAATGGGGCAAGTTGAAACCATATATTCCTAATAAATAACAGTATTAACTAGACATTGAAAATATTAAAAATTTAAGATTGTATTAGAATAGAAGTGGTTAGGTCAGGCATGGTGGCTGATGCCTATAATCCCAGCACTTTGGGAGGCCGAGGCAGGTGGATCACCTGAGGTCAGGAGTTCGAGACCAGCCTGGGCAACATGCTGAAACCCTGTCTCTACAAAAAATACAAAAATTAGCTAGGCGTGGTAGCAGGCACCTATAATCCCAGCTACTCTGGAGGCTGACAGAGGAGAATCACTGGAACCCGGGAGGCAAAGGTTGCAGTGAGCCAAGATCACGCCACTGCACTCTAGCCTGGGTGATAGAGACTCTGTCTCAAAAAAAAAAAAAAACAAGTGGTTAATTTAAGAACATATTACATATTGGTTTAATGATGAATAATGAACTGTTAAGTGGTTCTCATATTTTTTTTCTTCATCTTACCACATCTTCTTAAGTCAGAAAGATGTGGAAGAAAACCATTTTTCAGGTTAACATTCAAAGGAAATAATACTAGGAATTCTTACTATCCCTGATATTTTAAAAAAATATATTTTTGAACTGGTAAGGCCTTGCAGGAACACTGTTCTTTTACTCCTAACAGTGTTTTAGGGCTGATCAATTACAGTGTTTTAAATGGAGTGTTTAATGCAGGTTAAAAAGAATAAGCTATCAAAAATGATTATCATCAATTCCACATGATCAGCCCAACACTGAAAGGAGAAGAATTTCTTCAGTGTTTTGCCATGTACGGAAGTGCTCTGCCCCAGAGAGAGGCATGTCCTTGATCAGGGAAGTCCATGTGCTGACATGCTTTCCCTTTCCTCTCTCACACAGTCCAGCTCGAAAGATTCCCCCAACATCTGTGAACAGTAACAAAACACAACTCTGAATACATTTCAGTGAGTATCTGCCAACAATTATTAGGTGGAACCACATGAAATTGCCAATACTCAACCATTTTTGACCTACAGAAGGGAAAGGGTCATTTCATCTCGTTCATCGAATATATTTAAAAGCAGGCTGCAACTTATTAAGAGCTAGACAAAAACTTCCTTTATCTACCTAATTCATCCTAGATTAGAGTTTTACCACAGGAGCTACAGAGTACAGTATTTTCTAAGTCTGTAGAGAAATGATGAGGTCAATTTTTGAACATAAAGAACTGCTTTCTTACGCCTATAATCCCAGCACTTTGGGATGCCGAGGTGGGCAGATCACCTAAGGTCAGGAGTTCGAGACCAGCCTGGTCAACATGGCAAAACCCTGTCTCTACTAAAAATACAAAAATTAGCCAGGTGTGGTGGCGCATGCCTGTAGTCCTGGCTACTCAGGAGGCTGAGGCAGGAGAATCGCTTGAACCTGGAAGATGGAGGTGGCAGTGAGCTGAGATTGTGCCACTGCACTCCAGCCTGGGCAATAGAGCAAGACTCCGTCTCAAAAAAAAAAGGAACTGTTTTTATACTTATGCCTAGATAAGCATGCACATAGAAGAGAAATCCTCACTTACCTTGCCCATTCCTTCGTCCAATATCATCCTTTTTAAATACTGCACCTCCGCTAGGTACACATTTTTCACCCCATTCATCCTTCAATTTCAATTCTTCAATCTGATCATCAGTCAGTCCTTGCATATTAGGAGGGAGAAATATGCCATGTTCAGCTAATTCTTCCATTTCTTAAAAATAAGCAAAAGACAGTATCACAATCACAACACCTCATACCATTGGAACGTAAGCTACAAAGGGCCAGGGGCTTGCCCAACTGGCTCACTATTTTGTGGAACAAACATTTATATGCCACTTGCTAAGTGCCAGGCCTGGCCTGGACCCTTGACAAAGAGTCATTGATCCACCCTCAGCCAACAGCATAGAGAGCTCAGAAGCTCGCCCCATGTCCCAGGCAGTCGGCCTGTAGATTGAGTGGCCAATCATTTGTGCTATGTTGTGCTTCCTAGAACTCTGGAGGGGCAAAATTACTATTCATTGAACACCTGAATATATATTCACATGGGTCTTACAGTTTTCCAAGTGCACTCACATGGACTATCTCATTTAATTTAACCTTGTACATTCCCCCCACCCTCCTTAATTTATGGTTGTATCATGTCAGGCTAGCTCAGATGACACAGCTGCAGCTGATATCTTTTTTCTTGAGACAGAATCTCACTGTGTCACCCTGGCTGGAGTGCAGTGGCACAATCTCAGGTTCACTGAAACCTCCAGCTCCCAGGTTCAAGCGATTCTCCTGCCTCAGCCTCCTGAGTAGTTGCGATTACAGGTGTCTGCCACCATGCCCAGCTAATTTTTGTATTTTAATAGAGACACGGTTTAGCCATGTTGCCCAAGCTGGTCTCCAACTCCTGACCTCAAGTGATCCACCCACCTCGGCCTCCCAAAGTGCTGGGATGACAGGCGTGAGCCAATGCGCCTGGTCTGAGACCTTCTATAAAACTTCATGTCAATGCTTCATAAATAATTTATACAAATCAGTGGGGAGGATTTAAAGCAGCTTACACCCCTCAGAGGTAGCAGAGATGGGACAAGGGACTTGGTTTTCTAGTATCATGTTCACTATTCAAATACATGGCTATTTTCCCTAATCCTTATATATTCACCCCAAAACCAGTCTGCATTTTAAACTTGCAAAATTGCCTTCCTTTCTCTCTCTCTCTCCTTCCTTCCTGTGGAGGCACCTGGATCTCAGTGTTCCCATAACATTGTATGAGGACGTCACCTGACCTGAAATAATACAGTATTACGAATAAATGGTGTCATTGAATGGGATGTTTACTGTCTCCCTCTCCACCACAGTCTAAGCTACTTGTTTCTTAAAAGTAAGGGAAGGTTAGATAACATCTATCACAGTCATCATGATGCCACCTCATACCCCATTGGAATGTTAGCTTCCAGGGGTCAGGGGCCTTGCCCATCTGGCTTTCTATTTTATGGAACATTTATATGCCACTTGCTATGTGCCAGACCTGGCCTGGACCCTTGACACAGGGGCACGGTACTGGTCTTATTCATCCTTGTCTTTCTTTTCTTTGAGACAGGGTCTCCCTCTGTCACCCAGGCAGGAGTGCAGTGGAGCGATCTCAGCTCACTGCAGCATTGCCTCCCCGGTTCAAGTGATTCTCGTGCCTCAGTCTCCCAAGTAGCTGGGACAACAGGCATGTGTCACCACGCCCAGTTCAGTTTTGTATTTTTAGTAGGGACTGAGTTTCACTATGTTCTAGGCTGGTCTAGAACTCCTAGGCTTCAAGGGATCCACCTGCCTCTGCCTCTCAAAGTGTCAGGATTACCCGTGTGACCACCGCACCTGGCGCCATCCTTGTCTTCTGAAGGCTGAGCACTGGTGCAGAATAAATACATGAATTTTAAGTTCACTAATGTGACTCTCAGCATTCAGCACATTTCCAATTTACAATGTTATAGAAAGAGAAGACAAATTCCTTTTCTCCTCAAATGCTTTAACTTAAAAATAACATTTAATATTGTGTTTGTGTTGGAAGCTCAATTAATACACTACACATAAGTTTCATGAAAAGAACCATAACCCTCAGGAATTTCTCCAAGGTGCAAAAATTACATGTTCATGCAATTTAATCAATACATTTCATAATAAATCACATATTCATGCAATTTAATAAATCACATAAATGAATATACTATTTATTGCAAATAGTTACGTTTCTATTTTCTATGTATACATGATGATAGTTATATAAACACTTAGTAATATCCTACACCACATTCAGAAAGTATCATCCCGTCAAGTTCAAAAGCTATGCTGTCTAATGCGGCAGGTACTCACTCACTTGGCGATTTAAATTTATTTAAATTAATTAAAATCAGCCGGGCGCAGTGGCTCACACCTGTAATCCCAGCACTTTGGGAGGCCGAGGCAGAAGGATCACCTGAGGTCAGGAGTTCGAGACCAGCTTGGCCAACATGATGAAACCCCGCCTCCACTAAAGATACAAATAGTAGCTGGGCGTGGTGGCATGGGCCTGTAATTCCAGATATTTGGGAAGCTGAGGCAGGAGAATCCCTTGAACCCGGGAGGCGAAGGTTGCAGTGAGATGAGATCGCGCCACTGCACTCCAGCCTGGGCGACAGAGAGACCCTGTCTCTCACACACACACACACACACACCACACTATATATATAATTAATTAATTAAAATGAAAATGTAAAATTCGGTTGCCTGGCCGCACTAGCCACATTCCAAATGCTCTGCCACACGTGGCCGGCGGCTGCCCAAAGGACAGCACAGATGGGGGCTCTTCCACCGCCGGGAGATTCTGCGGAACAGCGGTGCCCTGGAACCTGCGCGGGGAAGGGAGACGGCGCCGCCAAGCGAGCAACAGGCCGTTTCCAGGGCGGGGAAAGATCACCAAGGCTTCCTCAACTGTAAGGAGCCGCCCCAAAGCCAGGTGGCTCGCTGCTTTACATCGGGCGACTAAAAATAGTAATTTCAGCTTTTAAAAGCCCACCCAGTTCTCATCTCACCCCTCACACGTGATTAATTGCACTAAGTCGGCTGTTCAGCCAGGTCTTTCGGCTCCCTCCTCCCTCCCCAGCCCATTTCCACTTATTCGCAGCACCCCAGGATTCGCACCCCAGGATTCGCAACATCCCGGGCACCTGGGCCCACCTCCCAGCCCGGGATGCCAGACAGGCTGGACTTTCTCCGGTTCCTTTCTCATCTCCGGTTAACCCCAGTGTCCCGTTTCAACCCCGGCTGCTGCAAATCTCTTCAATAATCTTCACAAACCTGACCCCTCGGCCCACCCTACCCCTCTTTCTCCATCCCACGCCTGTCTCTCGATCTGTCCCGGCTGGGCCCGCCCGCGAGCCGCACCTGAGCAGAGGCGCTGCACCTTGAGCCGCCCATTATAGACCCGGGCCACCTGCACCGTGAGCTCCTCTAGCTCGGTGCTCCCAGGCGCCTGCAGCAGGAACTGGCTCTCGTCGCCCCGCTTCACGTGCAGCAGAACCATGGCGGGCCCGCCGAGGCACTGAGGCGGTGAGAAGGCCCGGGCTGCGTGGCCCGCGAATCCGGCCGGTCGAGGGTCGCCGGATCGCCAGCAGCGACGACGCACTAACAACCGCTTAGGGGCCCGAACCCCACGCTCCGGAGGCGGCAGTGAGCGAGGGAAACGGCACTCGTTCCCGGAAGTGGATGTTGCCAGCAGCAACAGTGAAACAGAGTCAAAAGAGCCCCCAGCTCCAGCTCAGAACCCGAGTGGCGGAGGCTGGGGTGCACTGAGGCCCAGCAATCTACGCCCACATGTAGCTGCCGCCGGAGAAACCACCCACACAGCCTGAGAGGGCAGCTGATTCTGGCCCCACCGACGGAAGGAGATTCGCAGAAACCCCTCCCGGAAGTGACTGTTGTCGTGGCAACTTCCCAAACACAGACCAAGCCGCTGAAATGGAGGGTAGACCTCCCAATAGACTGGTCTGGGGCCCGAGATTCCACTGAGGGAGATACGTGGGCTGAGATGGGAGTTACTAGATGGGGAATGGGAGGAACGGCAGGCAACATACGCGCCGAGTTCCGCAACTGCCGCCCCACAACCACTCCACATGCCAGCGTCCCTTCCGCCGCTTTCAGTCTCCACTTCCGGCAACGCCTCCATGCTGCTTCCTGCCTGGTAAAGTTTGGCTGCAGCGAGCTAGAACTGGGTCGCTCTGTTTGCTGCTGTTTGCGCGCGTTTGCTTTTCAGGACGGAGGGGCCAGGGCGAGTGTCCGCACTTCTTCGTTCAGGCTGATTTGGATGGCGTTGCTAGGGTAGCTCCAGCGATTCCTGCCACAGCGACCCTTCCCGAAATATCCAGCGGACTCTTGCAGAAGTCGATCGGCGTCAGTCGCTGTTTCTTCCGGGCGCCGCAGATCCACAGTCACTGCTCCCATGGAGCTTATATTTTAGTGTGACAAAGAGAAAACAAAAATAAATGGCAGGCCGGGCGCTGTGGCTCACGCGTGTAATCCCAACACTTTGGGAGGTCGGGAGTTCGAAACCAGCCTGGCCAACATGGTGAAACCCCGTCTCTACTAAAAATACAAAAATTAGCCAAACGTAGTGGCACGTGCCTGTAATTCCAGCTACTAGGGAGCCTGAGGTGGGAGAATCGCTTGAACCCGGGAGGCGGAGGTTGCAGTGAGCCTAGATCGCGCCACTCCATCCTCTGCGACAGAGTGAGACTGTGTTTCAAAAATAATAAATAAACGGACGATGCAAATTCAAATACAGGTCTAAAAAAACTAAACAGGTTGATGGACTTCTTAGGTTGGATGGTCAAGGAATGCCTTAAGAGATGCGTAACATTTGCAGAGTCCTTAGTAACAAGGCGTCTAGGCGAGATAGTGCAAGGCGTCTACCCGTTGTCTCGTGGTTCTTGGAGGGGAGCAGTGCTGAGTACATATCGATTTGACTATTACAAGCGCCCGCTACTTCCTGTTCCTTAAACTATGGAACTTTGGTCTTCTTGGTTGAAACTGGGGAGTGTGTGTTGGGGAGGGGGCGTGTTGGGGGAAAGGGTATGACTGAAGGCCTGGAAATGCCCAAAGCTAATCTGGGCTTGATAGGAAGACTGATAACTGATAGTGGATAGAAGGGGGAAGGAGCCTTGGGAGAGGGGAAGGTGTGTTATTATTTCTAGTACTGTTGAGACAGGGATCACCCAAACCCGAGAACAGGCAGTACTGGTCTGATTGGCAAATGCCTATCTCGCCAGAAGGAGAAATGGGCTACTATGTTTTCTTAGCTCCTGACTGCGGGCCATAAGGTCATACCCTCTCTTGAATCCAATTCCGTACTCATCAGCTTCTTAAAATTTTACAGTATAGCCTTCCAGATAGAGAGCTACATGTCCACAAACTTACGTATTTTACAGGGTCTCCATATAATTGTTAATAATATTGAGAAATGTAGAAAATCGTTGCGTAAGAACCCGTGTTTTGACCATCCAGTTTTGTTTAAATATGTAGCTTAGTAATCATCTAGTGATTATTAAAATCACCACAGATCAAGCCTGTGCAGTATCTTTAAATTTGTCAGCCCTGGTATTTGTGGTCCTCATAATTTTATTATAACTGCATTCTGTTCAGCATTTTCTTTTCTTTTCTTTTCTTTTTTTTTTTTTGAGACAGAGTCTCACTCTTGTCGCCCAGGCTCATTGCAACCCCTGCTTCCTGAGTTCAAGCAATTCTCCTGCCTCAACTTCCTGAGTAGCTGGGATTACAGGCGCCCGCCACCAGGCCCAGCTAATTTTTGTATTTTTAGTAGAGACGGGGTTTCGCCATGTTGGCCAGGCTGGTCTCCGCCCACTTCAGCCTCCTGAAGTGCTGGGATTATAGGCATGAGCCACCACCCGGCCCTGTTCAGCATTTTCTTAAGGTCCTTTTCTTGTCATACAGGTCTTGTCTTAAATATCTGTGGTTAGCTCTTTCTTGGTGTGGTTTCAGCAGTCATAAATCATGCAAAGCCTGTTTTCTTGCCCTCAGGCACCCAAATGAGTTCTGAATCTGAGGACCAAGATGACACCTGGTGTGGTCTTGTGAGTTTTCACTAGTTTTCTCTTTGTATTTGAGGTGCTGTTGCCTTTCTAGGATGAAGAGCATCTTATGACCATTTGTATCTGTTCAGCAGTCCATCAGTGATTAACATCTTGATCTGGATAATTTATGAGTCTTTCATGATGGCTGCTGGATATCAGGCAGCCAGAAAGGAAAAGAGCAAATTTTGCTCTATTGACTGCCTTTTTTTTTTTTTTAGGTCCTAACACACTACAAATACAGTTAAGGCCTCTCTCTAATCCCATTCTCTTCTTCCCCTTCTCCAGAGGTAAACTGCTATTCTGAATTTGGTGCTTATCATTTCCATTGCATGTTTTTAATACCATTAACATGTGTATGTACCCCTAAAAATATATCCTCTTGTGTATTTTAAATTTTATTTATTTATTTATTGAGACGGAGTCTTGCACTGTTGCCCAGTCTGGAGTGCAGTGGTGCAGTCTCGGCTCACTGCAACCTCCGCCTCCCAGATTCAAACAATTCTCCTTGCCTCAGCCTCCCAAGTGGCTGGGTAATTACAGGCGCCTGCCACCACGCCCAGCTAATTTTTTTGTATTTTTAGTAGAGACGGGGTTTCACTATGTTGGCCAGGCTGGTCTCAAACTCCTGACCTCGTGATCCGCCTCCCTTGGCCTCCCAAAGTACTAGGATTACAGGCGTGAGCCACTGCAGCTGACCTTGTAAATTTTATATAAATGATATCATACTATTTTGTATCTTGCTTTATGGCTACACTGTGAGGTTTTCTCATATGTTCTTTTCACTCACTTATTTTCCACTCCACTCCCCAGTTGAGATTTATTTCTGGATTTCACCATTACGAACAATGCCTCTCATGTTCCACAGATCCTAGTTTCTCTAGAAGTCGGATTTCTTGTTGATAGGGTACATGAATTTTACCTAATATTGTTAAATTGTTTTCTTGAGCTGATGTGCCAGTTTACTCTTTCACCAACCATGTAAGAGTTCCCCTCTCTCCGTATAGTATAATTGGTAATCCTTGATATGGTCAGACATTTTTTTAACATTAATAAACTGGTGTTTTGATTTATACATCAGTTTCTTGTGAGTTTGCTTATTACATGCCTATCACCCTTGCTATAGTTTCTGGCCCTGCAGAGCTCAGAATCTGGCTGTGGGTCATGTAAAAAGAATGAAAACTAAGCTACAGACTGGAGAAGTATCTGCAAACCACATATCCAATGAAAGATTAGTAGAATCTAGAATATGTAAATAATCTTCTAAACTCAACTGTAAAAACAAAATCCATTTAGAAGATGGGCAAAATACTACAGACACTTCACTAAATATAAGATGGCAAATAAGCACTTGAAAAGATCTTCAGGCTGGGCGCAGTAGCTCACACCTGTAATCCCAACACTTTGGGAGGCCGAACTGGGCAGATTACGTGAGGTCAAGAGTTTGAGACCAGCCTAGCCAAAATGGTGAAACCCATCTCTACTAAAAACACAAAAAATTAGCTGGGCATGGTGGCAGGCGCCTATAATCCCTGCTACTTGGGAGACTGAGGCAGGAGAATCATCAGAACCCGGGAGACGGAGGTTGCACTGAACCAAGATTGTGCCACTGTACTCCAGCCTGGTTGACAGAGCAAGACTCCATCTCAAAAAACAAAAACAAAAGATTTTTATCATTAGCTGTTAGGGAAATGCAAATTAAAACCACAAGGAAACATCCACTACTATAATAGCTAAAATAAAAAAATAACGACAACACCAAATGAGGAAAAGGATGGGGAGAAGCTGGATTACTCATGCATTGCTGATGGGAATATGAAAGGGTAGGCACTCTGGAAAAGATTCAGTTTTTAAAGAACGGAAGCATGCCATTACCATATAACCAAGCAATTGCACTCCTGGGTGTTTATCCCAGAGACATGGAAACTTCTCTTCACAGCAGCTGTATTTGTAATAGCCACCACACTGGAAACAACCCAGGTGTCCTTCAGTGGATGAATGGTTAAAGGATGGTACATCCATACCATGGAATACTATTCAGCAATAAAAAGGAACAGACAGTACGTGCAACCTAGATGAATCTCCAGAGAATTATGCCGAGTGAAGAAAGCCAACCCCAAAAGGTTACATACCACAAGTAAATTTACATAACATTCTTGAAGTGAGAAAATTATACATGCAGAGATCAGATTAGTGGTTGCCAGAAGTTAAGGGCAGGGGAAAAGAAGATGGGATGAAAGGGCAGTGGGAAAAGGGCAACATGAGGGCTCCTTATGGTGATGGAAATGCTCTGTGTCGTTCATGTCTTGGTCATGCTCTGGTACTGTAGTTTTGCAAGATGTTACCCGTGGGGGCAAGTGGGTAAAGGGGTACATGGGGTCTCTGTATTATTTCTTATAACTCCATATTAACCTATAAGTATCTTAAAATGTTTTTTTAAGGCAATAATTCTGTAACTTCTTAATCAAAGGTTAATGAATATTAAGAATTAAGGTAAGAATTTCAAATATCAACCAGATAGGTCTGAAAAAAGGCAACACTAGCCTTGGCCTTTTTTTTTTTTTTTTTAATGAGATAGGGTCTTGGTCCGACGCCCAGGCTGGAGTGTGGTTGTGTGATCATAGCTCACTCACTGCAGCCTCGATCTCCTGGGCTCAAGTGATGCCCCACCTCAACCTTCTAAGTAGCTGGGACTACAGGGATGCACCACCATGTCCACTAATTTTTTTGATTTTTACCAGATATAAAGTCTATGTTGTCCAGGCTGGTCTTAAACTCCTAGGCTCAAGCAATCCTCCTGCCTTAGCCTCCCAATATGCTGGGAGTACAGGAATGAGCCATTGCACCTTGCCTAGCCTTGGCCTCTTTCTTTTTTTGAGGCAGTCTCCCTCTGTCCCCCAGGATGAAGAGCAGTGGTGTGATCTTGGCTCACTGCAACCTCCGCCTGCCAAATTCAAGCTATTCTCCTGCTTCAGCCTCCTGAGTAGCTGGGATTACAGATCCCTGCCACCACACCCAGTTAATTTTTGTATTTTTAGTATAGACAGGGTTTCACCATGTTGGTTAGGCTGGTCTCGAACTCCTGACCTCATGATCCACCCATCTTGGCCTCCCAAAGTGCTGGGATTACAGGCATGAGCCACCACACCCGGCGCTGGCCTTTTACTTTGGGTCTTTTTAGACAGTCCCTTTTTCTGTCTGGTTGTGTCCCAATTCCTTTTTGCCCCCTAGTTGTTCCTTCTGCTTTGGGTAAGAAAAATAATTCATATTTCATGTATTATTTTCAAGTCAGCATGATTTTGAGTTAGGGCCTCTCTTATGGAGTAAGTGCATGGACCTTCTTCCCCCGGCCCCCCCCCCCCCCCCCCCCGAAAGAGTTTCGCTCTTGTCGCCCAGGCTGGAGTGCAATGGCACGATCTTGGCTCACTGCAACCTCTGCCTCCCAGGTTGTAGCCATTCTCCTGCCTCAGCCTCCCCAGTAGCTGGGATTACAGGCCTGCGCCACCACACCTGGCTAATTTTTTTTTGTATTTTTAGTAGAGACAGGGTTTCACCATATTGGCCAGGCTGGGCATGGACTTTTTAATAATGATTAGTAATCTCAGAAAATCTTTCTTCTTACTTTTAGAGGAAGCACTATCTGGAGAAATGAAAATAAGGTCTTGAATTAAAATACCTGATTCGGCAATAAGGGTTAAGCTTATTTAGTTTGAACGTCACTAAACTTGTGTATGTAAAGTGCAAGGACAATGGCTGAGAAAAATTCTTCCCTTTCGAACAAAGAAGTCAGCATGGTAAAGACAGATATATTTATTTCATATGACAGCACGTTTCACAGGATATGTACAGAATGTCTGTGTACCACTGACTTTAATACTGTACTTCTATAAAGTTTATCATTATAAATATTGTATGCCACATAAGCAATAAAATTCTTACATATAAACAGCAATCTAATATAGAGAACACAGAGTTCACAAAGAGATCTTAGTGTCTAACTTCTGCTCTGCTTTTAACAGAACTAGTAAATATTTAATAATACACAGAATAATGGCTAGTTATTTGCAGCATACCTTTAACTTTCATAACTTTGTGCATTTTCAGCAACTTGCCAAGTGTAATTTTCCTGATAAAGGCTGGGCTGCTGATATGTATATTTTAGACAGTAGTTTATATCCAATAGGAAACATTGCTCACAGAACTGCAATTTGCACTAGTGAAGTTTACCTAACAATGAATTATTTTGCTAATGGAGAGCAAATACCATATACACTAGTCACATGGATGTTAAAGCCACAATTTCAACAAGTTAATTCACATTTTGAAGCATACTGCTTATAGTAATACTGCTGTTTAAAAGACACTACTGCTGAAATGATTAGAACCTCCAAAAAGCACAATATAAAACTCACAAGAGTTATTTCTAACAGCAAATCCTGGCTGTTAACAGAGAAGATTACTTCTATAAATATAGTATTTTGATAACATTTGAGCATTTAGAAAAATGCTTTTTTTTCCTAATAGATTTGCTTTATGTCTAAGTGCAGTGCAGTTTGCTGTGCTTTTAACATTTTACATATTCGTAGCCATGAACGCTATTTTTTGATATCCCTCAATGTACATCTTTAAAGGTTAAGTGTGGACATAGGAATTTAGGTGGACATATACAACTCTTTATATAAAAGGAACGCTAATGTAAGTCTTAATGGGTAAAGATGATTGTAATGGAAACTGACAAAGAAACAACTATTGCTCAAGGAGTTTTCTGATTGGTTTACTTAATGATATCAAAATACTACATTCTGTAAAAATTCTGTGTACTTCTTCATAAAATTAATAAAAGCGGGATCAGTTGCATATTGGCAGTGCAGGAGACAAAATCCACAGCTAATTTGAGGTATAGCCTCTAAAAACTTAAAGCAGCATCATAGATGTGTTATGTAGCCTCGTAAGAGGGGGGAGAACACAGTGGATATATCCCCAATTCAAAGTACTCAGGGGACGGCTGCTTTCCCTGCTAAAAGCAAAGTTCCAGAGCAAAAGCAGCAAAAAGAAAATATGGGAGGGATATAGGCAACGTACATTCAAATGTACGCAGAGAAGATAGTACGGTTAGTTCTAATATTTCTCCTTGAACTTGGTGGTATGTGCCTTCCCTGCATATAAGGCCATAGTGCTTTTTTGGGAGCACTAGAATATCTATCCACTTGACAGCGACCACAAAATAGGCTGTTTCCAGCGGCAAGAACCTCCTCCTGGAGAAAAGCATATGAAGGCGCTGGAGTAAAAAGTAACAAGGTTGTGTGTATTTGAAGGTGTTGGGTGTGGAATGGTAGAAAATTCTGATTCTGTGGTGAGATTATTCTAGTTTTGAAAACAAAATTAATGAAAGGTCCAAATTACATTGCAGCCATCTTTTTGGTAATGTGATATTGAGAAAGGGACTCTGTTGGAACTTTTAGGTATAATTTGGTCTGAGTTATATCCTAGAAATTAAACTATGAATTGTGAAAATATATAAATGTATATGGAAGTATATGTGTTTGTATGTATTATATATGTACACATACTTATACTTTTTTCCTTTAAAGCAATGCCTTTCAAAACTCTGTTCACTGTAACCTTGGCAGCTCTTTGGTAAATACTCATAGATACCAATTGTTAACAAGTATGAGGGGGCTGGTGGAAATGTCAGCTGAAAGTTGGGTGGGCTTTTTTGAGATTCTTCAGAAGCCTGACTGAAAAGTTTCTGAATAAGGACTGTTTTCTAAAGCAGTTTTAAGCACTTTTTATGGCTACTACTGTCTCCTATTCATCCAAAGAGAAATACATCAAAACTCCAGTTAACAATGAGAAGGGTTTTTCCTTATTTCCAATATACACATATTCCAACTCTGTACACATCAAATAGTGGTGTTTTGTGAAGATATCAGTGCACTTACAATGACTTATTGCACATAATGAAATACAAATGCCCAATTCTCTTGGCTCTACCTGCCAAAAGCAAATACCCACTGTCTTCTGTTGCGTGGCGTTATCTTTCTGTAAAGTCCAGTGTGGGCGAAGCCTTAGAGGCCAAGGTTGTGAAAGGATCTACTGGAGGGCTGGTGCCAGGCAGGAGCAGAGGGACAGGAGGTGGAGGAGGTCTTCTTGATGGCAACACACAGAAAGAGACATTTGTACCTTTATTCCAGTCATCATTCAATATCAGGTTGGAGCTGGAAAATGAACTTGGCTGATTACCCAGTAAATCTGAACAAGCTGACTTTGACTTCCCTTTCACACCAAATTCCTCTTCTTCCTCAAAGGTTACCCATCCTTTTGGGTTGCTAATTTTTAATGTAGACTGCCCCTGTAGATCAAAACTTTCCTTAAAGCCATCAAGTGAAGATGAAGCCTTGCTTTCGTTATGACTGAGAGGCTGCAGAGAAGGGAAAGGATTGATAGTAACGGGCTCTTCTTTGGAGAACCATGAAGTTGCCTCTGATTCTTGAGACTCGGCTTTAAATGGGTTTCCAGGAGCAGCAGTCCTGTCACTGAAAGGATTTGTCCTGGTCAAGCTGGTAATAAATGGGTTTGGAGAACTTCGCAAATTTTCCTGGGACTGACTCCGAGCTGGAATTGGAGGCATTGTTGGCATGCAACTTACAGAACTCAAAGTATTAACATTACTTTGCGTTACAGAAGGCAACTGAATCAACCTCTTTGGGTCTGGGGTTGGAACAGGTGACGTTTGAACAGATAGCTGAGCCTTTGATACAGCAAGCAGATTAAATGGCAGATCTTCAAATGGGTCAATCTTTAACGGTGATTCTCGTTTGACACCAGAGATTCCATTTGTTTTTACCTGCAAAAGAAAGGGAGCACTAAAAAATCAGTTTATATTTACTTTTAATACCCCCCATTCTTCCTGTCTCAATTATTCTTCCCTTTTTAGGGGCAAGCATATAAATTTAGAAACTAAAAAGTAGCTTTGTGTAGTTTGTTACTCTGGTGGTTTAAATAAGATGAAACAGCTACAATCTTTAAAAACTTCTTTCTAAATAAATCCTTTCTAATAAAATCAATTTTTTAAATCTCTCAAAATCAGCTTATTTCATTGATGCAAGTTTTGAAATGGTAAGAAGGAGAATTGTATAGAATTAACAAATTTGTTCATGCCCAGTTCTATCACATTTCAGTATGAACTTAAGAAATCCATACTTATAACTTATGGTGAACCTATATAAATAAATTTCCAACACCCATCTATGATGATGATGTGGTTTCATTGTTCTTTTAAGTATGTTTTCATTTAAAATTAATGTTACTATGAAAATTCAATTTTATAGGTAAAATAAATTCTATTAGCATATTTTATTCATAAGATGAAGACTCCATCTTTCCCTCTCCCTCTTCTAGTTGGAAAAATAAATTTTGAGAGTTCTTTGCTTTTTTTTTTTTTTGGAGACTGAATCTTGTGTTGTCACCCAGGCTGGAGTGCAATGGCACGATTTTGGTTCACTGCAACTTCCACCTCCCAGGTTCAAGTTATTCTTGTGCCTCAGCCTCTGAGTAGCTGGCACTACAGCCATGTGCCACCATGTCCAGCTAATTTTTTGTATTTTAGTAGAGATGGGGTCTCACCATGTTGCCCAGGCTGGTCTCAAATTCCTGAGCGCAGACAATCTGCCTGCCTCAGCCTCCCAAAGTGTTAGGGTTACAGGCGTGAGCCACCACGCCCGGCACAGCTGACTTTTAATGCAAGCTCTCCTTTGTTGAATAAGCTGAGTAATGTGAGGCTGAGTGCGGTGGTTCACGCCTGATTAATCCCTGCACTTTGTGAGGCTGCGGCGGGTGGATCACCTGAGGTCAGGAATTCCAGACCAGGCTGGCCAACATGATGAAACCCCGTCTCTACTAAAAATACAAAAACTTAGCTGGGCATGGTGGTGCATGCCTACAATCCCAGCTACTCAGAAGGCTGAGGCAGGAGAATCGGAGAATCGCTTGAATCGGGGAGGCAGAGGTTGCAGTGAGCTGAGATCGCGCCACTGCACTCCAGTTTGGGCAAGAGCAAAAACTCCGTCTCAAAAAACAAAAACCAAAAACTGAGTAATGTGGCAACTTTCCGTAAAAAAATTGACCCTCCTGTCTTGTAAAAATGTTCCAAAACAGATACACTATTAGTAACCAAATGCAACCATTGCTTAAAACCAGACGAAAAAAAGTCCCATTTTCTATTTGGTTTATGAAATCTACAACCACAATGAAGATGTGCCTAGAGTGGAGCCTGGTCTCTTCTATGTGACAGAGTTGTCTGTGAACTGTCATCAGTAGGAAGAGTGCTTGGAATTCCTTCACTCTTGCCCTAAATCCCTTGGTCCCTACTCCATAAAGAAGCTGGTTGGAGTGGAGCACAGCCAAGGGACTGAGCAAAGCCAACTGATCAGATGAAGGAAAAGAACTACGATTCTGGCCTCATGGGCAAATTAGCTTATCAGGCATTCATTATTAATTTTGAAAAAAATGTATATAATTCTTAAAACTAGAGTAGATGACTTGGACACTTATACTAACTTAAGAAAACTTCAGGGTTAGAGAGGACGGAACAAAACAAAAAATTCAGTTCAAGACTGGCAATGTAATAAAATGAGCACTGCCCAACAGGAATTTGGATAGTTGTTAAAGCAAAATAACTATACTTTCATGAAATATATTGGAAAAAAACAGCAGCAGTCTCAATAAAATGTAACTGCATATTATGAAACAGTTACTGCTTAAGAATAAGGAAGGATGTTCACTTGTAAGAGGAAATGGTGTGGATGACTTAAGTGAATAACTTTCAAGTATCTGTTTTATTCAACTATCCTAGAATATGCTTTATAATTGGTTGAAAAAGTATACGTTTCTTCAAACTTAGTGTGATAAATTTGTACAAAATTAAAGAGAAAACATGTCGCAGACTTTAAACTGTATTCTAAATGTCTTAGGTAAGTAGATCTATATGTGGAAATGTACTTACAAGGAAATTTATATAGCTATTATAAAATTAACTCTATATTACCAAAAATCTCTGGACTATTTATAGTTAATATAAAATGGAAATATTTGAGTCTGAGACAAAATTCTCCTATGGCAGATAGAACCGTCCGCACAGACATTAGAGGAGAGGAGAATTTTGTGCTCTGCCAGCTTAGAATAGAAGTCACCTGCTGCATAAGTGCTGCACATTTGAATATCTTTATTTTCATTATAGGAAAATTTTTATTTCAAAATATGTTAATTTGATAGAATCAGGATCATTTTTCCCAGACTTGAAATTACAATGACAACCACATCACTATTCATCACATTAGAATTAATTTCTAATCTAAGCAGGATTTGTGATGACAATATTAAAACTGGTGCTATTTTTACAGAGAAAGGTGTTGGAAGGCCCTTTAAATAATCCTGTTATACTGCTAACTTTCGTCTTTCTAAACCATCAATTCTTCCTTACCAATAACAATCTTGCTACTAAAACTATTTGAAAAAATATTTCCCCCAAATATTTTTTCCTAAAAAACATACTGAATTTTGTGTTTATGTAATTACATAAATGCCATTGTTAAAACCAAGAACCAATCTGCTTTTGCCAAAAAGGCCTTCATATACCTAAATCTTACTTTCTTGAAGTTATACTTTTTAGTTTTGTTAATTTTCATTTAAAAATGAAGCAAAAAGTGGTAAAGCATTAGCAAGAACAACAACATGATTCCTAAAATCCAAAATACTAAGAAGAAGAAAAAGCAGGTTTTATGGTATGATAGAATTTATTAATGGAGACAGGTGGTTTTAAAAATGGGTGAAACTTTAGATGTATGAAGAAGAGATTCATACATCTAATGTGTTGAGACGGATGAAAACACATGTAAGATTGATAAATTGTCAGGTACCTGTTACCCTGATGGTTGCTCCTGCTTTGAGAAAGGAAACAGACATCAAAGGAAAGAGTTAGGAGGATAATCCGAGATCAACCAGCAACCCTAACAATTCAGTCAACAAAATACTTTCTAAGTTACATACAGAATCCAAAAGCAGCAATATTTGCAGGTTGTAACATAAATTCAAAAGACAATTCCAATTCCTTTTGTAATTTTGTTGAATTAGGGTCCAGACTTTAGTTTTGTCTGAGGTTGATTTACTAACCAGTTCAGTTTTGTTATTCCAAAAATAATACTCCAATTGATTTCAGAGTTCTACAATATTTTAAGCAACCTGTTATGGACTGAGTATTTGTGTGCTCTCCCCTCCCAAATGTGTATGTTGGTTCCATAAGCCCCAGTGTGATTGTATTTGGAGGTGGGGCCATTGGGAGGTAATTAGAGTTAGATGAGGTCATGAAGGTGGGACCCCACGATGGGATTAGTGTCCTTATGAGAAGAGACACCAGACAGCTTGTGCAAGTGTGTGTGCCTGCTCTCATTCCAGGCACCACATGCAATGAGACGGCGTGAACACACAGTGAGAAGGTGGCTGTCAGCACGCCATAAAGAGCGACCTCACCAGAACTCAACCATGCTGGCACCCTGATCTCGGACTTCCAGCCTCCAAAACTGTGAGAAAATAAATTTCTGTTGTGTAAGTCACCCAGTCTATGGCATTTCTTATGTCAACCCAAGCAGACTAAGACACAGCCTTAGGATAGCCTAGGGGTGTCATTATTAGAGAAAATGGCAATGTAATGGTACAAAATGATACCATTTTTGGTACATACTATTTTGCAAAAAGACCATCCCACTGAAAATTAGTATTCATTTTAACAAAATGGTCAGCATCTAGCTTGTTTTATCTTACTCAGATTTTCTGAAAAATGATACCCTTAATATCATTAATTTAATTCATAACATATTAGTTGGAACATACAAGAAACTTGTACCTTACAAGAAATTTGGAATTTACCTTTGTTTAAAAATGAAATCATAATCCCTCTATAATATACCATTATTTGAAAAAAATCTAGTATCCTCAAAAAACAGTTTTGAGGTAAATCTTCTCCAATATCTAAACGTACTACTAAACAGCAAAACTAATTTTGACAATTCAGAGACATCATCCTGAAATATATTAAGTACTTCAGAATTCCCTGCTTAGTAAACATGAGACTCTTGTTTAACACTCAAGAGTTTTGTGTATCAGCTCTGGCAGTGGATAGGAGATCAGGAATAGGTTTATACTGAGAGGTACAATGTTGCTGTATCCTCCATTAAATGGGTCTAGATTGCTGCGATTTTTCTACTAGGTCTCATAGTAACAGTACAGCAGTGAGTTCAGTTCCTTTACTTCCAGTTGCATTTCCTTATTTCTGGCTTAGCTGATAAAGATGACTAAGATGCTGGAAGTCAGATAGATAAGTAAGGATTTTTTATACTTTGTAAAGGATGTATGACATGTTATATAATCACTCAAATTAAACGAATCTCTTCTATACAAAACTAAAAAGTCAAAGAATAAATAATAAAAAGTAAAACTGGGTCATGTATGTTATGTTTTAAATACCTTGTAGATTTGGAACAGGATAAGACTTGTAAAAATTACAAATGTTCAATTCTAAAACTATTCCATCTCATTACAAAATATCGAATTTGTCATATTTAAAAATCTCACCATCAGGTTTGAAAATCTTGTATATTTTTCAACTTACAGCTACTTCCAATAATTTTTAAAATTTTTTATTATTTTTAAAATAGGCATTATTTTATGGTTCAAAATTCAAAAGGTACAAAAAGATAAAAAGACTCCTCCTCACCTTCCTCCTGGTCCCCCAGCATTGGGCATTCCCTGGAGGAAACTGTAACACTTTGTGATCCTCACAATGACACTTTGCGATCCTCACAATGACACTTTGCATGTAAACAAGACCCCACCCTCCAAGAAAAGTGTGTCTGTGTATCTAATATTAAGGAGTTTGATATCAGTGACAGAGGCAAAAAGATATTTTTGATGAACTGACAACCACAAGATTCAAGAACACAATCTAAGGGCGCACACACAAAGCATGTGCGTCGGCCACGAAATTGCTATATTCACTTCAATGAAAAACATAAATCAAAACAATGGAAAGTTTTCTGTGAAAATGATACGTGTCTTAAGATGATTTTATAATGATAACTACAATCTCAGCTGACAGTCTGCACTTCCGGAAGTTTTTCAGAGTACTTTATCTACTTTCTTATTGGTCTAAGGACACTTAAACCATCAGAGTTTTAGTAATTATGGCACACATCTACAATGAGACGGATGCCCTAAAGCAGTCCTAGAAAGCTCAGAGTGGCTAGCTGAAAAAGTTTTTTGCCCTTCAATTACATTTTAAAAACAACAGTATACATTACAAGAAAATAAGGAAAAAAATCACTATTGACTAAAAATGGATTAGCAGAAAAAAAAACCATTCTTTGAAGTTCTGCCATTATTATGCATTTTCAGCATCCTCAATTTTTTTTTTCTTTTTATTTTATTTTATTTTATTTTTTTGAGATGGGGTCTTGCTCTGTTGCCCAGGCTGGAGTGCAGTGGTGCAATCTCAGCTCACTGCAACCTCCACCTCCTGGGTTCAAGCAATTCTCCTGTCTCAGCCTCCCAAGCAGCTGGGACTACAGGCGCCACCACCACGCCTGGGTAATTTTTGTATTTTTAGTAGAGACAGGGTTTCACCATATTGGTCAGGCTGGTCTTGAATTCCTGACCTCAGGCGATCCACCCACTGTGGCCTCCCAAAGTGCTGGGATTACAGGCATGGGCCACTGCTCCCAGACTTCATCCTCAATTTTCTAAACGAAAAAAATGTAGCATGCTTTGTGTTATTAACCAGCTTAGAAGAACATTTATTTTTCTATATTATATATCCTTCAACTTTCACAAATGTTACTTAATAAACGCTAACTGCTAACATTATTCATATTGTTTTGAGTCATATTTACTTTAACATCTGTTTTCACCCTGTAGACACTTAAGAAACTGTTCACTTCTGCCAACTAGCTGGAAATACCCATATATTTGTAAAAATAAATGTTAACTATTACTTATAAATGTGCTTAAGGGACATGGCTAATACATATTATTTCTGTATTTCAGATCTTTCCAAAGTGTAAAAGAAGACTTTTTATTTATTTATTATTATTTTTGGAGGTACAGGGTCCCACTGTGTCACCAGGCTGGAATGCAGTAGAGCGATCATGGCTCACTGCAGCCTCGACCTCCTGGGCTCAAGTAATCCTCCCACCTCAGCCTCCCAAGTAGCCGGGACCACAGATGCATGGCACAATACCTGGATGATTCTTTAATTTGTAGAGACAAGGTTTCACTGTGTTGCCGAGGCTGGTCTTCAACTCCCAGGCTCAAGGGATCTGCCCACCTCAGCCTTCCAAAGTGTTAGGGTTCACTCATCTCACAGTTTTTTCAGAAGAGTGTAATGAGATACTTTAAGGAAAGATCACTTTGAAAATTCACAGTAGGCTGGGCACAGTGGCTCACACCTGTAATCCCAGCACTTTGGGAGGCCAAGTGAGCAGATTGCCTGAAGTCAGGAGTTCAAGACCAGCCTGGCCAACAAGGTGAAACCCTGTCTCTACTAAAAATACAAAAATTAGCCGGGCATGGTGGCAGGCACCTGTAGTCCCAGCTACCCAGGAGGCTGAGGCAGGAGAATCACTTGAACCCGGGAGGCAGAGGTTGCAATGAGCCGAGATCACACCACTTCACTCCAGCCCAGGCAACAGAACGAGACTTTGTCTTAAAAAGGAAACAACAACAACAACAAACAAACTTATATATATATGTATAACAAAATATAAAAAGAAAATTAAAACTCGTCTTTTACTTCTTAGACAATAATTAAAATATGTATGTTCAAAGACTAAACCATATGCATCAAAGATAATATTTTGTGTAACAAATGAGATTTACTTGCGGTTGTGAGGAAGCTTCTGAAGGCAAGCTATGGGATGACCTGCTTCGAGGTGGTGGTTGTGGTGGGGTTTCCAAATTTGGCTGGGGGCCAGACTGAGGCATAGGTGCTGCCATAGGGACAAGAGGGTCCTGCAACCTTTGAGCTGGCGGGGCCAAAGAAGACTGTGGAGGAAAAGCAGCCTGAGGCTTCAGTGGTTCAGGAAGGAAAGTTGAACCTGAAAAACCAGTGGTTGTCAGACGTTAGGTGTATTCTAGAAAACCACATTTTTTTCCTTCTTTGGTGAAATGTTAGGAGAATATTCTAGTTATTTCTTCCCCCAATAAGTAGCCTCATTTCTTGTGGTATAATGAAGGAAAGATATATCTATTTGAATACATTGTAGAAGGTGGGAGATGACAGAAGGAAAAAGAGAAAAATACACAACAAAACCACTATAGTATTTCTAATCTAGTATCTACCTTTCTTTTCTCTCAATTTTTAAAGATTTTTGGTTTTTGAGACAGGGTCTTGTTCTTTTGCCCAGGCTGGAGTGCAGTGGTGTGATCACGGCTTACCACAAGCTCAACCTCCCGGGTTCAAGTGATCCTCCCACCTTAGCCACCCGAGTAGCTGGCACCACAGGCATGTGCCATCACACCTGGCTAATTTTAAGAGTTTTTTATTTTTTTACAGATGGGGTCTCACTATGTTGCCCAGGCAGGTCTCAAATTCCTGGGCTCAAGCGATCCTCCTGCCTCAGCCTCCCAAAGAGTACCTACCTTTCGATGTTTCTGATGTTTTGCTTTGGCTTTCAGGAGTCAGTCTTCCAGCAGATGCCCGCGCATGGCTCTGTGGGGCACTGATAACTCCAGCACGAGGAGGAATCATCTACAGATGGGAAACATAACACTTGAGACATTTACTTACCTTCTACAGGTAAAATTCTGTGAAAACATTTGCTTTTGCATCTCATTTACTTTCTTCTATGGTATTAGTCCCTATCTTGTCATTTTAAGGGTTCTCTACCTGAATCCATATAGTGATGAATTTTAAAATCTTCCTGTTTACTTCTGACTGTTTACTATCTGCCAGACATTATGTTAATTAAGCACTGTATAGGCATTTCCATTTCATCTTCAAAATATCCCTCAGAAGTAGGTATTATTTTATCATCTCTATTTTAAATTAAGATGAAGAAATGTATACAACTTGCCTAAAGCCATGTAGAAAGCAGAGCCAGGATCCAAACTCAGGTCTGACTAGCTGCGGGCTAGAGTTCTTAACCATGTGCAATGCTGTCTTCATGGAAAAAACTGGGATGATTTTAAAATACACAAGGAGACACAGAGACATATACCTGAGCAACTAGGAGACTTTGGGGAAAAAAAACACCCTGAGATTTGTTGTTGTTTTTTTTTTGAGATGGAGTCTCACTCTGTGGCCAGGCTGGAGTGCAGTGACACAATCTCTGCTCACTACAACCTCTGCCTCCTAGGTTCTGGTCATTTTCCTGCCTCAGCCTCCTGAGTAGCTGGGACTGCAGGTGCCCACCACCACACCCAGCTAATTTTTTGTATTTTTAGTAGAGATGGGGTTTCACCATGTTGGCCAGGATGGTCTCGATCTCCTAACCTCGTGATCTACTTGCCTCAGCCTCCCAAAGTGCTGGGACCACAGGCGTGAGCCACCGCGCCAGGCTGAGATTTGTTTTTTAAGAGATGGGGTCTTGCTATGTTGCTCCAGCTAGACTTGAACTCCTGGGCTCAAGCAATCTTTCCACTGTAGTCTCCTGAGTAGCCAGGACTACAGGTACATGCCACTGCCACCCAGCCATATATATATTTTTTAAACACAGAAGTACAACTTTTGAATGACTAACTCAATATTCCAAAATAAATACACTGAAAAGACTCATCAGTGAAAAATATTTTTTCTATTTTCATATGTTTGCTGAAGGATCTAAGCTAACAATATTTATTTTAAGCAAAATATGAACTTTTAAACTCACAAAAATCCTGACTTTCTTTTCCTGTACTTATGGTATTCAACAGAATAAAGAAAGTTCTTCTGCCCAGTGTGGTAATGGAATCAGTGAATGGCAAATTTTCCTTTTTTTGAAAAAAGGATAAATATTTGAATATTACACATAAAAAAGAACCTTCAAATTATTAAGTGGACAGCTACAACAGAAAAGACAAAAAACTTCTATGTTCATAGGAAGTAGTTTTTTCAGTTCTCACAATCTTAATAATCTTAATTTCTAGGTATAGTAACAGCTCTCAGTTTCCTACTCTTCAGATATGGGCCTCTCAGTAGTCTCAAGTTCTACTAGACTAGCCTAAGTCACTGCTTTTTATTTGCTCAGTCACTGGTTTTTATTTGCTCTTTCTCTCTGTTCTTGATTACCTGTTATAGTCCAGAGAAAGTTTTCAAATTATAAAAAACCTACGTGTATAAGAGAACATATAAACATACAGAAAAGATACATTCATCAGGTAGAGAAAAATCCTGCAACACCATCAACCCTCCTATTTCTAATACCTTTACGGAATATGATGAATCTGATCAAGGAAAAAACCAAAAAGAGAAAAAAACGTTTGGAACCAGTTTTACTATACTGTATTTATCATTTTTTTTCCTGAAATGTAATTAAAATCCTTTTTTAATGAAGGATTACTTTATATCTTCATTACTCAGGTAAAATGATAAAAAGCTGCCCAAATCCATCATCTCCTCATATACTGAGACTCTTAAGATATTTACTTAGTGACCATAATTGTTTTAAGTCTATCACTTTTATCCAAATAGTGGCGTTGGTTATTTTTGAAGAGTGTGTTAAAATAATGTGAGAGTTGGGCAATCATCAAGTGCGATCCCCTCATTTTAGAGCTGAGGAAACTGAGGCCTTGAAGGTCACATGATTTCTCCAAGGTAACAGAACTGACTAGTAGTAAACAGGACTTAAAGCCCAGACCCCTTGGCTCCAGGCAAGGTCTTACCTACCGGTCTGGCTGTACTGTATCCAGCAGGTCCTGGTCCTGCAAGTCCTGCTTGAGGTGAAGGCTGACTGCGTCCTGGAACAAAGACATCATATATTTAAGTTTAAAACAATAAAAAAGAAACCATGTACTTATATTCCAAGTGTGTATTTCATGGTCCAGTTTTGAGGGTGAATAGCTACATTCAAGTGTTTTTACCTATGTTATCTTTCCGTGTTGTTCCAGGGCTTTTGGGTGCTTCGAAGCAAGAAGGGAAAAAAACAATTAGTTGCAAGTTAACAATTAAGCAATGTTGCATAACATCAGCTTGCTGTTCTGCTTCATTACCAGCAGAAATGGGGGCTTTGGATAATGATGAAGAGTATTATCAGTCCTGAATGAAATACTCCAAAAGAGAGAAAAATTACAATATTTAGAGAGACCTTTATGGGAGACAAGTGGTGACTTTAGTTTGGTATCTCACTCATGGGGCCACTTTTAGGGTGGCATTCCCCATAGAGCTCTCTTTTGTGAACCCTGAAAACATACAGCCAGCTGTGCGAATGGTCACCAGATGTGGCACTGCTGCCCCTTCGAGTCTGGCAGACAAGTGGCTCCTGAGCAACAGACAGGACTGCATTTGTCAAGTTACACAAGAGGCTCCTAGTAGCACTACTTTAGGGCTTCACACTGTGGATGTCATTGTGGACAAGGTTATCTTATGATGAGATCTTTCGTATTTCTATAACAAAATCCTATTAAGACAGAAGACAGGCATATGTTATTACCAAATATCTGTCTTATGGAAGACAGTGTTAAAAATATGTTCAAACTCATTAGAATGGTAGCTTAAGGATAAAATGAAATAAATTACTCTTGGGGCCAAAAGGAGTAGGAGTGACTATCAAGGGCAGCACCTTAGATAAACTCTTTTTGTAAAGAAAGTCAAGTACAATTGTTATAAGAAATACATCAGCCTTTTAATAACTAAAATCATAACAAATGGCCACTAGTCTTAAAGGTCTTTTAAACAAATCTGGCTCAGTGCTAATCTATAAAATAGCTATGTTATCTGAAATCAACTACAAAATACTATATTCTTGGATCTGAATTAATAGGGTTTAATTATAATCAATAATTTTTAAAACTTCAGATTAGTAAAGTACATTTCTAAATATTTTACTTATTCTGAAAATAATTTTGAAGACATTCTTAAACAGTAATTTCACAACCTGGACATACATAAACTATACATGAAACGGAGTACAAACAACACTAAGGATCTCAGGGAAATTAAATGGATATCCATTAGAAACTATAGGTGACATAGAATGAAGAGAGGAAAAAATACAAGATATACATAAGGAGGGGAAAGAGAAGTTTACAGGTGGACCAAGAAAAGATTTAGTATGCCTGTAAACACTGGGGGGTGGGGCACTGACACTGAGAAATAAAATGAGAGAACCATTTCTATAATGCAAGAGTCTTGTTACCTTCCATCTCTCTCCTAGCTACCCCAGGACTGGGAGGGGCTCCAATACCTTTTTAGAGAAAGAACAGAAGCTATATATTGTTCAGGGCCCACATCACAGAATGAAAGGCAGGCACACAAGACAATTTCCATAGTAAATTCACTTTTGCAAAAGGGCTCTTTTATTGCTTTAAATTTCTTCAAAGATATAAATACAAACCAAAGTGACTTCAGATGCTTGGCCCAAACCTGAATCCTCCCTTTACTCCAACAGAAGAGTAGAAACAGGACGACAGTTTTCTTTTTATATATACAATTACTACCAGTAGGGAATTTAAAAATATGTTTGATGAAGCCCTTTGCTTTAAAAATCATCTTACTCCTTATATCCAGAGCAAGTAAAAACTCTGATATTTGATAGTCAAAAGAAATCATAAATTTCTATGAGACTACGTAAGTCTTTTGAAGTTAGTTTTTGACGCATTAATATTAAAAACTCTAATGTACTATAATTACGTAAAGGAATTATTGGTTACAGGATGAAAAAACATGTTGCAAACACTGCTTACAAAAGAATTATGAAGGGGAGCAATTTTTAAAATTAAGACAGATTTCACTGTAATCCACTGGTTTGCTAATGTAACTTATGACAGATCCATTTTAAATTTATTTTTTTACAGGATGTTTTCCTAATTAAAGCAGAATATAAGCAAAAATTATCATGGAAATTTAAAAAAAAGCAGGAGCTTGAAAAGGGAAAAATTAAATGTTTTCTGTAGGTCAATGGAAAAACGATCACTTAGCTGTATTTGGCAGAAGCTGTAATGCTGAAATAATTAAGCTATTCTTATCACACGCAGTCATTAAGATCTACACACAGGCAAAGTCGGTCTGTAGGAAGACCTGAATCTCAGTCATGTCACTAGGCAAGCTACAATAGAAACAGACCAGCTACACATGCACAGTGAGCCTTAGCAACATTGGATTTGTAAAAATTCTTCTGAGGAATTGTGAAAACTCACCTCATCTTTTCTTGAGAATTAGAATAAATAAACTTGTCAAATGTATAACTCCAACTGAGCTCTGTGAATTTTCACCTAAACCAAATAAACTATACTTCAAACAAAAAGTGACCCACTGTGAATAAAAATTTCCTTATGAAGAAATGAAAAGAAAATCATACAGTTCTTTGCTAATCCACAAGCTTTTCCACTAGAAAATAAATGTATCACTAATCAAATACTTGGGAAATGTTCTGTATTTACTGTACCTGAGTGACTTTTAAAATTAATATAACTTTTAGGTATTAAATCTTTGTAAATGAATCGACCACATTTATTTTTAAAAAAATTATTAGGCCTGATGAACAATCCCAGCCTATCTGGGAAATGAAAGCCTTTATTAGTTTTATTTGTGGATTAGTTTTAGACCGGAATGTCATTCATTTTGACTTTTATCAAACAAACCTAAAATGTCTTTCAGTTGTAGGGATCAAGCTCCAAAACATTAATGAACCACGATTCACACATGCTAACAAATGTAAATGGTTACCTCCAAATTCCTTTCTAGCGGGTGCAGGACTCCTGGCCCCTTATAGTTCATAAGAAAATAGGCAGTAGAAAGGAAATGACATTAAATACATAAGTGAGATGTCAAAGATTGCTATAGTATCCGTGATGTCAAGTATCATGCAGGAATTACATATTATCTAGGTACTACAAAAACTATTATTCAATGCATATGCTTATAATTGAAGTAACAGCACTATATTTAATTTAAAAGAACACTAAACAAATATATACAATTGTACATTAATACGTATGCTCTCCAGTTTTAATTATAGATTTTACAGAAATTAGCATATTTTAATGATTT